>NW_028301596.1:30987500-31294642 GCF_987345545.1 Pholcus phalangioides | reverse complement strand
GCGGTTCTCAAATTTTTGTTACCCTCGGCTCCCTTACTCAGTTCATGATGCATTTGCGGCTCCCCACAATAGTTTAGTAGATATTTTCACTTAGAAAAGAACCACTTCAAAGCATGAATAGGCACGTCAACGAATATCTCTAACTTGCCGCGACGCGCGCTTTCAGAGACACTGCTTTACAGGGATCTAGAATGTCGGAGATATGAAAAAATGGTCAGGGAAAATTTGAAACATTCGGCAAAAGTCAGGGAAAGTGTAAAATATTCGACAGAAATCAGAGAAATATTTAAATGTTTGATAAAAGTCGGAGAAAAAACTGAAACTTGAAGAAAATGTGGCAAGTTCACCATTAAATACTCTTTTTTGTATATGTGCGCTTTCTGATCATTTTTTTCATATTTAATGACACGTTTTGAAAGCTGGAAAAATAATTTAAAAAAATTTAGTTTGAATCGTACGACTTATACAAGTACGTATTGAATATGGGCAAAACCTCAATAAAACCGCATATAAAATAAATGTATTGAAGTAATACGGTGAAAGATTACAACGATACCCGATATAACAATAAATACCTCTACAACGATAGCCGACAAAACAATGAATCCCTTTACAACGATATTTTTCTAGTCTTGTTTGGAAATGCCTGCAGAGAAACTAATGTTTAATTATCACCTCTCGATATAACGATAATTTCTCTTTAACGATCATCACCGCTCGATATAACGATAATTTCCCTAAACGATATTTTTCCTTGGTCCGCAGCGTATCGTCGTATCGAGATTTCACTTTCTATATTTATAACTACCTACGGGGAAAAAAAAGAAATGCAAAAACAAGAAATTTGCGAAATCGCGCATGATGTACAACAAAGAGTAGTTGTCATTAATTGAGACATCTACCGGAAAATTAAAGAGATTAAATGGAAAGATAATGATCTTACCTTATGTGAAAAGGTGATTCTGAATTTTTATCTTCGAACTGGTTGCAGTAATGAACGTTTAAAGAACCATTTGCCTATATCCTGGGCCGTCTTATGAGTATCATGGGCCCCCGGGCCAAGTGGTTTTTCGGAGGCCCTACCTGGTAAATCCTAGGAAATTTCAACCGGATCTCATTTTTGTGAGACCCCCGGGCCCATGCGTTAAGACGGCACTGCCTATATCCATAGCTACACATTTAATGGTTAAAATTTTGAATTACATTTGTTTTTTCATAAGTTTTGGTCAGGAAAATCGTTAGACAGATGTTGCAAACCCATGTAACATCTCCGTGAACTTCAATTTTTCAATTTCAACTTAATTTCATTTCTTACAAATATTCAAAATGAGAAAAAAAAAGAAGTCAGCCAAGGGTCAAGAGACCCGTACTGATTGACGCATTGCAAATTTATAATGAATGGAACGAACAAAAACACATATTAATGAACAAAATAACAAAAAAGAAGACAATTCTTTTACGAGGAAAATAAAAGAAATAATTAAAAAGTAGTGGTTAGTGAAAAGAAAAAACCAACTGTGTCTGCATAATACTTTCGCATATTCCATAGATATTTATGAACAATCGAGCAATAGCGTGTCTACATGCTTTTGAAAATTATAACATCAAGTAGCTAAAATGTAACTTTCGATCAGATAAATTTGTACATTAATATTTCGGATGATCTAATAGTTAAAATTTGACTCAGAATTTTTGGTTACAATCACACGGGTAAAAAAGGAACTAGGATTAAGATGAATGTTACGTTGCTATCTCTAAGTTGTTATCTGATATAATACTTTGTGCTTCCTCCCCTCTTTCTCTCTTTGTTTCTCTCGCACAGTTGTCACCAATATTAGGACATTATACTTTGATATGTTTATTCTCAGAATAGAGCGCGTAGAAGGGAAAAAAAAGCGTATCCTGGATTTCCCCTCCTCCTGGGAATCATTTCGGGTATACTGCGAAAGAAATGGTTATAATGTTTGGGCCCATCTTTCGCCTGCGTGGCCTTTTATATGCGTTGACGCTCATGTCCGTTCGAGTGTGGTGCGTACTACCGTAGAGGTCCTGGCTCTTATATATCCATCGTTGAGTCGTTTTGTGGTAAACCATAAAACGATTTCGGTGAGCAACTCTCCCTTCTCTGCTTTATTATTATTATTATTATTTTTTTTTTTTTTTTGGAAGGCCTCGTGAGGATACGAGTCACCGAGCGATAAAACGCAGTCCCCACTACGTTGTGTTTCTCTTTTTTTTTTACCCCGTATTAATGTGAGTTGGGTAATTTTGTTTCAGCATTACAACAACTGCGATTGTAATCCTCATACTTGGTTGGGCTATGCAGAGTTTAAGTTCATTTAAATTATTACAATATGAGAATTACTTTGTAGTGAAAAACTATGGACTTATAAAGTGACGGATGTGAGTCTTTATTTAACTTTAATTAATGTACTCTCTCTTAGAAGTAACTCGCATCCACGAGGTGCTTGATAGTGACGGACTACTTTTTAAGGAAGCGTCCTTTCTTTTATAAGAAAAATTGAATACAAAGACAACAACAGGAATTTTTCCCCGAAATGACGGAAAAAATACTCAAAACAAATATGGATATCAATTACGTAAATCCAAGTACAGTAAACCAAAATAAATGAGAGTAAAACGAAGAAACAAGAATACAATATATAAAACTCAGCTAAAAATAAAATAATCTGTCCAAAAATTATGGTTGTCATCGAATAATTCTCTTCTATCTTTTCTTCCTGATCATTCTAAAGTGAGCCTGTTGATAACAAAATCTAATAGCGAGTCTTAAATTAATTTTAAAAAAGTATACTTTACTGACATTTTTTTTCTCCCCGATAAATAACACTCATATAATTTCCAGAACGTATTTTCTGTCACTCAATGACGATGCAATACACTTTCTAAAATACGTCAAAATAGATCAAGGTCATGATGACGTTTCAATCCGGAACAAAACAGCTTACCATGGAAAGATGGTGCTGATTTTCAGCTCCTTATTATTGGGGTGAAAATCACAGCTTCAAGTTTCCGGAGATGATCCTG
Source organism: Pholcus phalangioides (assembly GCF_987345545.1). Lineage (NCBI taxonomy): Eukaryota > Metazoa > Arthropoda > Arachnida > Araneae > Pholcidae > Pholcus > Pholcus phalangioides. Next base: position 31,291,594 of record NW_028301596.1, on the reverse strand, counting down.
AAAATCAAATGTTGATTCAAAATCAACAATGAATGATTTTTGATTTTCAAATTTTGATCCAGAAAATCAACTGTTGGCCTAAGTATATGAAATACGGGTGTTGTACTTTCAGAGAGAAGTTGGTATTAATAACCCATTTAGTTCGATGTCTTGTTTCGGTATCAGAGTTTCTGAATTTTATTGTTAGAGACGTCATATGATTAGTTGATTAGTTTTGTCTGTTCAAATACCATTCATCAATTGTAATAAATTAATCTATTTCGTTGCTTTATCACAATTGATGAATGGTATTTGAACAGACAAAACTAATCACATGACTAACAACAGAATTCAAAAACTCTGATACCGAAACAAATCACCGAACTAAATAGGCTATTAATACCAACTTCTCTCTGAAAGTACAACATCCATATTTTTACAGTACTAATAACATCCCACTCGAAAAAGCCTCTCCGCAGACAGCCGACAGTCTTTCAACGAGATACTTACATAACATGAAAGAATTCAAGCATTCATCATCTTCATTTCAAAATATGGAAGGCAAATGGCAGCACCAGCAAGCACACGGAGCAAGCATAAAATTCTGATATCATAAATACGTTAGGGCATACATACACTCAGTACACATTCCGGTATGCAACAGATTCGTTGGGAATGCCGCTGAGGAATGTGTACCAGGTGCATGTACGGTTAAGTAGCAGTAGAAGTACTAATAACACTCTTAAACAAGATATTTTGAATCGAAAACTACTCCTTAAACACAGGAAAAGAGACTTCGAGTTGCCAATATAGTCCTCAAAAAATTATTTCGAAGTTTTCTGAGTTGTATACGCTTTGTTATCTCCTTTGGCAACGGCACCCATGAGTGCCGAAACTATTGTCACTGGTCCTTTATTATTATTATTTATGGATTACGTTGATTATATTTCCTCTTCATGTTGAACACCGAATATTTTCTTTTCTGAAATTTTGTTAAAAATTTATTTCTTGCGAGCAAATAAATAAAAAAACTATGTACGTTATCACAAGTATTGTGATCTTTAATTATTGAGAGCCTAAAATAAGTATCGAATTCGGCGAAAAGAACGTAACCATCCTTCCGTGATATGAATTCCATACCACTCATTAAAAAAAGTTTCCAAGGGCCGAAAACGGTAAGATGCAGCCGCTGTTTCGTTATCGGAACGATACTTCGGAAGTACTTGCAGCGCCATCTGTTGACTCCGACAAACTACACAGAATGTTGATATATCGTTCTCGAGGGAAAAAAAAAAAAAAAACTAATCGAAATTATGAAGGCCAAATTCTTTCTCTTTTAAAAAAATAAAAGCAGAGGCGTTTCTTTTCACACTGGAAAAATTTTAATTCAAAATCAAGATAAATAAATATGGAAGTTTTTTTGATATCTAGTAATGACACAAAAAGGTACATAATGAAAATGATGATGTTTGAATCCCCTTGGTACTTGATACTTCACATCAACGGGATTAAGGTAATTTACAATGTGTGATCATTATAGTTTCCTCGTTTGTTATTCTAATGACATTGAATAAACCAAAAGGGCGTTCAATCTTTTAAAGAGTGCGAGTTACTTTATTCATTTAAAAACGTGTCGTATTAAGTGATCTTTAAATGTGCCGCGAGTCACGTATGTTATCTATGTAGGTGCACCCGCACAGGGCCCACTTGGAAAAGGGGGGGGGGCCTGAATGCAAAATCTTGCACGGGAATGGCTAGTTACGGCACTGGTGCAGCGGGTTTCTTAAATGCTCTAGAACTGCGCTGCGGTGATTTTTAAATGCCCCATGGGTCTCAAATTGCTCTGTCGCTTTTTCGCGGTGATATGTAAATATTCCGTGGGTCACGGTTGTGCCGCGGATCACTCAAGTAATATGCAGATGTGTCGCGGTTCCCTTAAGTGATCTGGGAATGTGCAACTTCAGTGATTTGCAAATGAGCTGGTGGCCACTTCAGTGATCTTGGAATATGTCACGCGTTACGCAAGTAGTGTGGAACTGCACCGCGGATAATTATGTCATATGAAAATGTGTCGATTAGCTCATTTTTAAAAAAATTATGTTTGAGGACACGGGACACATCAGATGACTTCGAGTACCACATCTTGAGCCTGACGCGCTGCCTACTGCGCTACTGAGGTATTAAGAGGACCACATCTGGTCCACAGGCCATGGGTAGAACATGTATAGAATAAAACACAATATTCTGCACTCTCTCTAGGAAAGAAAAAAAAATTTTTTTTTGTCTTACCTAATCGAAATTTGACCAATTCCGACATTTGTCGATAAAATTTCAATTTGACAATTTTCAAAATTTGCCAGTGGTGCATTATAGCCCGTTTACATGGGAAATAGACAAAGTGGGTATAAAACCCCTCTTCAAGAATTTTCACAAATAACTGCTCTCAATTCCCTTACGAAGGAAAAAAAGTTGTCAAGCGGGTGCTACAAATCGCAATGCTAACGCAATATTGCACATATAAACGGGGTTTATGAGTTAACGGGACTCATCTACAAGTTTAACCAAAAATCACTAATAATTAAACAAATCGTCATTTGAGTTTGAACTAAAATTCATGTAATAAATTCCGATTTTATTTAGCAACAAAATAAATAAATATATAAATAGAATTCCGCTTATGGGGGGGGGGGGGGTGATTCTCCACAAATAATAATAAATATAAAATTGATATAACTATTAGAAATAGCTCCCCATCTACAAAAATACTTTGATCTTTTTGTTGTAGTTTAATGTTCGTGGTCTTTTAAGATGAGCTCTCGTTCAGAATGAGATTTGATGTGATGGAAGACGCATCGAACACTCGTGAATGCTGTCAAATAAAGTAGCTGTTCGCTATTTTAGCAAGTTTTCGACCTTTTGTTAAATACTGTATTATTCGTAGAATGAAATAGAGGAGGGGACATCAAATATCAGAAAAATTTTGTTGTCAAATAAAAATATGAATTTACTACAGTTATACTGAGCACTCGTACAATAATTTGTATAATTTTCAAGACTTTTCGTTTTGTTATTCCTGTGAAAGATTTTCAATGTTAGGCTCAAGATTATATGTCCCGTGTCTTCCAAAACGTCAGCCGTTACAAAAAAATGGTAAAAAGAAAAAACTAAATTGGTCACTTTATGCTGAAAAAAATTGTTTATCAAAAATTTGGTTGTTGGAAAATTTTACTTATGATAAAATTTTGTCACACATCGTAGACATTTTCTCTGTCACTGATGACGGTATTTGGTTTTTTGTAGGACCAGAGTGGTCGCGTAATGGAACGATGGCTGATGGCATCTCGAGAAGAAGAACCGTTGATCCTTCAACAGTTTTTGCGGTTCGGCGAGACGAAGCCGATAGCCCAGCAGTTGCTGCTCCAGGAGAGCTGTGAGAAACCCGAGTTCGTCGTTCATTCTCCCCGAGCAGAATCGGACATCAAGCGATTCATCGAAAGAACTAAACGGTCAGCAGCTGCAGTCATTTCCAATGCTACCACGTCACCGAAACAATCGACGCATGCGTTGAACAGCTTCTCAGGCTCGTCTATACCTCCGACAGTCAAGGCTGTTCCCCGACAGACTTCATCCAGCGTGAGTTCGACGCGGTCAGTGTCACCCAGTGCTGTTTCTCCCTTGAACAATAGCGGTAGCCCCGCGATACTTTCACCTTTAAACAGATTACAGAACATGCAGCCCTACGACTACAGAAGAGACAGGGCAACCCCGGAAGAGAGACCCAACGACGGTATCGTCGGAGGCACAGTGGTACCATACAGAAGCCCCTCGTCATCACCGGGTGCTTCCACGTTGGCCGTGTCCACTTCGAGCACGACATCGATGAATCTCACCTCGGACATCACTAGGCTGAACGCAGCCAGTCCAAATTACAGCGGGACGGACGTTGGTTTCTCGGACGATGACAGTTCGAGTGCCATCAATCTAACCAGATCTAATTCTGCAACGACAACGACTAGCTACATGGACTCTGTTTTCGCGGCCAGGAAAGTTCGCCATCTGAGGAAATCCGCCAACCCGATGAAGAGGAGGTGGAACACCATGGTCCTGTCGACGTTATCAACGAACCCGGCAACCGGTAAGAAGAGAGTACAGTGCCACGTCTGTCTGAAGACATTTTGTGATAAGGGTGCTCTAAAGATACATTTCAGTGCTGTTCACCTTCGAGAGATGCATAAATGTACGGTAGAGGGATGCAATATGATGTTCAGTTCCAGAAGAAGCCGCAACCGTCACAGTGCCAATCCAAATCCTAAGCTACACACACCTAATTATCGGCGAAAAATAAACCCTCACGACGGACGTTCTGCCAATCCCTACCCAGTGATACCTCCAGTCGGAATACCGGGGTTTCATAACCCTATGTTGAGCGGCACGATCAGTAACCACGCAGATGTGGACACGGACGAAATGAACGAAGTGGACATTGACCGTGTGATGAGTGAAAAATCCAGAGAAAAAAATCGTTCCTTCTCGCGGCACGCGGAAGAGCTGCACAACCGCAACCCCATCATCGTGGACCCCAACGACAACATGCCGCTGTCACTCACGAAGAAACGTCGAACAGAAAGCTTCGTCGAAGCTCAAGGAAACGAGAGTCAAGAAGAAGGAATAGACTTGTCTATAAAGGACAGCAGTAACAGAAATACGTCTAAAGGGGTAAGGAAGCGGAAGAGTATGAACCCTACGAAGTGTCAAGTGAATAGTGACGACGATTTGCAATACGTATCGACGGACGATTCGTCAAGCGACACATACATCGACCACGAGAACGAAGAGAACGGAATCATGGATTCCAAGTCCGACTATTTGAGTTCGGATGGTCTCGATTCCAAAGACGAAGACGACGAAGACGTTGACAGTTCACGAACAGGTCACAATAGTAACAAAAACAGCGCCGAAAAAACACAGAGCCGGACGTCCGGTTCTTCTCCCCCGCCACCGCCACCACCTCCCCCTCCTCTAATAGCCAACTCAACGCAGGCAATGAGCGCCGTAGTTTACCCTGCTGCACCGACGCCAAAGTATGACACGGAGCAGCAGAATGGCTTCGACAGCGAGGACAACAAAAGTCCCTCCAAAGAAAGCGAACTGAAATGCACAGTGAATCGTGAAGCCGATGACATCAGCGAAAACCCTCTGAGACACTTGGAATCTTTGTCCCTGGGTTCTTTCTCGAATCTCATGGGAAACAACAGGAACAGCTTCGGCAGATCGTCTTCAGGGGTGTCTTTCCACGCACCAGGACTCGGTTTAGGTTCCTCGACAACGACAAGTCGCAGTGAGACGCCTCCTCCGCCTCTTCCTATCTCTCACGGTGACCAGACACTACTTCTACAAAATCACCATTCACCTTCCTCTCTAATTTCACCACCATCTTTACATCAGCAGATGAGTGGTGGAAACAATACCAGCGACCCGGAAAATTCACTCCAGGACCAGCAGATGCCTCTGTTACCCGTCTACAGGGACGCGTCTATCGTGGGTGCCGTCGAGATCCCCGTCGACAAGGAGAACCCGAGGCGGTGCACCGCTTGCGGAAAAATCTTCCAGAACCATTTCGGAGTGAAGACCCATTATCAAAACGTTCATTTAAAATTGATGCACAAGTGCACAGTGGAAGGTTGCAACGCCGCTTTCCCGTCCAAGCGCAGCAGGGATCGTCACAGCGCCAATTTAAACCTCCACCGCAAACTTCTCTCGACCACGTCGGAGAAGCAACCACCGTTTTTCGACAAGAGCGCCATATATTCGTACCACGCCGCGGACGCCGCCATCCGCGGCGACTTCTTCGCCAGGCTGTACGACCCTCAAGCGTTGCCGCTGAGTTTCGCGGAACTCTATCACAATCGCCTGCCGGCGACGACGGACAGCGGTTTCCTCCGATCGCAGTATCCGAGTCACATGATGCCCGGATTCCACCCGGCCTTCATGCTACCTCCTACCACGACCGCGCCTCTCACGACCAGGCACCCTCTGAACGACGGCCTCGGGAGTGGTAAAGACAGTCCACTGAGTTCCGTGAGCAGTCCCACCTCGAGCCCTCGTCCTCAGGATTCCCCACCTCAACGCGATGACCAGCCCGTAAAACTCGAAGAAGATCTCAAGCCGGACACCGAGGGAAGGTACTCTTGCGACATCTGCGAGAAAAAGTTCCACGAAAACATCGTGCTCAGAGAACATTACGAGAAATATCACGCCCACGAACTCCTCAAGTGCAACGAGAACCACTGCAACAAAGCTTTCCTGTCGGGAAGGACACGTAGCCTGCATACCGACGAAATACACAAGCAGGACAAAGTGATCCAGGCTTCTTAACTCACTCACACACACACACACAAAATATTATCACAAAACGACATAAACTCGCCACGATTCGAACAATTTCAGCCGAATGTGTGCGCGCGGCCATGGCTCCTGTCACGCCCATTTTGTACAGAAAAATGCTTTTTTTTGCGCTTTTCCTAATTATTATTATTATTATTGTTGTCTGTCGTTTTCATCTCCTAGAACATGCAATGCAATTTTCTTATTTGTACATATCGAAATAAAAAGAAAGACATTCACCAGAAAATGAAACCAAAACTATAGCCAAAGTTGAATGTATATTAGTACTTTACCAATCTGGATATTGATTTGAAACCTTGGAAAATTGTTCTTCTCTCTCGCTTATACATAATATATATACATATGGAAAAAACAATTAAACGCATGTCAATAGACGCCATTATTGAAATTTATCCCGTGAAGATTTTTCAGACTTTTTTTTTTGTATAAATCCTTTAAGTCAGGGGTGCACAACCTCCAGCCCGCGGGTCAAATATGGTCCGCCCATGGGTTCCATCCGGCCCGTGAAATTAAATTCCTGTAGAACAATTACCAAATAACACACAACGCGATTAACAACTCGGATGATGACCATATTTCTTTCATTAAAAATACGAGATATTGTTACGGAAGGCAAGTTGTTATTTACAGTCAAAGAGTGTCCATTTATACAACCAAAAATTGTCAAACGCAAGTAAAGTTGCCAACTAAAGCCGTCAAAGATTGTCAAAAGCAAGTTGTCATTTAGAGCTAAAATCTTTGTCAAAGGCAAGAAGTAAAGTTGCCATCACAGCCAGAAAAAATCGTCGATTGCAAAGAAATTTTCTACTTGAAACCGAAAAAAATTTCAGTCTATAAAGAAATACAAAAAAAGTACACAGTGTATAATAAAATACATGTTTTTCCACATTTCTTTCATAAAAAATGGTAAATATCAGCATCTCTACATTTCCATTTATCTTATAAAAATGGTAAAGTTTGCAAATTTAAACAGCCGAAAAGAATTTTCAAAGTAAAGTAAATTTAGCTATTACGTCCTAAAAAAGTTGTCAAAAGCAAGTGAAGTTGGCAACGATCGCTGAAGTTACTGAAAAATCGCCGAAAAATGCTGGGTACTACAAGTCAAAATTCACCATAAAAAAGTATGTTCGACAAAATATGTGAGAATATGTGACTGACGGAGTTAAAATTATCATTATATGAAGTTTCTTTTGAAACTCCCTCTCTTAAGGTGGAACGGCCAAGACCCGCTAACGGCAGAAATACCGCATGCCTGACCCGCGGACCGAAAAGGTTGTGCACCCCTGCTTTAAATGTTTCAGACCTGTGGGTGAACGGCTTTAGCTTTATGCATAACAATTTGATTTATGAATCAATGCCGGAGTTTCTCGACTGCCTTCGCTCTAACATCAGTAACTACCGACCAATTAAGAACAGTATAAGAAAATTACCACTGTACTTAGAGTGTCTCGATGTACGTAATTCGTAATTCATAGAAATTGAAGGAATTTGTATATCGGAATACGGTTTGCAAAAAAAGTTGTTCTCACGAAGGGGGTTATATTTCACAGGAAAAAAATTAACTCCAGTTTTTATCAATAGAGAGCGCTGCACAAACGAAATCCTTATTAATTGGACCTGAACCCTTTTTCAATCCTTTCTGTGTTTGAAACATCCACAAAGCTTCACCGGTGAATCGTGGTTAAGGTAAAACAGCTTCACAAATATATAGTCTCCCAATGTCAACATCACAATGAAAACCTGATGTAAGCGCCAGTAACGGGAAAAATCGAAAATGAGCAGTTAATCTGTATACCCTGCATTTTATGATGATACCCTGCATTATATCAGGGTCTCTGATATGCATATTTTCAATGATTTGCTTCCACGCAGCTCTCTTTATCAACAAAAATTTTAAAATTGAATTTTTTTTCCAACCAAAATAACCCTCTCCCTCGTGAATATAACTTTTGCATTCAAGTGCATCAATTTCTATGAATTTTCAAACCATTTACGAGACACCCTGTATATATGTATAATTTTTTTTTTTAATGTTTCTAACTTTCCCTCAAATTATGCAGATCTATGAGATTTTTTTTACACATCGAGGAAATTACTCGGACTCTATTGATCGCTATTGAATCACTCGTACTGCTGTACGAAGTCAGTCAGTACAAAGATGTGCCAACGGAAGTTTCAACACGTGCCAATTATTATGACTGTGAAGATTCAAAAGAGAACCTAATGTGAATAATACACGCTGGGTGGCTTATTTGCTATTAAAAAAAAATCTCCTTTAATATTTTTTATTTACCCCGATACAACGCTTTTCTGCGGAATCTGATTAACTCGTGTTGAAAACAGAATGAAGTATGTATATATAATATGTGTGTGTATTTGCGACAAACATAATATTGATTACTCTATTACGAGAAGAGTGCACGATTGATTATTAAGTTATTTCGAGATTGTATGTTGGTTAGCGCCGATATATCGGTAATCAAAAAAAAAAGTGCGCATACACAACTTGTTTACCTTTCAGTAAACTCATCAAGTGATAAAATACATTAAAGTGCATTTGTTTCAGTGTAATGTTTCGTTTGTGTGTCTTTCATTTCATCATCAATAATCAATTCTATGAATATTTGGTAGGCATATACTTTTGGTACATATATAGTGAGGTAGTACTGTTTGTAGGCAAAATACCCTTTGGTGTTGATGTGTACTTGAGTGGCCCACTTGAGTGGCCCTACTGTGAGCACAGAAAAGTTCGCGTAACGAAAAGTTCGAGAAGCAACTCATCGTGGAATTACAGGGTGTCCCATGAATTCGTAAATAATATTGAAATTCATTGTATATTTGAATGTGGTTTACGAAAATGTTATTCTCACTAAGGGGTTAGATTATTATTATTATTATTATTATTATTATTTTTTTTTTTTAAAGAAAAAAATTAGTTCAGATTTTCATCGCTAGAGGGCGCTTTACGAAATCAAATTACATAATTCTTGGACCTTTCTTCAATCTATTCTGTGTCTGAAACGTACGGGAAGCTTCAGCCACCGATTCGTGGCTTGGGTAAAACAGTTCCGTCAATAGTGCGAATTCACCAATGTTGTTACTGGTAAGTGGAAAATTCAACAGGAAAATTCAGAAATGAGGTGTTAATCACACACCCTACATTTTTATAATACTCTGATTTACGCATTCCCAGTGATCGTGCAACGCCTTACATCGGCCAAAAAGTTAAATTAAAAGAACATCCTCTTTCGTGAGAATAACTTTTTCGCAAAACTGCATTCACAAATATGCCAATTCCTTCAATTTTTAAATTATCTACGAATTTGTGTGTGGGGGAACTCTGTATATATATATGTTACTGCCAAAGCCCGGTTGACCCGGCCAATTGTCCGAAATTCGGGCTTTGGCCGGCTCGTATATATGTCGATCCATATATATATGTATCACTAAGATAATCAGATTCTTTTGAGCGTTAGGGTTGCCATAGTTATGGTTAACTATGACTAATTATAAATGGCCATAATTATCACCAGAAAATACGCCAATGCGGCGATGACCCGAATCATAGGTATCAATATATAGTGACCGGCGGAAACCCGAATTTTGGACATTGGCCGGTAAACTGGGCTGGCTACTTCGCGAAGTGGACTACTTCGGGCTTTGGCAGTAACATACAACACGTGAGCGTTATTTGTGTTTTGTCTACTGATAGATCTTTCTGATACAAGTTCAACTGCACCTCACTAGTGTTGATACGTCTCCTGGTTACTATACCAGGAGCGTGGTACACTTTTGAAATGAGGTACTCTAATACACTATTTCTCAGGAAATAGGGAGTGAATCTCGTTGAGACACAAGTCCTACAATATTTATATGAAGTCCCCAGTTTCAGCATACCAAATAAATTGTATTGCAATGTAAAAAAGGTATCCACGTTGGAAATTGCAGCCGTATCGACGACACTGCCTCCACCCATTTTGATTCCTTCAGAAAACTTTGTAGCAAGACAAATAAGTTTTAAAGATTCTTATCTGTACAAAAAAAAATTTGTGTTATTGGGAAGGTTATTATTATTTCTAGAACCAATGATGACATTCTGAGTCATGTTATCGCGAGAGTCGCAAGAGAGCCAAAAAAAAACCTTGGGAATTCAGAGAGAGAGAGACAGAGAGAACTTATGAAGAATTGCTGTTGTACCTGTGCATTCGACATCCCAAAGGTCAAGGAATGACGCCCACGTGCCCACAGTTGGATACCTCCGACACTCTTGACAGAAAACCATCAGTTTGCATACGCGTAAGTTACAATAATAATAATAATAATAAAAACCGTTTGGGTCATTCGCGCTATAATAAAATGAGGTTGTCGCAGACAGTTCTTGAAATAGAAAAAACATCACTTTAACATGCAAAGAAAATACAACCTAAATCAATCTCGATCCGATTGGGAAAGACACGTGGCGCGTGGCAGCGACCTGCCCCGCGGGGAGCCACCGGATTTCTGTCGCTTCAACGTCCATGTTATACGCGCTAAAGCGGATCTTCGAAACACACTTGCATCGTCCACGTAGTTGTAGAAGTAAATACCGTAGTGACGAAATATCCAAAGAAACTGTTAATCACAGGATTTTCAACCTTTTTTCCGAGTCGCGAGTACTGTTTACACCATACCTGCCCAACCCATGACCCACGGGCCAAACGTGGCTCTCGGAATTATATAATGTGGCTCGCGAGATCTAATCTTAAAAATGAAGTGAACGGCACATTTCCAGATCACTCCAAGAGACCACAGCGACAGTTTATTTACAGATCACTTAAATGACCCCCAGCACATTTACAGATAAAACCCGCGGCATACTTAAGCCTGCAGATTGCTTGAGTGACCCGCGGCGCATTTAGAGATCACGTAAATGACCCGTGGTGCTGTTCCGGATCGCTAAAGTGGCCCAACACACGTTTTCAAAGCAATGAAATGATCCGCAATCTCCTATAGGTTGAGCACCCTTGGTAAAGGTCTTCAATCATTTTCCAGTCGCGAGCACTGTCTATACCCATCATCAAAAGAAGAGCCCCCTTACACAGCAAGTTTAGCCTACAAATACATGAAATTAAGATGATTTCAATCCTTGAATGCAATTTTTACTAGATGTTTGAATCGAGCGTTGATCAAGTGCTCGTGAGCATGAAATCGGACACGAGCATTGAGTACTGCAGAAAGCAGCACCGTGGTGCTCGCGAGAAACGGGTTGAAGATGCCTGGTTTATACACACCATCAGGTGAAGAGCACTCGTTATAGCAACTCAAATTCAAATAAGAATAATGCCACCATAAATGGGTGTTTAATTGAACACATAATATCAGATGATTTCGAGTGATCTTGGATGCTGCAATGAGTACCATATAGTGAACAAGACTCATGGAAAATAGCTGTTTTTATTTATATCGACGGGCTGGTTCAAGACGGTAACAACTCAAAAAATTTCATTTTCAAACCTTAACTGGCAGCCTTTTCGACGTGAAAACGTATTTAAAATCGGTGCCGAGTGTGGGGAGAGGGGAACAATCGCACCCAAATGAGCGACAGTTTCTATCGAAGTGATTCCAAACGTCAATTACTCAAGCAAAAATAGTCATACCAAATCCATCTTGGTCTCGTTTTAAAGAAGAAAAATGAAAGTTTTGCCAGATTACCATCACTTTGGCATTATGGCGGCAGGAATTCAGGAACTGCCTGCGCGCAAAGTGAACTCACGATTTTCGACTTTTCGGATTCGACATGGGTCCATATACGGGACTATAGCTCACAAAGACTAATTATCCAATTCAAGTGAACCAAGTGTTATTTTGATAGTATTTAAATAGTATTTAAAGTGTGTCAAAAATAGATGAAGCCAAACAACCACACTAATTAATATTGTCACGCAAAATTACTGCAACAAAATCTTGATTGAAAAATTTTCCCGGTAGAAACAAAATTAAACAAAATTATGTTAATCGATATTTGTCTGCGTCAAATTTCTTTACGATTGAGCTCAACTGTAATAAATTTTATCACAATAATAACTTACAGCATAAAATTTTCAAAAGAAGAGATAAACATGCTTATAACATGCATATTCAGATATTAATGTTTTATATAAGCAGCAGAGGACGCGAAAGCAACACATTTTTCAACGCTCTTCCAATTTCTTGAACAAATTGCATATAATTTTTACATATGATTACTGGTTATTTAAATAATATGTCTGAGAAGTTTCAAAATCCTCTCCTTTCCCCATCGCCTATAACAATGAAAATTAGAGTGAGGGCAATCGCCCTACTGCGGTGAGGCGTTGACTCCCCTTTTGTTCTGCGTGTATCATACCCCTGTAGTGAAATATACCCTTGTAGTCAATGAAATATTTAAAAAAGTATTTTAGAAGAACTATCAAACTTCCTGATTATGTGTCAAGTAATATGCCTACAATAAATGTTGATATCTCTCCAATCATTTGTAGACATCTTGTATTGCTTCCCGATCGCTGACGGCCCAATTACAGTAGTTTTTAGACAAAGTTTCCCCTGAAGTTGGTGCAAAGTACCGAACTCTTTCGTCTTCTTCATCTCATTCGTAAATAATTTAGAAATTCATAATAAATGAAGGAATTTTAACATTTGAAAGCAGTTTGCAAAAAAGTTATTCTCACGAAGGGAGGTATTATTTATAGGTACGGGAAAATAAAAATTAGTTCAAATCTTCGTCGATAGAGGAGCTGCTCGAAAGCAAATCACTTGAAAAGAGTCAAATAAAATGCAGGCTGTACGATTTATAACTCATTTCTGAATTAATCATTGTGATGTTGGCCATTGGTGGATAAAACACTATTCGTGAAGTTTTTTTAACCTTAGCCACGAATCGCCGAATGAAGCTTTAAGAACGTTTCGGACACAGAAGAGGTTAAAGAAATGTTCGCATCCAGAATTCTGAAATTGGCTTTCGTGCAGCTTCCTCCGTCGACAAAAAATTAGAACTAAATTATTTTTCTGAACATCCAAAGAAATCCCCCACGTGAGAATAACTTTTCGCAAATACTTAATTAAAATATACCGATTGCTTCAATCTTTATGAATTTTTATGTCTACTAATTTATAGGATACCTTGTATATTTGTCAATGGCAAGAATAGGGTTTGCTTAAAAATTGAATAATAAATATATTATACCTAACTGAGACTGACTGAGCGGTCCGCATTATTTCAGGGAGTGCCGAGTCTCTAGGGACTTCTTATAAATTATACCATTGAAGTCTTAAATACTGCAGTAAGCAGTTACCTTAAAAATTTGAACGTTTCTCTAACCTAGGGATCTTCAACATTTTTCTAGTCGTGAGCATTGCCTGCAGTGTTCGTCAATACGCTTCTACACGTGTGTGATTCGCGCATCAAAATTCAATTTTACCCCTTCAAATTTCGTCGAGGAGTGAAAATACTCTTTCAAATTTTAAATAATATCTTTTAAAAGAGTTATTAGTCGCTGATGAAAAAAAATACCCCTCTTTTTACAAAATTACCCCTTGAAATTTTTAAGAGGAGTGAAATTGCTCTTCAAAATTATTTTTTCGGACAACACTGATTGCCTGTACCCATCACCAAAAGAAGAGCGTCCTTACGGAAAGTTTCATATACGAACTTGAATGAAATTTATACAACGCGTTTAATCGGGACTTTGATAAAGTGATCTCGAGCACGAAATCAGACCAGTGCCGTCTTAACGCATGGGCCCGGCACGGCCCGGGGGCATCAAGAGAAGAGGGGCCTCAGAAAAATAGAAAGTGGTTGAATTTTTTGAGAAGTCGCCCAGTAGGGCCTCAGAAAAATCACTTGGCCTCGGGGGGACCATGATGCTCTTAAGACGGCCCTGAATAGGACACGGGCATAGAGCACTACGGGTGTTTCAGGATAGTTTCGGGAGGTGTTTCTAGAGTACGGGTGTTTTAGGAAGCACCGTGGTGCTCGCGAGCAACAGGTTGGTCTGCATAAACCACCAAATCCTATACTTCCTTATTACATTTTTTTTACATCAACAGAAAAAGTGACGAATTGTTCTCTCTCACAGAGAATATATTTTTCTCCCCTCGTTCATATTCTGTTGACTATCACTATTATACGTAACAATATATAACCACAATGGTTTTCTCTCTCTCTCTCTCTCTCCTTAGTTCCGGGGCAAAAAGCGTCAAAGACCGATTTTTCTTTTCCACGAGGTCATTAGAGATCAAAGTTTTGTCTATTCATGTCATGAACCAACGTAGGCGGATGACAACGGACGTGCGCATGTGCCAAGAAGAGTTAGATTCATCTTACAAGAACAGTATTATGAATCCCTCACGGGGCCTTCATCTATTACTGGTAAACCTTGCGAGAAGTCACCGTGACCAGAATGACAGAGAATTTCTTCTTTCGTATTTTTTTTTTTTTAATTTTTTAAAGGAAGGTAACGTGCAGCAAGGGTTAAATAGAACTCGAAAAAAAATGCATGTGTTCATTCGAAGCGGATTCACCTTTCGACCAGACGCTGCGCGGCTCGATTCGGACAATTTGTCGGCCTTGCGAGGTTTTTGTATGGACCTCCAGCTGCGCTACCGCAATATGATTTGTAGGTGCGACCGGCCGAGGTTGTCAAGGGCCATACATAACTCTGTGCCTTTCTACCAGTCGACGATAAAGGATTGCGAGAAAATCGCAATTGACAATCACGGTACCAAGCAACCTGGTAACAATATCTTGAGTGAAGTCTTGGGGGTGTGCCGTATATGTAAAAGAAAAATCTAGATGAGTAACTGTGTTGCTTATTACTCAACGACTGATAGAAATTGTAGATAGAAATTTCAACTAGTACGGTATAGTATGACAGAAGAAATTAATAAATAAAATGAGTACATGTATGAGAGAAGAAATATATATAGAGAGGGAGGCCCCTCCCCTCTTCTTTAAAAGAAGTTCTAATTCATTGTGTCAAGAGATGAACCTGATACATCTTTTCCCAACGTAACCAATGATTCATTTCATTGGAAAATCCCTGAGAGAAATCTTTTCTCTTCGTTAAAGTAATTGATTCTACGTTTGTCCTACTAGTCTCTACGCCATACATGCTCACCCAATGGCCCGCGGAATAAATGTGTCCCTCAAAGCCATCTGATGTGGACCGTGACCTTGAACCTAATTTTTTTTTTATTGAACTAAGCGCACACTCCCTTATCACTCAAGCGGCCCGCGGCACATTTCAAGATTACTTAAGTGGCCCACGGTGCATTTCCACATTACTTAAGTGGCCCACGGTGCATTTCCACATTACTCAGGTGGATCCTGGAACGTTCCCGAACTCTTGAATGACTCGCGGCATATTTATAGCTCACTCCAGTGACTTGCAGCATATATTTACAGCTCACTCGAGTGACTCGCAGCATATATTTACAGCTCACTCGAGTGACCTGCAGCACCGATCCAGAGCACTCAAGTGACTTCCGGCACCTTTCCAGATCACTCAATTGTCCCGCTGCTAGTCCCAGATCACTTAAATGGCCTGTGGCTCATTTCCAGGGCACTCGAGTGACTTGCTGCACAATTCCAGAACACTTAAGTGTCCCGCTGCCACTTTCAGATCACTTAAATGACCTGCGACTCAGCTCCAGAGCACTCAAGTGACTTGCGACGCAGATCCCAGATCACTTAAATGACCTGCGGCTCAGTTCCAGAGCACTCAAGTGACCCACGGTGCAGTTCCACATTACTCAGGTGGATCCTGGCACGTTCCAAGTCACTTGAGACGCAGTTGCAGAGCACTCAAGTGACTTGCGACGCAATTCCAGATCATTTAGGTTTTCCCGCTGCCAGTCCCAGATTACTTAAATGACCCGCGGCACCGTTCCAGATCGCTTCAGTGTACCGCTGCTAGTTCCAGACCACTTAAATGACCTGCGGCATAGTTCCAGAGCCCTCAAGTGTCTCATGCTGAGACAATTTTTTAGAGCGATTTGTAAAATCACCCCTTCCAATAGCGAGCTATAGATCCACCTTGAGTGACCCTCAACATATTTACAAATCAGTTAAGTATCTTACGGCACATTTCCAGATCACTCAAGTGACTTGTGATACATTTTCAAATCCGTGAAGTGGCTCGCACTCCCCTAAAGATTGCAGTGCCCTTGCCGTGTACGGCATTACTCCGATTCAATTTCTGCATTTTCCATTTCCCCTCTGAAAATCACCATTTTTCTCAGAAAGTTCGAACTCTAATATGGTGGAATTCTGCTACATCATTTCATTTCTTTCAACAACTTGACTGAGCCGTGTTAACGCATGGATACACCCGGACACATTCTCTCGTGAGAGAGGGAATCATAATACAATTAGTGTATAAATATAGCTCTACACAGGTAATTACAGCTAGGTAGCCTCCCCCCCCCTTCCGCAGATGGCAGCACTACACATAGCTGCTGTAGTGGTCGAGTGGTCATTGTGACGGACTCGCATCGTGAGGTCCCGGGTTCGGACCCCACCGTTGCCACAGTGGTGGTCGGCTGAAGTTGGTTTTCTTTGGTTCCCAACTTCAACGGGCAAATGCGAGCCGATCTTCCTTTTAAAAAGTCTCCCCACACAGAGCAACAGACCTACAAACAGTACAAATATAATTGAATCATAACACATCACTCACTTCACTTCTGAAATATAGATGGCGGCACTGAAAAATCAAACACAACACTACATACGCACTCAGACTGTTAGGTACACACACAGTTACACTTCCGGCACAACTCACTAGGTAGTAAATCGACCATAGATGGTGATAGACCTGAGTTGTGGTCGGTTTGAAAGAAAGAACTACACATAACAAGCATTACGCTGAAACAAATTTCACGTTAGGTTCATAACACGTACACGCACATTCTGGCATGCACCAATTAAATATAAATTCCGCAGAGCAATGTTTAAGAGGTGCATGTACGGTTGAGTAGTAGTAGCTATCCCCCCATCCCAGAATATCACTTTTCCAGTGCCCGTGATACTGTTTACACCGTCTTGCAACGTAGTGATGTAATAACATGTGACAACTTCAATTTCTTTCTTTCTTTCTTTTTTCCTTTTTTTGAAGAATTTATTTGGAGATATCTTACTCTGCATGTAATAGTTTGTTTGGTTTTTTTTTCATCCGACTTAAATATCACAGACACTCTGTTGGTTAATACGCTTCATGATACAGTTATAGTGGCAACTGGTGCTTCGACAAAAAAATAAGCCCGCTTTTCATAGGCAAGGCCGTCTTGACGCGTATGCTCACATGGGCACGGCCTAGGGACTTCATGATGAAGAGATCTGGTGCAATGATTTTCGAAAATATGTAAATTAGTATAATTAGTAGGCAGGTGCTTCCAGCCAGGTAGGAGTTCCAGCTACGTTGGCGGTGACTTAGTAAGCCAAGTATTTGCCCCCCCCCCATAGAACATCACTTTGCCCGGGGGTGGGCTGGGGGCCTGTCGTTAAGAAAGCTTTGTTCGGGGAGACTCTAGTAAGTAACTATCAAAGAGGTGCCGTGACATCATAAGGTTCTGTCAGATTGATTCAGGACACGTGGATTTAACAGCTTCTCAATTCAAATATTTTTCCACGTCCCTTCATGTACAGGCTGGTCCATAAATTCGTAAATGGTTTAAAAATTCACAATTATTGAAAGAATTGCTATATTTGAATGCGATTGGCGAAAAATTTATTCTCTCGAAGGAGGATTTTTTTTTTTTGACGCACAAAAAAAATTTTTGAGTTCAAATTTTTGTCGATATAGGGCGCTGCACGGAAAAATATCACTGGAATTATGCAAAACAGAGTCATAAAATGCAGGGTGTGCGATTAACAGCTCATTTCTGAATTTTTCCTGTTGCTGACGCTTGCATAAGGTTTTCATTGTGTTGTTGGCAAAGGTGGATAAAGCACTATTGGCAAAGTTGTTTTACCTCAGCCACGAATCGCCGGCTGAAACTTTTTTGGTCACAAAAGATGTTGGAGATGGGTTCTGAAGTGGAAATCTGTAATTCGCTATTTTTATTTTTTTTTTTTTATTAATTTAACAATACACAAATATACATATGAAATTGAGCGCTGAGCGCGCACACAAACAATAAAGACATCTGTGTGGCCCCAAGGGGTCCTTCCAGGAAGCCTATAAGAATTATATCTTATCTGTTTACACAAGCAAAATAAGAGATAAAAAAAAATTAAATTAAATAAGAAATAAAAAGAAAAAATAATAATTATAAAAGTAATATAATGAGTGATACATATATATATTTTTTTTCTTCTCTCTTCCTTTGAATATTTCTATTTGTTTAGCCGCCAATTTGAACCAAAGTACATTACAATGTTATTAGGTTTTCTATTTGCATGAAGACATAAAGCAATGGGATAAAATTTATCAGAGAAAAAAAATATAAAATAGACGATTGTAACCTCATAATTGTGAAGGTTTCGCAAAAAATTCGAGAATTATATATATTGTAGGTGATTCAGTGTGCAAGACATAATTTATGTAATAGTATCTAGATATGCTATTGGAAGGACATGTGAAAATGAAATAGAGCAATCAAAACATTTCATAATGCTAGGAAAAGATCATTTTCATTATTTCAGACGTTTTTACATATTGATATATTTCATACTTTTTGTTAGTGTTGTTAGTTGTTTGGTACTCCGATTGGAAAAAATTCATTTTTTAGGTGCATTGAAAGAGAAACTTTTCTGGAAGAGATGTTTTTTCGTGTTTGGTATTTGATATTCGTTTTTAAGTCTTACCGAGGTCCTATTTGTTTTTCTCTGTAACCATTCGTTGTTTCTTGTAAGGACACAAAGCCACCAACAGCCATTATATCTAAGTAATTAGAGATTTCGTTATTGTTATCAAGTATATTTATATTACCAACAATTAGCATATTTTATCTTGTGCTTTGAATAAGTATCTTAAGCTCATCATTAAATTGGGATATGGTGAAAGAATGTGATCTATAGAGTAATAACACTTCAACATCATGATCTGGGAAGTTTATCCATACGCTTTCTGCAGTTTTGAATTTGCTAGATTTTTTAGTACTTTTAAGGGCTTTATTTACATACATAATGACTCCGCCTGATTTGTTGTATGTTCTACAGCCAGAATATGAATAGTAGTCAGTAATGCATTCATAATTAATAATGTTATAGTTGAACAGTTCATCCTCCTTCACCCATATTTCTGAAAGACATATTATATCTATTTGAACTTGTAGAGATCTCAAGAATACAAGGAAAGTATCAAAGTTAGATTTTAAACTTTGTATATTTACAATTAGGAAATTTATATACTGGTTAGAATTTTGAGAGTAATTAAAAAACTTATCTACATCAGTCAATTCCTCCAGAAAACCTTCGTTCTGCTCCAGTTCAATATAATTTATATATTCATTGTTCGTCATTTCTGTTCAACTTCCTGAGGTTTTCCTCATCTCTAATTCTCCATACATGGCTGTTTTCAGTTTTCCGGAGGAAAATTTTTCCCTCTTTTTTCCAAGCATAATTATAATCATAGGTCTTTTTAAACTCTCTGATCAGGTGAAATAGATGCTTGCTCTTTTGGGAAAGATGCTCATTTACATATACCCTGTGAGGTTTGAAGTTGAGATCAATTTTGTCAGCTATTGTGCGGCGCTCTTTATCAATGAAAATTTGAACCAATTTTTT
This sequence comes from Pholcus phalangioides, assembly GCF_987345545.1. NCBI lineage: Eukaryota > Metazoa > Arthropoda > Arachnida > Araneae > Pholcidae > Pholcus > Pholcus phalangioides. Next base: position 31,271,469 of record NW_028301596.1, on the reverse strand, counting down.
TTCCTGTACCAGCAAAATTCCTCCTTCGTGAGAATAACTTTTTCACACAAACCATCGCAAATATACAAATTTCTTTTATTTTTACGCTTACTAAAATTATTTACGAATTCATGGGACACCCTGTATATTTATTGTACTCTCGACACTAATTTAACAATTTTCTCTATTTAAAGAAGGAACTTTCCGTCGCACATCGAATAGATCAAATCGGGGTGCTCAAACGTGATAAAATAATTCCTAATCAATTATTAGGATGTCGCCAAAGAGGCTCGGAATCAAACTAGATCACCGCGAGATATTTTTATTTTATAATACCGTTCCCTAAAGTACCGCGAACGTAAAGAGTTTGAGAATTCTATTCTAGTTTCCAACACTAATTTGCGGCACAAAATAAAATTTACTGGTGTCTGGATACTTTTAATCATATGCAAAACATAATTTTCACTATCTCTGATATTTTTCATTATTCGCGTAGGGGACAAGATTTGAGTATGAGAATCGTAATAACATTTTTTTTTTCAGCATAGAAATTCACATGTTGATGAATTTTCCTCTAATCGCACATAATACAAATCCGTTGTTTCAAAATTCCAGTCTCTTCCGTGTTATGATAACTCAGGCCACTAAGCTCATGTGGAGCAGTCAAAAAATTAATTTAACCCTAGAGTTCCAGGAAGAACGTATTTCCGCGCTTTTCACAATCTTCTTTGCGGTTTTACTTTGCATGTGTGTGTGTGTGTGATACTAATTTCGCAGGTTGTAATAATTTTATTACTTTCTCATCTTGAAAAGAAAATTCCCGATCTTCTCTCTTCTTTCCTTTTTAAAAAAAAAAAAAATTTTTTTTTTTGTTCCTTTTCCTTTTGCACCATCTTTTAAAGGTGTCAGGTGATATAGCTCTTCACCTTCGCCCCCCTTCAAAGCTCTTTTTCCATGTTCCTTTATTTTTAATTTTAATTTTTTTTTTTTTTTGGTCATGGTTATTCCCCTGGAGAGTCTTTCCTCAATCCTTTCATCCACGATTGGGGCATGAAGGGAAAGAAAATGGTGACGGGGGTCTCAATAGCGATATAATTAATCTCGCCCCACCCTCGGGGTAATCTCCAGTCTTTTCTTTGAGGATCATTTGCATCAAAGCCCCTTTTCATCGCTGACTCAACATTTCGCACACACACACAAAAAAAAGGAGAGCACAAAAAAAAAAGTAAGACTGTGCACAAAATGGCGGATTGTAATTTTGACCCCCCCTTCGCCCGAAAAGACTGCAGGAATTTCTTGTTTTGAGCCACGTCCATAAAAAAGGGGGACAATCACAAATTTCTTGGCAAGTTTTTCGCGGCTGATGCTGCATATTGACTTTAACATGGGGATTAGACATAACACATAGAGATTGATGTCTTAAAGATTAGATGCAATTTCTTCTGATAGGCAGAGGTGTTTTATCGTGTTCGGTGGCTATAAATGTCCGAGAGACTATAAATACAGTCAAACTCGGTTAAAACGAAATTCAATATTCCACGAAATATCGTCGTTACAACGAGGTTGGCTTTTCAATACCTCTTTTTACGAAAAATATAATGAGATGGAATCACATACTTCCAATGAAGATAGATAATAGATTATTAGATTTTATTTCATTATGATTATGGTAACAACATTTGATTAAAAAAATACTTCAAATTAGGATAATTATTTGATACGTGACATATTTCCCCAATTCTCACCAAGCACGTTGCCAATTTTCGACGAAATCACCAAACACCGTTTTTAAATTATGCTAATATTTGTTTCATAGGAAAAATTTTGAACATAACAAATATGTAATATGAATATTTATAGTCCGGCTGGACAAATCGAAAAAAATGTATAGGTGGCAGAACAATTTTTTTAAGCGCCAAAAATTTTGTACCCGAAAAAAAATTTCCAAAATAATGCTTCTTTTGACTTTTTCGGGACATAGTGACCCCAGGCCCGTCATTTGGGAAAGGGGGGGGTCAAAGGGACCGTTGCCCCCCCCCCCCCCCGGCTTTTGAAAATACACTAAAAATGGTATATATATATATATATATAATTATAAATGCATTGAGTACATGTTCTTTGCCCCCCCCCCCCGGAAAAAGTTTAAAAGATGGCCCTGAGTGACCCCCCTTTTTCATATGTTGGCAGATATGCTGCAATAAATTCCAAAAAAGTTTGTGCCACTCTCAGCCTGCAATTTAGTAACTTCACAAAGAAAGTTCTAGGCACCAATACCAATTTTTAAGTCGTCATGATGACCTGGCTCCTGGGATTTGTCCAGCCCTGATTTATAGTCATATTCATTTTGACGCAATTTATAAATTATGCAAATTCGCTTCATCCCAGATTGCAGTACAGATTGAAAATTTAAGTAAAATAGTCGCTTTAAAAACGGGACACTTTTGCAGAGAAATATTCGGGAAGGACAAAACACGAAATTTTTTTGTAAAGTGGTCATTAAGCAAGTCGGAGCGTCAAACATGTAATAATTTTTTTTTTCAACGTTAGGCTGGCATTACACTATAAATGTTTTAAAAAGTTCTTTTATAAAACTTTTATAGTGTAATCGCAGTTTTAGGTATAAACAAAACGGCAAACGAAAAAGTCCTTGGGTGTGATCAGCTCTAAACTTAAAAATTTCTTGGGAAAACGTCAGCGAAACGGAAGCAGAGAACAAAAATTTGTCTTAAAATATCCAAAGTTGGTCCTTTTGATCGACGTTATAAGCAATGTTCATTAACATTATTTACCATAGGAATCAGCCAGGATGGATAATTACTGACGTTATAATCGAAATGTCGTTATAACCGAGTTTGACTACAGTTAAATTAGTTCCTGATTTTAAACTTAGGCTTTCATCACGCTAATCAGCTACGAATTAATTCAAATACTACTTGTAATATCATCAAGTTTTATAATTAATCTTTGAATAACTAAAGACATCGAAATGATCATAGATCCAAAATCCATGAAAATTAATTTTCGCAAGATTTGTAATTTTTTAAATTAAATAATGAGCGAGAGGTTTTTGTCTTATCTGTCCTATGTCCAGGGTTGCAGAATCTCCGGTCTGTGGACGAAATACGGCCTGTCAAGGGGGTGTTCCTATAATAAAGTTACGTGTGGAAACATCTCACACAATTCCTGCTCAACATGAATTTTAATACAGTTGACGCCACTTATTAAAATCATGGATGATTCGGGTATTGTTATCACTTTTGAAAGGAACGGAACGGACCAATATCATAACATGGGAAAAATTCGTTTATAGTTATCGGGACTTTGGATAATGCTATCAAAATCTTATTCCGTCGAAATATTTTTTGCACATTCGAAAGTTGAGGCTTATCCAAAATTATTTTTCCCCCTACAAAATTATCGTCATCAGGTGGCAAGACTACGTAGGAGGCTCTAGAAGGTGTTCTCTCCCATCCTCTTTGTTGACAAACATTTCCGTGCTTAATGCCGTAATCCAGCGGTTCTCAATCTTTTTTGACTCGCGGAGTCCTTTCTGGTATATAATGTCTATGGCGGAGCCCCGTAAGCATATTTTTTATTTACTCAGCAAAGTCGCTGATTCACTTTTATTATTTAAAAACATATATAATTATTTTTTTTCCAAATTTACAGTTTTTTTTATATTTTCCTCGAACGGCCGCGGAGTCCCTGGACAGTTCACACGGAGGGCTCCGTGGAGCACCGGTTGAGAACCACTGCCGTAATCGGTCCGTAGTATTCACTGTGATCCATATACGTATAGAGGTGCTTGTGCTTTTGCAGTGGCCTTTCTATAGTGAAGGTAAATGTATGACGAAAAAAAAGTGTTTGAGTTCAGTTCTTGATCAGTTTCTTTCAGTTTGACCAGATACAACTTTATTTTCCCGGGAGACTTTCTCAAGGGATCTGTGAAACGTATTGTGTACATTAAAAAATATCGTAGTTTTTTTGTGATAAACATTAGACAGTTCCAATCTAACGTCTCACATTGGATGAATAACAAAAATGCAAAATTTTAGGTTGAAAGAACAAAAAAGAGGTCCCGTTTCTCAGAATAGAACAAAGCAAATAAATATAAAATGTAACGATTGATTATTTTGCAACCAATTATGTGAAAAGAAAAACAGTTGTCCCGCTGCCAATACCCGTTTACCATTCATCCCGTTCAACCAAACGGGATCTATGGTGAACGTGCTTGCGAAAAGGACTTTTTTTCATATATAGTTATCAGAAACCCCGAGTACCGACACGATCACATTAGGAGGTGTAGACTGTAGCAGATTGTATTCATAGACTGGTATGCCCAATCTTTGGAAGAGTGTTGTTGACCACATAAATGATTAGAAAGAAAAAAAAATTTTTTTTCGCCAAACTGGTGGTTCTAGGCCACACTAAAATGAATGCTTCTTTGAAATATTTTTTTTTTATCGCAATGGAAAATTTAAAAAAAAAATGAGGATTGTCTTTCTTCTTTAGACCAATTTCCGATAATCTTATTTGTAGTTTCCGCCAGAGTCCGTGTCACCTGGTGTAGAAATTACTATTGAACATGAGATAACACTCAATATGCAACTTACAGCCTGCCAAAAATGGAAGAAAATACTGTATAATTATGAAATTCACATTAGAGAGGAATATGGTTTCAAAAATTTATATAAATATCCTATGTACTTATAGAATCAAATTCGTAAACAATTTTTTCTTGACCCTGCTGAGCGGAAGAATAGACAATTCTGAAATTATTTCTTATATTTATCCCGAAACTATTTCTTACATTCTTATATCAGTTCTTACATTAATTTAGAACTTATTTCTTTTACCAATTTTGAAACTATTTCTTACATATCATTACGATTCTGAGATTATTTCTTGTACTTAAGTCCGAAATTATTTCTTGCATTAATTCTAAAATTATTTCTTGCATTAATTCTAAAATTATTACTTGTATTAATACTGAAATTATTTCTTGCGCAACACTTAAGAAATTAATCTTGTATATAAATTCTGAATTTTCATTTCTGTTTAGAAGAGCATATTTTTTTAAAGGCTTTTCTTTCGGCAATTTTTTACTTTATGTATACCTTTATCGATGTTAAATTTATATTGCCAAAATATACCAAATTAGCGCTTAAAATATACTCGGACACTCAAACTCATTAAAATGGCCCTACTGATGCTTTAATTCTTAAATTCAAGAATAAAGCATCGTTTTTTACGCCAGCAATTCATCTGTTATTAACCCCGACGTATCGTGAAAGTTTTGTCATATGGAGAGCTCTTTTATGTTAGTGGAAGGTCCCTCGAATCATAGGTTCTTGAACATAGATTGAAAATTGAGCTCGACGGGAAAAAAAATAAAGAATTTTTTTTTAAATAAAAAAACCTTGTCCCACACACCCGTGTCCCAGTACAAGGAAAAAGTACTTAAAAAAAGCAGTCTGGGCTGTAAGGACGGGCAACAGAAAAAAAATGTCCGTAAGATGGATGTTTTCGCACATGACACTCACTCAGAGCAACACTTCCCTCCTCTCTTCTTGATTTAACGGGTATCAGTGGATGAAGAACAAAAAATAAAACTAACTCGAAACACTTTGCCCCATACACGGGTTTTAAAACACACCTTCGCACCCCGACCTTCACTTCGAAACCCCGTGTGGCATGAAAACCTCTTCTTTTGTCATCGAGACTTAATGTAGTGAGTGTATACTCGTATACGGTTGTTGTAGGTGGGGACATTGGAAAGAGGGCGAAGATAAAAAAAAAAGAGGTTTTTAGGATTTTTGTACGGTCGGTTGGCAATTGTGCTAAATCCCCCCCGTTTTGGTGGCACAAGCAATTACCCCCTTACGCCTAAACATTTTCCTCTCAATGCACCACGCAAGAAAAAAAACACAACCCCGATTACCTTCTCTATTTTTATTTTTACGTCCTGCTCTCTTTTGTATGCACAAAAAAAATCACTTTTTTTTTAAGCTATTTTTTTTAAAGATTTTTTTTTCCCTTCAAAATTCCACGCAGACGAAATATGAAGAAATCCCGCGATTCCCTGCATTGACTTCGTTTTTCTGTACATTCGTGCATTTTTCTACTCTAAGACAAAATCTCTCACAATTCGCATCTTTACACTGAAAATATTAATTCTATAATAATGGTATTTTATTCAGATCTTAACAAAAAGGCATTTCTCTTATTTCAAAGTAATTTTCCATGGATTATACGTACAGGGTGTTTACAAATACAAGGATAAAATCAATGGCACTACAACTAATTTGCCCTACAAGGTGACTGGAAAAAAAATTCATTTTTTTTTTGTATCATATCCATGTAACTATTCTTTTAATCTAAATCCAATAACCCCTGAAAATTCTCAGAAATTCGATTGCATTTAAATTCTGTTATACCATGGGTGTCTGAATTCATGTTGTACACCCTCGTTTCTACCTGTTCTTGGTAAGATTAACCTTTTTTCAACTAGTCTTGAATTTACTTTTGTAGGCCTATATAATTATTTTTACTTATTTTTTGCCACTCTTAGTAGCAAAGATCATCAAATCATCATTTTTTGTCGCACCACGGTCATTCTAATTAGCTCATGAGGGCTAATTAGGCCGAGACCTACAATTTATTGCCGATTCCGAACGGCAGATTTTTTTTTCATACTCACCGAGAGGTTGGTGCGCTAACCCCTCGGTGTGGGACTCTCTGCGGTAGTTATCTTTTTCTGTGGTCATGTCATTACCCGATGACATGACTGTACTAATTTGAAGAAATGAACGGAAAATAGACATAGCGAAGCCATCTTGGTCTTATTTTAAAGACGAAGGATGGAAAAGTTTGTATCTGTACCACTTTGACATTCGTAACAGACAACCGGCGTGAACTGTGGACGTGCATAAAGGACCCACTATTTTAGACTTTCCGGATTCAACATGTGTCCATAAACGGGACTATATCTGAAAATCCGATCCGAGTGAACTAAGTGTTGTTTTGAAGAAGAGTACATTTGTTATAACTTATTTTGAGTTCCAAGTCTGTGTCTCTAAGATTCGAAAAGATACGAGGCTGTAAATTTTAAAAAGTTTTAAAATTTCGAGTTTTTCTTAAAACATCGCAATATATGCACCTGTCATTAAAAATGAGGTAATACGTGAGGTTTTTGTGTAATTTATATTTTTTAGTATTCTTTTATGGTTTTGTTCTGTTTTTGTTCTGCATATCGTGCTTTACACCGTAATACATTCATGAAATTATACCTGTGATTATTCTAAACTTTTTGTGATTGAACATAACGAGTCTGGAAAGCACTGAATTACCAATGTCAGAGGAAAGCGAATGGAAAGACGAACGACCTCCAGAACTGTACAGACCTGGTTATATGGCCTCACCTCGTAGAACAGAAGGAATTGAATGATTTACTCCGCAAATTTAAAGCTTTCGCAATTAAAGCAAGCTGAAATTTTGAATCTAGGTAGAAAAAATGGAAACTTCTGCTGTCTGAAGAAACAAATGTTTCCAGTTTTAGATGAAGATGTGCCCTTTTTTCTGTGTATGGTGGGTGTTCTGGTATAGACAGATGATGGGAAATAGGTGTTCAATGGAATCCACAGGTGGGATGACGGCTCAAATAAAATCAGCTTTAAAGCGGTATTATTGCATGACAACAAACTTCCTTCTGTGTCTATGAGTTAGTGCGGTGGGCACAAGAGAAACGTATCATTTGAATGGCGTATCATTGAAAAGAATATGTAAATTACTGTACTGGTTGAGCTGAGTACAAACATTTCACCTCCACTTCATATGTTCAGCCTAATGAATTTTGTAACAGCCTTCTTAAGAGGGTCAGGCTTTTAATCATTTGAATATAATTCTCGAATTCAGTGAGGGAAAGCTTAGAGTGTCTTTGTTGGACCTGAAATCAGAAAAGCAGTTTCGAAGTTCGTATCATGATCCATTCTATTTCACTGTTTCTCCTCACCATCCCCCTCCTTAGTTGAAGAGAGGCCAACTTCAGAAATTTAAGGTATAATCGTTCAAAATTAAATTACCGTAGCCCCACGGTAACCAATAGTTTGGGGCAACACCGCATTCCCCAAGAAGGGTCTCAACCGCCACTTTCGTTCGCAACTTTCTTGCGGTCCTGGACTGCCACATCCATTCTGACTCTTAGAAGTGTGGCTTTCATTTCAAATTCAGTACGGAAATTGTTAGCGCAAATCTAACGGCTTCTGGTTTATTGCCGTGATAACTTAAAATCGCTTACCACGATTACATGTGCTTCCTTGCACTATTCGTTATTGACATTCGGCCCCCGTAACTTGTTTCCAAGTTCGTATCATGATCTATTCTGGTTCTCGGTCTCTATTCCATCATTCTCCCTCCACTTGCCAAGAAAAAAAAAATTGAATGCATATTCGTTCAAATTCGAAGAAACGAAGCACCACGGAAACCAATAATTTGCGGTAACAGCTGAAAATCAGTTTGTTTGCGGGTTTAGAATATCAACAGTTAGTCAGTATAAGTATCTGGGCAGACTTCCGTTCTTATTTGCGGGTAGACGACAATTTCATTGTTAGCGGGCTGGATGGTCACTTTGGTTCTGAACCTTGGAAGTGATGGGTTTGCATCTTAGTAAGCACATTCTTGCCGCATGTCTAACCGGCGACTACTTCTTTACTGCTACATCTCAACTTCAGATCACTTAATACAATGTCGCGTTTACTTGCACTCCTTTATCAACATTCTGCCCTCGTAACTAGTTTCGAAGTTCGCATCATGATCCATTCTAATTATCTGTCTCTCGTGCACCATCCCTCTGTTAGTTGCCGAGAAGACCAGATCAATCTATTTCGTGGGGGCTTCTTTAAACAAATTTAAGGCATATTCGTTTAAATCGAAGGAAAAGAATCCTCACGGCAACCAATAATTTGAAATAACATGGGAACTTGGAACATGGTTAGTTTCCAGTTTTAGAACGATACATTCTAGTTTGAAGGCCTGGACAACCACTATCTTTTGGACCATTTTTGCACCGTTTCTTTGAAGTGTTGGGATTGCACTTTAATATGCACATTATTAGCGCAAGTTTAAAAGCGGCCGCATGTTTACCACTACGACATCGACAACTTCAAATCGCTTAGTGCAATTTCATGCGCTTTCTTGCGTTCCGCTTTAGTAACATTGTCAACGTAACTAGTTATTAAGTTCATACCATGATCCATTCCAATTATCTGTCTATCCTTCCCATCCACCCCTTCAGTTGCCGAGAACTAAATTTGAACGAATATGCCTCAACTTTTGAAGAACCGAAGCCCCACGGTAACTGATAATTTGCGGCATCATCGAATTTCCATTTCGCCACTTGGGTTCAAGTCCGACTCGTTCGACGGTCGCTTACGCTCTTGTCCGGCCACTTACTTTCCGATTCTTAGAACCGCTGAGCTTGCAAGTTAGTACGCACATTGTTAGTGCAAGTCTAAAAAACAGCGACTACTGTTTTATGGCTGTGACAACTTCAAATCGCTTACCACGATTACAAGTGCTTTCTTGCATTCCTTTTCAGTGGCATTCTGCTCCCGTAAATTGTTTCGAAGTTCGTATCATGATCCATTCTGGTTCTCGGTCTCTATTCCCCCTCCACTGTTGCCGAGAAAAATTTAAAGCATATTCGTTCAAATCAACGAAGCCCCACGGTAACCAATAATTTTCTGCAACAACTGAAATCCAATTTTTTTTTTTTGGTTTCAGAATACCGCATACTAGTTTGAAGGATCTGGACAGCCACTCTCCTTATTTACGGAATGGGTCCCTTCCTGCGAGCCTGGCCGGCGACTTCCGTTCTGAATCTTAGAAACTTTGTTAGCGCAAGTCTAATAGCGGCCACTTACTGCCACATCCACAAATTCAAATCTTGCGTAATTTCATACGTCCTTGCACTCCTCCTTGCCCCCGTAACTAGTTTCGGAGTTCGCGCCATGATCCATTCTAATTCTCTGTCTCTCTTCCTCCATCCCCACCTCTTTAGTTGAGAAGAATTTTAAGGTAATGTTAATATATTCGTTGAAATTTAAATAACCGCAGCCCCACGGTAACCAATAATTTGGAACAACTTGCGGAGATCCAGACTTCGTAGACTTCCTAGATACTGATTCTCTGGTTTTGAAAAATGAATTCTAGAGCTATTCAAAAGAAACTTATTGAAATAATCACAAGACTAGAACTGTCTTGGAGCTTGATTAGTGGTATTGGATCATTATAACCGAGTCAGCCTTTGTATTGTATCACGGTAGCATATGTGAAATTAAACTTTATTGTTTTTCAATCGTTCATACACCTAGTATCTCAATGATAATTTTTGTCTCACCACGGTCAGAACACACAGGTCCTTCTGCACACGAGGGCTAATTTTAGACATCTAGTACCGAAATCAGTTTGCCGTTAGCGGGATTCAATGATTTTAATACAGTCGACACCACTTATTAAAATCCCGGATAATGTTATCATTCGGGTATTATTGCGAAAAGTACGGAACAGACCAATATCATAACATGAAAAGAAATTAGTTTATTATTATGAGGACTAATCAAAAATCCAGAGCCCCGCTGTGATCACATTCAGCGGCGTGCACTGTACAAACATAGTTCATAAGTATATCTTCATTTTCTACAAATCAATGTGAACGGTTTTGCTTCCACGTCCAAAACATCTCTCGCTTCCACTAAACGGAAAATGTAAGAAAATATGACAAGAAACAAAAGCAATTTGTTCTTTTTTTTTCTATAGTTATGATAGACGGAAGAACCGTGTGATGAGCCTGTCCACATCCCACTTGCAAAGAGGATATCACACACTTACTTATTTTTTCTTGTACCAGTCCCCAACCCATTCACTGAAACTGCACCGAAACTATTTTCAGTACGTATCTTTCTTCGGGTCCCGAGCATCAGTCGTATAGCCTTTCTCTCGACTTTTTTTTATAACGAATACATATAAAAAAGGTGGGCAAACGGGAAAAGGAGCTGTGCAAAGAAAAGACAGAGCTCGGGTAAAGTGGGTTATATGTTGTGCTGTGTGTGATGGCGGCGGGTGATGGTTTTTCCTTTTGAAATATAGATGGCGAGACCTGCCATCTAATGGACCCGGGCCGCGCCGTTGCCATCCCCGGAGAGCGCAAAAAAGCCGGCAAATGGGAATGTAATTGCGTTAGTGCCACACAGAAGTGAGAAAACCGACCCTCTTTCTCCTACCTTCTACCTAGTCCCAATTCTGTTTCCACCCCAACGTTGCTGTTCGTCGTCGTAAGATGTTGTGGGAGGAGGATAGATAGATACATCGTGCTGGTGTGTATGTGTACTTTTCTATGTCGCTTTTCCTCCTCAACATGTATATATGTCTGGAGGAGTTTGGTGGTGGTAGTTGTAAGCGAGGTGTGCAGGCTGCGGCAATCTACCTGTCCGAATGGCGATGGCCCGTTATGACGGTGGCCTCCGAAATTATTTTACCCCGTAATGGACCCTCGTGGTCATGAAACATTTATAGAGACACTTGCGCTATGCGTTTTTTTCCTCTCCCATTGCCCACGAGTGAGAAGACAGGAAAGGAAAAGCCACCACACCAACCACTGTACCCATGTATACTGTATGTATATACGTATGGTGCTCACTGCTGCTGCGACTTTTACGAAAATCGCTCTCCTCTCATGCTTTTTTTATATTTTGTTTTCTGTTTCTCCTTTTTGCTACCACTTTCTGCCTGGTCTGTCTTCTTCCCATGTTTATTTATTGAAGTTCTATTCCCGGAAAAGTTGTTCCCTCGGAAACAAATGCGCTGTGACACAGAAACTTGTTTCAGGTGAGATTAGCTCCGGGAGGTTTTACTGTTTCCTTTTTTTTTTTTACTTTTTATCCCTTTTTCATGCCTTTTTTGTGGCTTTACCTTTTCTGGTGTCATTTTTTTTCTTATTCTCGTACCTGCGAGAGAAATAAGAGCATTCCGCTCAAAGGATTAGATTCTAGTATAAACTTGCATCGTACAAAAAAAAATCAATCATCATATTGAAAAGTCATCTCCTTCGAAACTATTAGTTACGTTTCTCAGATTACTTGACATAGAGTAGCTTGAATTGAACACTGTGAAGGACTGATTCGAAATCTAGATGATCGATTGAAATGAAAATTTTCGAGAAGTTAGTGTAGGCGAGTATGATGATAGTTCATCTTGTCCTTTACTGAAATAATGAAATTGTCAATGTTGTTTTTATATTCATGTTGATTCATCGTTTTGATCGTCCCGAAGCAAAATTAGCCATTATTCATCTCAAAATTGGCTAATTATTTTAAAAACAATATGATTTGAATCTACAACTACTGTTCATTTGAGGAATGAAGTTTTTTCTTAATAAAAGAATTTCGACGCCTGTAAATCAGTCTTCTTTTCACAGTGAAAGATCTTCCAGAAGCCACCTTCCAGTCGCTATTGCATGTATTTATCCGTTGATATCTTTCGTTTTTATATCACCTTCTCTTTCATTGAATCGAATATCTCAGCATAAATAATGATGAAATTACGTTTCCTAACCGTTCCAAAAGCATAATTAATTAATAACTTGGCCATTCTCATGCGTAAAAAATATCCCCCCATAAAGTTTGAGAAACTGGTCCAAGACGGAGTTTCAAATCATTTTTTGGTCCACCGCCTGTTTCTTCAGAAATTATTTTGTCTCGTCGATCCTCTTCCCACCCCCCCCCCCCCTTCCCCAACTTGACCAACCCATAGGATCGTATATTGTACCAATAATTTTTACCATGCCCACTTTGGGAATGACTGTTTTAGACTCATTGTATTCATTTTAAGGCAATCGAGGAATCATTGGTCAAAACATAATCCTGACACCATGAGTTAATTACCTTACATCATTTCTTCCGCGTGAAATGGCATGCCTTATCATCTATAAACGATGGGAACAGTTATGCCGTTGAAAATATACAAAATTATTAACAACGCTGATAGGAATCGCGCTTTTAGTGCTTCGCTTTTGAATTCTGAGATTGTAAAAAGTCATACAGTAATTTACATCACTTGAAATCATGCAAAAACGTCAGTTTAGTTTTTTGCCAATTTCAAATATTTTGAAGTTTACATGAAATACTTCTCTGATTCTCAGATTAATTTTCTAATCAAAGATCAGATTAATTTAATCCAAATATTGATATTTATGTGTTTAAAACTAGGAAGAAAGGCTTGATTTCTTGAGCATGTTTACATTGGAGGAACGTAGGCGTAGGGGGATATGATCGAAGTGTTTAAAATTTTCAACGAGATGGATAGGATGGACCATGAGTTATTAATACACCGTTGATCGACTTCTTTGGTAGGGGAAAACCAGTACCGTTTAGTAAGGGATAATTCTAGGTTGTTTTTTTTGCAGGGAGTCTTTTTCTCCAATAGGGTTGTTATTAAATGGAATAGCTTACATCCAAGTGTCATGAATTCTAACGCAATTGGTATGTTTAAAAAGAAGTACGACAAACATAGTGGGATAAATGGAGAAGCTATCCATACTTAGATAAGGCAAACATAATCTTCTTATGGGTATAAATTGTATTTTATATATATACTAGCTGATACCCGGCGACGTTGCCCACCCCGTAAAAAATTTATGTATGCATAGCTTATTAATTATTTCTTAATCAAGAAATTTCTGCATCAAGTAAGAAAAAATTACTTTTATTTTTTAAATATTTTAATTAAAAACTTGAGGCAATCGCTTGTGGATACACAATATTTTTTTTTTCCCATCTGGTGTGTAGATGTACAAATTTTTTTGGATTACCAACACGCGAACAGGCGATGAAAAGCTGTCCGTGAGAAATACAGGGTCAAGTAGGTTGATACCCGCCACTGCTAACGACTGGCCTTGCGCTTTGTTGATTGTCGTGGCAAAAGCTAAACGGATCGGGAACTGTAATCGCTTTGAAGTGAATGGCATTTCTTCAGTGATAATTGGGATACGTGGAATGAAGAAGTCTTCTCCTTTTTCACATCCAGTTAGAATCGGTAATTGAATGATGTAATTGTGCAATTTCTTCACGCAGAGTCTGCTGCCATTGCAGAGTCTCGGTGTCTCCAAATTTCTTAAAAGCATTATAGGTGCTCCGACTTTGAGGGTCAAGTTGTATGGTGACATACCCGGAATATCCAAAGAGTTCAGAAATTCTGCAGGATACAGAACTGTCTGCGCTGTGTCTGTGACAGTGTCAACCGATTTTAAGATATGGAGTCTCCCGGAATAATTTTTAGGATTTTTTCGTTGATCTTGTTCACACTGTCATTTTTCGGTGCCAGAATCGCTCTCTCATAAAGCCACTCATGGTTTCGGTGATTTTGTTGAATGTTTGGGAAGACTTTGTCTGCAACTTCTTGAACTGAGTTTAACAACTGGCAAAACCAATTTGAGAACGTAATGAGTCCAGCGCTTGGGTATCTTACGGGAATTCTTCCATTGCCAAGTTTGATCAACTGACGTGAAAATGATAGCAGTGCTGAGTCATTTTGCAGTTGAACTCGCATGTTGGTGGATAATGATAATTTTTTAACTTAATGCCAAAGTGTTGATGATTTGAGGCAAGCATTGAGTTCATCAGCTGGCGTTAAACATTTTTATTCTCAATTTTGTTGTCGCAGTTGTTGTCCTCTGTTGTTAGCGACGTCATACGTCCAGCTTGTGCAGCGAATATTATTCACACGTCTTTTAAGCATTTTTTAGTTTGAAACTATACCTCTACGATGGGTGGATGATGAGATAAAGGCCGCATTACACTTACAGAACACCCTGTATATAGGCAAGGAAAAATGTCTGGCGCTTCCCGGGTTTTCTTCAATTACTGGGAGGATTGGAAAAGTGACAAACCATTATAAAGGAATAAACTGTTATAATGGCAGCATTAAAGATTTGACAAACAAATAATTCTAATTTGGAAAATACTTAATTATTTCGTAACTGCTAATCACTAATGCGTAATTAATCAATTTGATTGATTTTATTGAACAAACAACATAACAATTAATAAATTATATGAATTAATTAATAATTCAATATTTTTCCAGAATTTTTTCTTTTTTTTTGTATTGAGATCGTGTCGCTTATGTTTTCAACTTGTAACGTGTTTTTTGCAACATATTTAATACTAATTGATAATGAATAGCAACACTTTGTACACGAGTAATATGTCGAAAAAAGTCTCAAATGCAGAAGCCCCAGAGTAAAAGCCAATCGATCAGTATTCCATCTACGTTTTCCGGGTACCGTTCCTTCCTTCACGTCATACAAACGGCAAAAAAAAAACCAGTCGGAATGTCGTAGGAGCCATTCAAGCCGCCCAAGAGAGCCAGAGATGGGCTTATTATTATTTCTTTACGGCCACACGCTCCGTGAAATTTCAATAAAAGTGTCCTTTCGCTGCGGGAGAGTCGTACTCTATCTCTCTCTCGGAATTAGAATCGCGCGGGCAACCTAAAAAAAATACAAGATATACATATAGTTTATTAGAATTCCCCAATGTAGCCATGAGTAGAAAGACATTTCAAATATGTGTGCGGTTGCAGTCACAAACTTTTTATTTATTTATACGTCAGTACATGTACCTCTGCTGGCGTGAATATAACTTTTTTTTTCCATTTCTTATCAAGTTTATCGATATCAGAGTCTCGATCCATGAATATCCTAGAGATTGAACAATAAATGTTGAAAAAGTATTGAAAAAAATGTATATAGAATTCACTCTTTCATCAAGTTTAACTTGATAATTAAATAAATATAGGGTCGATCAAACGGTGTGGCTGATGGGGTAGCAAAATTAAGCAAAGTAATCTACAAGGAAGCTGGTATGCACTTTTGGTTCGTTAGAAAAAGTAACATTATAAATATTCATGCAAGCTTTCCACTTGTGAGGAGATAGTGACGAAAGACTTTGGTCCGCTTCAACGATATATTGGGCAACTGCATATAAAGCCCATCAAGAATAAACGATCTTGTTACAATCACATGATACAGACATTCCGAGGAATTTCCTAGTCTAAGGTTTTTTGACGTATCACAAAGTCAAGACTTTTAGCGAGCAATCTAAATCAGAGTTCTCCAACCGCTGGTCTATGAGAATTTTCTGCCGGTTCACAAAACATTTTGGCCAGTCCATATAGCCGCTACATAATTTTTTAAAAATTTATATCAGTTATACGACTTTCACATTGTGCGGCGTTTGGCTTCAGTCGTATTTGGCTCCTAATTTTAATGTAAAAATATTTCATTCATTCGACGTAAAGCATCAAGTATTTGACGTTTTCGCTTCGAACTCCAAGTCTTTAAGAAAACGTCGTTTATATTCATCAAATGTGCGTAATTTTTGTAGACAGTGAAAACACGTTACTGAAATAGTTCTTGCATATTGTTAACCACAAAAGCCATGAATGTTATGGTGATTGTTAACATATATAAAAATAGCCATTGAGCTAGCTGATAACCGTTCAGAATGGACATTTAGGTGTTTATTGCTTGTTCCCGAGAACACGCAGACCCGCGATGAGCCCTAAATAAACGGGTTTTAATTATTTGAAAAATGGACCATATGCTGTGCCATCTTAACGCATGGGCCCACCCGGCACGGCGCCTCAAGAGAAGAGGGGCCTCACAAAAAATAGAACCGGTCCAAATTTTCGAAAATTTGCCAGGTAGAGCCTCAGAAAAATCACGTGACCCGGGGGGGCCATGATGCTCTTAAGATGGCCCTGGCCATCTCCCAATGTTTTCAGCGTTATCCCCAGAAGGGGGAAAAGTTCATTATAAGCATTTAGAGCATAGTTTCCCAACCTTTTTTGTCCCATTGCCCCCTTCTTCAGAAATTGTTTCTCCCTTTGCCCCCCAACGCAATCTAACGCATAGGATCCTATGGGTAGGATCCCAGTAGCTTCTACCATACGTAGTACCCGTAGCTTCTACCGCATCCCTGGAACATTCCATCGCCCATGTTGGGAATCACTGACATAGAGGGTACAGGTCTACCAATGAAAATGGTGCAAAAAATTTCCAATTCGCAATTAGCTCATACCGTTCCCCCCCCCCCACTAGCCGGCATGCAGGGAAACATCGAGGGAGACCAAACATGCCGGAAATAGTCGTATTTTCCAACATGTCCGGAAATTCGAATCACAGACTGTAGAAAATTGTAAAAAAATTATTATATATAGGGCTGGGAATCAATTCAAATTTTTAACTGGTTAATCAAAAATTTTTAATCGATTAATCGTCTAAATAATTGAATTTTAATCGAATATTTTTGTGACCAAATAATATTAATAAGTGCTATAAAAATACATTTTATTCATTTCGAATTCACCTATTCGGTAGATGTAAACAAATGTAGGAATAGGGTAAAAAATTAAGATTGCCGCTTCAAACAATTTGATATGCTCAACACAAGTGCCCAAATCCGTGATTTCTCCATTTGGATCTTGTCGTTTTTTTTTTTTTAAATCGGTTGTTTTTGGTTATTATTCACTGATTTCGAAACTACTTTCGATTATACTGTTTTGCTTGTTTTTCTAGAAACTCCACTCGAATGGCACTTGTGAGAAGATGAGCTATGCTTCCAAGAATACGAGCAACTATTGTTCATAGCGGAGACAATTAATTTTGGTATTCTTTTAAAACACCTTTGATATAGAACCTTCACAGCGACACCTACACTCCCATCAAACTCAATTTGAAAGTGAAATCATCAGTTTACATTGAATCTAATTCGATCAAAATTTTAATTCAAATATTTTTAAATAATGTCACTTATCCAAAATGTTCGGTATAAAACATGATTGTGGGTAGTTTCTGGTACCCTTGCCATGTGAGAAAACATGGCAGTTGTAGAGTCATGATGAAAATAAATCTAATGAAAATGTTTAAAAATTGCTTATATGCTGTGAATATTGCATATATGCTGGAGGGGAAAAAAATCCTTTCAAATTTAGAGAGTTGGTCTGCATAAAATATACTAGACAAAGGTTTGCATTATAACTAAGTAATTATTTGATAGCAAATATATAAGTGCTCTTGTGAATTTTGTGATTTTAATATTCCAAATCCTGTTTGTAAATTGTTTATATTGAAAAATTTGAACGTGTACATTGCTGTTTATATAATGATGGAAAAAAATATTAAAAATCTTTTTTTAATTCAAAATAATGTAATGGCCGTATTCACCAACACAGTTTAAACTGCAATCGCAGGTGAAAGGATCGAAGATCGAAACGGATTGGTTAAGGGGTGTCACGACCCCTGACGACATTTTCAAACATGACTTCAAAAAATACTTCATTCAATCGCAAATAAAATACTAAAAATTTCGTGTCAATCGGTTAATTTGTTCTTTCATAATAAAAGAAAGAAATACTGAATTATAGTGTAAACGTATACAAGAAAAAACACTTTGAACGCGATTTTCTCAGAATGCAGTTTCTGAGCTCATCCGTAAGATTAAAAAAAACTACTGCCCCGAAAATTCTGAAATTTTGCAGAAATGTTTATTCGACATGTGTTAGTAAAATGAACCTCGGATTTAGCAATTGGCTGATGGGAAGTATTTTTAAAAAACTGTTGAATTTAGATTTTTTCTCAAACTTTAAAAATTCATGAAATTCTAACGAAACGTCTGATATTCTATTCTCATTCAATAATTAAATATGATTACATGAAATATTTATTTTTTAAATTAAATAACTTATCTTTTCGAATTTCTTCATCTCCTATAGTTTATATTTTACTAATAAGATATTCGTATAAATAGCGCAGCTATTTTAATAAATCTTTCTTTTTCCCAGTCTGAAATCGGAATTTTCGATGCGCTAGTCGAACTAACAATAACTCGAAGTTTTTTGTCGGCCGCTGCAAATTCGATTTATCGAGATTTGACTGTAAATGCCACGCACATAAAAATTCGGAGAATTCAATGAAACTTCAGCGAAAGAAAGAATTCAAAGAAAGTTCAACCAATTGGGATATCAGATTGCGGTTTGCACCAAAATAATCTCAACGATAAGGAAATTTTAAATGAACACAAGAAAAATGTTTATTTGAAACGTAGGTTACTTATTCATTTGTTTTCGGAGTGGCTTGGACCATCTAAATATGGTCGACTATATGATTACATTATTATGCCAGGAAATGCGAAGTTATAACAGCGTTATAAAAAAAATAAATAAAACTATTTCCTATAATTCTGCAAGAGTAAAGTGATGAGTGATGTTCCAGTGTAAAGCCGGGTTTTCCTTAGGAACACGTTTTTTTTTGCGCCGCGTGAACCAAATAGGACCATTCCGTGCGGGCAGAAACTTTATCACGCTACGCGTTTATGTTTTCCTACCATGGCGTATCATATTTTCTGTCGTCTGCACACCGGATCGTCTGCTCCACGTATTTTTGCACAATGAAAGAGGGAGACAGAAAGGAGAAGGGAAAGAAAACACAACAAAAGTAAAGAGAAGATCCGCGAAATGCGCGACGCACGACGTGTTTAACTCCTCAAGAACCAGTAGGCCAATCCCACTCGACGTAAAGCGCTGCCGTGAGGTGTGTTGCGTTCTGTAGTAAAACACTTTTCCTATTGATGCGTGGACGGCGTGTCGGGCTGGGCAATTCATGTTGCACGCAGCACAAAAAACCTGCTCCTAGGTTTTATAAGTTAAACCTGGCTTAAAGCCGGATTTTCCTAGGAGCAGGGCCGTCTTAAGAGCATCATGGGCCCCCGGGCCAAATGATTTTGCTAAGGCCCTACCAGGCAAATTCTCAAAAATCTCAACCAGATCTCATTTTTGTGAGGCACTTTCCTCTCGAGGCCCCCGGGCCGTGCCCGGGTGGGCCCATGCCTTAAGACGGCACTGCCTAGGAGTAGGTTTTTTTGCGCCGCGTGAACCGAATTAGACCATTTAGCATCGGCAGAAACGTGTTACGTAGTCACGCTACGCGTTTGTGTTTTCCTAGCTTAGCGCATCAGCTCAGGGCGGTTACTTAGTACAGTGGTTCTCAACCTGTGGCCATATGGCCCCCTAGTGGTATTGGGATACTTCAAGGGGGCCACGGAAGAAAATGGAAAAAGGGGCCATGACAGGTGGTTTGGAGGGCAACAGAGAGTTGAGAAGAAAAATTAAGGTGTGAAGAAATAAAGTTTTTATATTGTAGTTACTATACACTTACAGAATAAAACAAAACCACCCATAAAACCAGTTCCGTCTTAGAGCATGAACCCACTCGGGCCTCACCACCTACATTTTGCAGCAGGTTCCTTAGGATGGGGTTTTTCACAGCCCCCCGGCTACATTTTTCACAGACCCCCCCCCCCCTCCTCTATATTAAATTATAGTGTGAAAAACAAAGAATGATGAAAACCATATCAGGTCCCGGGCTGCAGCTCTGTCAGTCCCACTCTTGTGAGGGGTCATGCCCGGGAGTCTCATGTCCATAAGGATGGGGTTGATACCACATATTAATACCCCACCTTATGATATTTTGTATAGTACGATAAATTTTGAAAATAAGTAGGAAATATGTCGGCTGTTTATTTCCAGCTAAGTATGGGACTACCATAGCATCACTTTGCCTAGGACGCCCATGATGTTGAGACGACCCTGAATAGAACTCGGACTAGCGGGGAGCTCAATAACCTCTAGGCCAGTGGTCTGGAGGCCAACCTTATTTGAAAAATTTTCGTTCAGTATAAATTCACTGACAAATCAATTCAATTCGTATAAAGGATCTTGCTTTTAGATGAGGGTCGAAAACTCAGGGTAATGCAGGGGAGCCACGAGAAAAACAAATATGGTCCAAAGGGGGCCACGGGCAAAAAAAAGGTTAAGAATCACTGACTTAGTATATGGCACTGGCATCAATGATTCTGTCGTCTGCATGCTCCGGTTTAAAAGAAAGGGAAAGAAAACAACAAAAATGAAAAGAAGATAGGCGAACGCGCGGAGCACAACGCATTTGACTCCTCCAGAAGCAGTCGGCCAATCATGCCCGATGTAAAGCGCTGCCGTGAGGCTTGTGGCGCTATGTAGGAAAATAGTCGCACTGCTTTTCTTTCTAGTGAGTGGACGGCGTGTCGCTTTGAGTGATTCACGTTGCACGCGACACAGAAAACCCGCTCCTAGGAAAACCCGGCTTTAGATGGGAAAAAAATTTAAATACGGGCACATATTTACTGAATAGTTGTAAACAGAAAATATAGATGGAAGCACCAAATAACATGCGCCATCGTGTGAATTAGCAAAATTTGCTCGCCTCTGTCCCGTATTTAAAAGACACCTGACTACATCAAGCAGCAAAAAATGTAAATAGAAAATTCTTAAATTTACCAAACAACTGGGAAACGATAGAACCACTACAATAACTTTATATTAACTTTTATAATGAATATCTAGGTATCTTAGAAAAGGACCAACGGGGATATTAACATGTTTGGTCCTCCTTTGTGGTTTACAAAAATGGGATGGAATAATTTTTATACGCACATAGTCCTTGCTATTGTCGCGCCATCTGTAACACGGAGGTAGTATTATATATCTGGTCTTCCCATAATACTTCCACGATGTGTAAGCCACTCCGGTAGTCTGGTTTATTTGTAAACAACGAATTTTTTTGCTGTTTCATAATGATGCTTTGATTTGAGGTTGTTTTATTTTGTTATATTTACCTGAAAAATTGGCATTGCATTGAAACACCACGATGGCCGATCAGAAGCAAGATCAAGAGAATCCAGAAACTAGTGACAGGTTTGTATGAATTCGAAATGTGATGTGAGAGGAAATCTTGTTCACTTTCTCTATTCGTGAAAGCAGGGCCGGAGCCATAAAACAATCTTTTTTTTAGACGCAGAAATAGCCCATGCAGTTGGCATGGCTTTTTGTGTCCTCACCGACGCTCGAAATGTGTCTTCCACTATTAATTATTAAGGAGTCATCCACTATTTATAATCTACATCATCATTAACCAGTCAACTGTCCAGTTAATTTCTCCGAGCGTTACCCGCAGTGCCCACTTTTTTTTTTATTTAAGATGCGCGCCTTTTCCCCTTTTCTTGGAAGTTTGAAATATTAAAATATTTTTTATAGCTTGAATGTGTGGAGACATAATATAACACTCCAAAAGTGGGGGTCATAATGTCCTGTGACTAAAAGAAATGGTGTTGATGGATTTATGTGGAACCATTGTAGTTGAACCTTTGCTAAAAGATATATGAGTAATATATCTTATAAACATGCATCTTCGCAAGGGAATTGGAAATCGAAAAAAAAAAGCGATGGGGATGCAGCTTTTTGCAAAACATGACAAATATAATAGTAATAATAATCTCAGACCTTGAAATATAATTTTTCAACTCCATCTAGTGATGAGATAATAAAGTAGAAGGTTGGCTTGTACAGATGGCAGCGCATGGAAAGACAAATTATTTCGTCATATCTATGTGAAAAAGACCGAAAAGTCTGCCGTCGTAGGCACCACCATTACGTATGGCAGCGTCGTAACCACTTGACTGGTTAAAGAGACATCTGAGGACACCGTTTTGCTCAAGGACGAAATCATGAAATATTTGCTAGAGGTTCCGGGATTTGTTAGTTAATTCTTAATATGACACGTACCTTGAAGTTGAAAATGTCTCCATTCATAGTGGAAGATGTCTGCCTTTGCTCGGGTACGAATCCAGAGGGATTTGCCCCCTTCCCAAAAGTGGAATGATGCTCGGTAGGAGGAGGAGGTAGAATTTGTCTGTCCCATAAAATATGGGATGATCCAATGCACCTACAAGCTGCTTCTTCGACACTCGCCTGGGGTCTACCCTCCTGGGCTCCATTCGTCATTGCAGATCCTCCATTCCATTTGTAGCTGAAGACGTCTACTTTTGCTCCATTCTTTCTGCCTTGGCTTCCTTCACAGCTGAATATGTCTGCCGTCTGAAGATTTGAGTTTAATGTAAGAAAAATAGTATTTTATTTTGGTCAGTGTACACTGCATGTAAACATTTGGACGTCATATGGTCCAGAGTACTGCATTTGTTATGGAAAAATTAGCAGTAAATCCTAAATATACCATATACATAGACATAACATTAACTGGACTGCTCATCCTGTTGTCTGGTCCCCTCTTTTTTTTAGAAGGCATGGACCTCCCCCACGTGACAAGTTGAATAACAAAAGCATAGTATCCATAACTTGGCACGCTAGCTTCACACTTGGCGACACATTCCTTGTAATGCATGAAGGGTGGAGAAAATTTATATTCACATTATTCATGGCTTTATTTAAAAGAAATAAATCATATTCATTTCTGCACATTCTTTATTCTTCATTTCGCAATAGCAATAAGTATAGGGACTAGGGTCACATAGTGAAAGACGTGAAATACAGAATTCCACGTCTTATATACACATTGGAACACTAAATTAATGTCGAGTTTCTTTAAGCAATCGTTTTGTTTTTACTTTCTTTATCATTTGAACTCATTTATTCGATCCACAAATTCCTCAAATAGTCTTTGAGAGGCTTGTTGATGCTCACATCTGAAGGCTGTACAATCAATGTTAGCCCATCTGGTATCAAAGCCAATGATGTTTTCGATTTCTTTGCCTCGGATTTGACATCGGTTCCGTGGGGTTTGAACATATCCCATACCAATAATGCCGGTTTCTCGAACACTGGTATAAAAATGACTACTGATTGTGGGGTGAAAATTTTCTCATCAAAAACTGACCCAAGTATAAGCCGACTCCTCTTCCCACTTGAGGAACAAATTTTTCCACAAAAAAACTTGGCTTATACACGCGTATATACGGTAATTGAAAAAATTATTTTTTACTCTTTTAAGTAATGAAACAATTAAACATTATTCATTTATTAAATGACACAGACCTCTTCCTGGAAAATGAAAATTTCCATCTTATTTTAAAGATCATTAGAAAACATTATTATTGCAAATAATAATTATAAAATATCAGAAAATATTATAAAAATCCTCATTTTCCTCACTGTAGTGCAACATTGAAAAACAGAAGTGTTTTTAGCAATTGTATGCTGTGTAATCGATTTCTCAGCTTAGAATGAATGAATATAAAGACTAAATTTTTTTGCGATCTGTAGAACTTGAAAGGGTGCGTAAAAGCAATTTGACATATCTACCAAGTTTTCATTAGGTATGTCACTGCCAGGATTAGGAAGCTCCTTCTGAGTTGGAAAAAACTATGGGAAAAAAAAACAGCAGGAATAAATGGAAGAAACCAATTTCTAAAAAATTACTTCCTCTCATACTCATGCAATCATAAGCTTAATTTACTACTGTTACAGGAGGATTTTATCAACTGTAATGTTAATATAGTATAAATTCTGAAAGGTTTTATTATAATATATTTGAATAAAAAGTCCTTTATGTATTTATGAACTTCAAATTACTTTTATTGACAAGAAATATAACCATTTTAAAATTAATTGCCACTTTCATCAGTTCAGTACAACATAGTGTGACAAACCTTTTTTTTTTTGTTATGACAGCCATTAGGCTGTTATAAAGTTGAGTGGGTGAATCCAAAAACATATATAAAATTCTTTTCAAACCTGCTGAATTTGCAGAACTTAGAAACATTTCAACACAATCACAGCTTTTTTTGAGAATTTCAGATATTTAACATATTACTTCTTTATTACA
Source organism: Pholcus phalangioides (assembly GCF_987345545.1). Classification (NCBI taxonomy): domain Eukaryota; kingdom Metazoa; phylum Arthropoda; class Arachnida; order Araneae; family Pholcidae; genus Pholcus; species Pholcus phalangioides. Next base: position 31,246,724 of record NW_028301596.1, on the reverse strand, counting down.
TCTTTCTTATCATATAATACTATATTAAAATTTGAATGGTATGACTTAAGTTTTGCACTTGCAGTTAAAAAATCACAAGTTATTATACTTTACCACAGTTCCTGTTCAGAATTTAATCTTATCCTAATATTCAATATTGATAAGACATGAGAAAAAATGATAGGGCAGAATAGTCTCTTCATATCTTAATTTTATGACTTACAAATAAGGCATTGAGTCAGCATTTTGTAAAAAGCCCCATTAATTCATGATAATAATCAGCGCTATTTGCACAATCTCTCTGTAGCTGATATATTGAGTGCAATTTATGCAATTTAGAATTTCAAATTATTTCAAGTATGCTTCTATCCATCTCATGGAGATAGTCACTCATAATGATGAAAAACATTACGATTAAAAATGTTTCTAAGCATTTCAATTGGCTGTTATATCTGATGTCTCCCAGCAGCTTTGGTCTTATTGCATAGGGAACACCTGTCGATCATACACAATTCCTATGATAATTCCTAAAATACTTTTACATTTTCGTTAAACGCAGCATATTACTTACTCATATATATATATATACTCATATATATTACTAAGTAATTAGATGAATGTGCTGAAACTCTATGTCCCACTATATCATTTCGAAACCCCAGAGGTAATTATGAATCGCCCTGTATGAAGGTTGTCTATATATAAGCAATACACAGGTTCAAGCTTAATTTTATATAATACTTAACTTGTACCAGAATTCAGCAAAATAAATGACTATGTTAAATCAGGGTTTGAATGCATAATCGGAAACAAAATCTGTTCGAAACTTGATACAACCAAAAACAGGAATGTTTTTCTTTTATCCCTCATTTTTCAGTTCATAAAAATATTGTCGATATTGATGGAAACATTGTTCCTTGATTTGTGCAGACGTTACAATTATGTTTTTTTTATATTTCAACAGGAAGAAAGATGGCTCAGAAGCACAGCAAGCTGCTGGATGTGAAGAACCCGGTAAAGGGTGTACTTTCAATTGGGTGGATGTCACCAAGGATTTTTTTGTTGCCACAGATGGTATGGTTTTATTTTTTATTACTTATATGTCTCCTAAAAAGTTGATACAGTAAAACCTGTTTTCAATGGAAACCGTATTAAGTGGAAACCTATCGACCAAAAAAAATCTTGGTTCTCATGATTAGATTTTAATGTTCAAAATTAACATTAAAAACCCTGTGGAACCTGTCTAATGCAGAAACTGAAAGAAAAATTTGACCCTCTTAACGGAAAATTTTGCACAAACACTTCAAATATACAAAATGTTAAAGTGCTCTATCTAAATTTTTTATTATGCAATCCTTTACTGCTAATGCGGGTTCTACTTCTCCCACCCTTACATTAGCAAAAACCATTTCTGTACTTGATGCTGTGATTTTAAAAAGCCATGGTTTTATATATCGTAGAGCAGTTGCTTTCTTAAACGGTGACAAAATTTTTCGAAGAAGCAGGATTTTCTACGGGAGAAATCAGTTCAATGGTTAGATTTCCAAATTATATGCAAATTACAAAATGTTATGCAAGCTGTTTTCCGTGATTAGAGAGGGCAAAATTTAGGTGGGAACGAAAACACTGTTGTAAAATCATCAAATTTTACAGTGGTCGGGCAGCAAAATCATATTGCTCTCTCCCCCTCCTCAAAAATTGATACCCTCATTAAAATATTTAGAGAAAGTCAAATTAATGTAAATGTCATCAATTCAGATAAACAGTGTGGGGTGAAGTTTTATACGAAGGTGCTGTGGAAATGGAAATATTTAGTAATTATAGAGTGAATAATGTACATTATTGTATTTATTTTATATATTTTTAAATTATGTACTTTACTTTTAATTAATTAATTTTTTTTATGTTTCAATTACATCCAAAATCATTGCACAATTTTATACATTATGTCAATGGGACCTTTATTAATTGGAAACCTGTATTCAATGGAGAGAAAATGTTTGTCCCTTGTAGAAGACAGGCTTTACCGCATATTGGTGTCCCTTAAAAAAATGAGTGTCTGTGGCAGCTTGTGACTGAAAATTCTGGGGTAAATGGGTGGGTGCTAAAATTATACTGCATTTTAAGATACAAATAATCATTCATTTTGTTAGTCAAACTATCTTTACATTATATTAATCTAAACCATACAAAAAAAATGTTGCTCAACCAATCAGTGTAGACATAAGTAATTCATGCTGTTGCCCTAATCACCATTTTTTAAAATTGAAAATGTTCAGATTCTGCCTTCCACACTTACCATTAACGTTTATTACAAATTGTGAATATTATAGTTTGATTTCTATGTCAGGCTACATACTGAGATTTGAAAGATAGGTGGCAACATTAATACATTACTCATTGGCGGCCAGTGGTGGTTGTCTGAAGTTGATTTTCTGTGATTTTCCAACTTTGGGGGCACAAATGTGAGCCAATTTCCCATTTTAAAAAGCGTCTCTTCACAGAGCAGCCAGATCTTCAACACGGTAGGCATTTATCATCTTAACTTTGAAATATAGAAGACAGATGGCAGCACCAGCAGAACATGAAACAAGTACAACTTTTACAATATAAATATGATAAGAGATCACAAATGCACTCAAGGCCATTTTTAGAGTAAAAAATGGCCCATGGGTTCCTGGGATGAGTGATTTTTCTGAGACCCATACTGAAGTTATAAATGCTTTCCTACTTGTTTACATGCTTACTCTCAGAAATTTTAGCGTCATCTCATTTTCATGAGGTTCCCCCTCTGCACATGAGGCTCCTGGGCTGTATCTGGGTGGGCGCCCATGTATTAAGACGGCACTGCATACACTCAGAACGCACAATTTGGCATATACCGATTTGCTTGAAATTCTGCATAAAAATTTGTGTGATATGCATGTACTGTTAAGGAGCATTAATAAATTGTGTGTGTTGTTTTCCAGTCATCCCGAAAGGTGCATATGTCTGATAACCTGTAGATTCTTCCTCCCCTTTCTCTCTCGCTAGGCTAAAAAGTTGCTGTTCCCTTGCTTTCTTACTGTCAAACTTTTCTCTTCTAAGACGGCCCTCAAGCACCAAAACCAATAACCAGGTGGAATAGAATGAAGGAATCAGTTCAGACTATCAACTAACACACTATGCTGTATGGGTGGTGACCACACAAGATATAATTTTTTTCCCTTCAAATTATCACTTTGGAATAATTCATTTTCCTGTAAAATTTTATAAAAACCCATAAGATTAATTATAATGTAATGGTGTTAAATTGATATCCATTCCATTTTGGAAATTAATTACCTAAAACTTTTTTAAATTGTGTTTTTCCCTTAAAGAAAAAAAATTAAGCCGTCAGAATACCCAGACTGCTCTTCAGTTTTCAATTGTGAAGTACTTGATTGATACATTGTTATATGATTAATAATAAAAGCCTTTTCTTTCCCCTTTAGAGCTGAAAATTGGCGAGCTATTGCATGATGAGATGTGAGTAATATATATATATATACTTTTTTTGCATAGTCAAAAAAGATCACTTCGTGTTTTCTTGACTATTATGTGAAATTTTATTGTAGAACGTTTTCAGTCATCTGAGGCAGGGCCGTCATTTCAACTTTTGTCGGGGTGGGGGGGGGGACACACAAAGAACATGTACTCAAGGTATGCATATATATATATTTGTATATATATATCATTTGTAGTGTATTTTTAAAAGCCAGGTGATGAGCTGAATGACAGGCAAATGACAGGCCTGAGCTTAGGGCTCATTGCAGAACAATGCAAAACATTTTGCTTTCGAGATACCCAGATGCTATCGGTATCCAAGCTCAACTACATTGCTACTATGCTTAAAAGTTCTGAGACTTATTTTATTATGGAGCAATGATTACAGATAGAACATGTTTATTTGGTGTTTCCTTTGAAGTAACTACCCTGTGCAATTATGCATTTTTTGCTATTGTTCATAGATGCAACTACGGATTGCAAGCCTTTTTTTGTCACAACCTCCAGTGCCTTCATCACTGTTCGCTGCACTCCTTCGGAACTGGATAATCATTGCCCCTTAAACAAATTCTTTTGCATAATTGCATAGGGTAATTTCTTCAAAAGGAACACCAAATAAACAGGTTCTATCTGTATTCATTCTTCTGTAATAAAATAAGTCTCTGAATTTTTTGACCATAGTAGTTAACTACATCTCTGACAAGTAGATTAACCTCTTACCTGCCGAATTAAGATTTAAATTGATTTTTTTCTGCTATTTCCCTTCTGATCCTTTAGTTTAGAGATCTCAACCATAAAATCCAGGGAAAAAAATTCTCCTGTATGTTTCTTGGACTTGCGCATGTCCATAAAAACAACATTGAAATTTAAAAAAAAAAAAAAATTCCTTAAAAAATGGATGATGAAAAAAATTGAACTCACAGCATAAATGCTGAAATTAATGAAATTTTTGTTTTGTAAATTATGTTTGGAATCTCACATGTTCAGGGGAAAAAATCAAGTGTGCTTTCATGTAAGAAAAGTATGTTTTTCCCAACGTTCCCTTTTGGAAACATTGGCTGTTAGAAAGTTACAGTGGAAAAATTCATTTTGTGTGTTGAGTGAAAGGCACTAGCTTCTCAGATAAATTTTATTGATTGATTTCGAAAATGCAGTGATTTTTATAAATTTAATTTCTCCATTCTAATTTATTTTTTCATGATTGTTTCCGTTCCTTGTTACCTTTATTTTAGGTTTGGTTTATTTGAAGCTATGTCTGCTATCGAGATGATGGATCCAAAGATGGATGCTGGCATGATGTGTAACCGTGGTTCTAAGAAAGTTCTAAACTTTGACCAAGCACTCAGTGTAATGATTCTTTTTTTACATACAGTTTACATACTCAGAGAACTGGCATTGATTTCTCAAGTAAAAGTGTCTTCCAATAATATTTTCTGAAGAAATTTAATTTAGCATTTTGGTATAACGAATTGTTTTCTGTTATGAAAAAACTTAATGTAAAAAAGAATACTGTTTCAGAAATTGATTGCTATAACCTCGTATAAGCAGGCATACAATTTCAGGATATATAAATGATGTAGCAAACGAGAGTGAAGAATAGAGAAATGGAGCACAATTCTATCGGTATCAGGTAGAAAAGAAATGCTGCGCTATTATCGCAGCATTTTGCTTTTTCTCACTATTGCCAAAAAAGGTTGGGTATATAAAACATATATTTCGTACATGGGAATAAAATCAAAACTTCTGTTTTGCAATGCACAGTAAAGCCTATGTATTCTTTTCAAACAATTTATTTTGCATTTTATTTTACTTTGCAATTATATTTTGCATTGGCAATTACTAACTTCTCAGTAACATTTTTTTTGATCAAACAAGTATTTATTTATTTTCATCCGCGAAAGGCTGGTTGCACTTACAGGAACATGTTACAGTAAAATCTCTCTTTTGCGGTCACCGGTGGAACAAAAAAAATTGTCTGTAAAAGAGGGGTGACCGGTAATCAGGGGTTTGAAATGCATAATTTTATTGTACAAGGGAAAATTATTATTTGTCCACAAAAGAGGGGTGTCTCTTCTCTCTTAAGAGGGATTTTACTGTATATGGAACATTATACATACTGCTATTCATATATGGAACATTACACATACTGCTATTCATATATGGAACATTACACATACTGCTATTCATATATGGAACATTACACATACTGCTATTCATATATGGAACAATGTATATGGACATTAGGTGTATGGAAGCTCAACTATATTTTATTGTATTTTTTCAATAGGCGGGGACTTTGAAAGTTAAAGATTTTTCTCCAGCGGAGCAGATTGGAATTATCGATGCAACATTGTCCTGTTTGGTAATTATGTTTCATGGATCAGATGTCTTAGTGTAGTTGCCAAATTTTTCCTGTCATTTCTAGAACTGTTAATATTATGACTTTATTGTGACTTTTTACAATTTGTATCGATATGAAATCATTATATCATAATCATTGAGTGCAACCATTGAAATAATATATACAGCAAAAGTCTGTTATAAAAAATATGGCTTATAATGTGAATCTCGCTATTACGAATAATTTGAAAGTGATTGTCAGAGCTAATGTTAAATATACAAAACAAATTTCTTGCTTATAGCAAGTTATTTATGAAAATCAGAACACATTCGCTGTAACGAATGTGTGTTCGGAAATTATCAAAAAGCATGTTTTTCTGTCCCTTTCTTTAAAAATTATACAAAAAATGGAAAGACTGAAAAAAGTGACATTTTATTTAAATCTCTTAGGTGACCTCTCTCTCTCTCTTCTTTCTTTATTATCATAGGTGGTATGAATGGGGCATGTCAGTACCTCCCCCATAGATAAGACCACATACTGTATCTTATTTTCTTGTTATCTATATAGGAGATAGAAAACACATAATTTTTTATCTGTAGGTGTGTTTGTTGGGCAGGGAGCACGACCTCTGGTTTTGACATGGTTGTTATTTCTCTTAAAAAGTAATTTTTCTCCCCTCTCTCCTTTCTTGGAACCTTCCAAAACTGGGCACAGGGCAAACAGATCTTAATCATTTTCTCTGCCTTATATATTATTAGACACTGTACAACTCCATTTGAATTTCAAAAAGTGCAAAACTTTGATATACAATCAAAATTGTATATGCAAAAGCAGTTAACTTTAGATGCATATTTCAGCAAAAGTAGTTCAAATTAAAAGGAAAAAGAAAAGTAAATTTATCTAGTTATTTTATCTATCTCCTATTTATATGTTTCTACAGTGCAAAAAAAAATAAAATTTGTTTATAATGAGAAGTCCGCTATAATAACAATTTCCCCTTCAATTGTAAACTGACATTACTACATTATTTTTTTACTGAACAGACTTTTATTTTATTTTTTTATTTTTTTTATTGACATATGAATATCAAGGTATAGCCATATATTTATTTATTCTCTTCACCATAGGTAACTTGGCTAGAAGGCCATTCTTTAGCGCAGACTGTCTTCACTAATCTCTATCTTCATAAGCCCCAACTCATTGAGGATAAACTCATCAGGACATTCAGCATTCATTCGTTGAAGCTTTTAGATATAATCAAGGAATTCATCAGTAGGGCCTCAGTCTATGAAGAGGTAAACATACTTTTTCCCTTAATCTGCAGCATAGCTATTTACTTTGGAGATACTTTTGCAACTTATTTCTGACAGCCCAATTGAGAAAAATATATAAACTTAAAATGAAGTCAGGATGCATGAAAAAAATTACTTGATGGAAGTTTGGTACATCCAACAATTTTTAATCAAATTTTGTCATAATTGTCATTTGTTTTTGCTAACAAAAAAACTTTCTCTTCAGATCACCCGCCATTCTTTACTTGTCAAGATACAGTACAGACTTGAAGCAACTTTATTTCTTTACTGAAATCTAAACATAGAACAGCACAATATTTTATGGTATTGGTTTACATCAGTTGGCCACTGAAACCTTCCTACACACAATCTCTAAATTGTGTTATTGCCTCCTTTACTATGTTATTATTATCCTCCTTTTTTTGTCTCAAAGGGCTGAAGGTCACATTCTGGGAAGTCAAGTCTTTGGATTGATTTTTGGAGGATGAAAAACAAATTAAGGATAGTTTGAAATATAGGTATTTTTCTGTTAAAGGGACTCCAGTTTCACCAGTTCAATATTAGCAGGATTGGCAGATTTTTTGATGGTTTAAACTGTCACGTCAAAAACCTCAAAAATTGCTTTTTGATATAAAATTCCCATTGGAAATACACACATTAATTGTGCATGTAGTATTTAAAGTGACTATGTTATACAAAGAATAACTACTGTATATGATTGTAAAATAGTTTTCTACTCTCTACGGCAGGGGTTCTCAAACTGTGCGCTGTGGCGCCTTGGTATGCCTCCAACCTTTGTCAAGGGTGCAGCAGAGCAGTGGCCCTGACAAAGGTTTTTTGAAAATATTCTTTGTTAAACAGCTCTGGGGACCAACAAAGCTCGCGGATAAGCCTTGAATAGAAGAAAGAGGCATCTCGGGTGGGAAAAGTGCGAGAACTCCTGCTCTACAGAATTATTTTGGACAAAAGATATGTTGTTTTTCTTATAAATAATTTGAATAAAGCATAGCATAAACACTGAAGGGAAAACTATGGAAAAATTTGATATTCTTCGATGCAAGATGGTTCTTGACCTTCCAAAATTTCTTTAGCTGCTTATGTATGTATATAGACATAAACATCTGCTATGCACTTTTTATAACAGATAGGTGTTTAAAAAGCACCATATATGCAATGCTGATTTCTGTTAAATTATCTATATAATCACTGATACTTAAAACAGGCGTGGTAGCCCAGGTCGATAACATTCTCGCCTAAAGTGTCGAAGGATGTTTAGAGATGTTGCGAGTTGAATACCCAGTTTGTCCTTGTCAGAAACTTTCCAGACAAGGGGAGTACAACAGAAACAGTGACATGACCACAGAAAAAGATTGCTATCACAGGGAGTCCCACATTGAGGGGTTAGTGCACCAACCTCTCAGTGAGTATAGGAAAGGCTGCCGCGTTCAGAATCGAAAATTGTAGGTTTCGGTCTAATTAGCCCTTGTGTGCAGCAAATGAATGTGGTGCAACAAAAATGATGAAACTGATACTTAAAACTAAACCCTTATTGTGCATAACATTAGAATATATCGAGCAATCAAAATACTAAATTTTAGGACTAAAATGTCCTTTAATTTGGCAGTGCTGGCTTTTATATGATGCTTAAGAAACTCCTGTAACTTATTCTTAGCACAAAAGTAAGAATAACCAAGTTTGGCTGTGATAATGGTATATTTACAAGCATTTATAATGCAATGGTTTTCAATTGGAGCTGTATCTAAACGTGCAAAACATTGCTTTGGGTATTAAGTCCTGCTAGCTTTGCATTCATTGAAAATACTCTTTTAAAACTTTGGATTTATACAACTAAGGCTAAAAAAATTTTAGGTGAGAATAAAGGAGTTTAATTAGTATATTAACACATGCTGCTTGAGAATTTTTATATGAAATAAAGTTTTGGGCGGATCAGAAATTTTACATATCAAAATATGTATTTTTTTCTCAGTAATTATAATTCAAAATGTAAAATATTTTAATCTACATAAAAGTAAGGGATTTGTTTTTTAACATATTGGGTTGAAAAACTATTTGACAACATTGACAATAAGTTTTTGGCTGTTTTAATATTGATCTATACCAATAGTCATGCCATTTTTGTGCCAGCAGAGCATTTCTCGCCAAAATTCCTGTATTGTGCCAATAGCTGTTTTAATGCGTAGTACCAAAATATATTTGTTTTATATTTAAGGTTTTTATTTCTCAAATAGGGGTCTGACCTTCATTTTTGCCAGAATTAAAAAAAAATTAAATCAAGGAATTCATTCAATTGGAGTTCATAATATTGGGGTCTGGCTGTATTCAGTCTAGATTTACTGGATGATTTAGCTATTTTTCTTTTATTGCATTTCAGGAAGACTTCCAGCCAGTAATGTATGGCTATAAATTGGCTAATGATGTTTCCTCTGTCAAGGCATCATCGATGTTGAAGGAAGTTGAAGAGGAACTTTTCAAGAAAGTTAAGGTTAGAAATCGCAACTAAAGATCTTTCAGAAAAATGGAATTTTCTGGATGTTATGCCAAAACTGATAATTGAAAGAAAAGTTATTTGTCTCCTCCGGGAATCAAACCTGGATCCCCTTGCATACCAGGCAAGTGCGCTAACTTATAAGGAATTGAAAAGTGTGTGTCTCTGGTGTATTGGTTAGTTCACTTGCCTGGTATGCAAGGGAAATCGGGTTTGTGTGATTCCTGAAGAAGACAAATAACTTTTCTTTCCAGCATCAGTTTCGGCATAACATCCAGAAAATTCAATTTTTCATTATATTTCAGGCCTAAAAAATACCATCTCTTCATATAAAGATCTTTCATTTTATGTAGTTTCCACGGGAACTGAATGTTTTTATGATTACAGTCAGTGCCTAATGTATACTTGAGTAAGTATAGCATTCGCCCTGGGGCCGTATAATTTAGCCACTCCACCTTCAAATTCACACAACATGTATTCATGGATGAACCTAATATCTCTGACCCTTGTCATGGATGTTGAGTGGCACCAGCAACTAGTGTATCAGGACCAGAAAGTTATATTATTATAGAGGGTATATAGGTGTAGGATTTTCACAAAAATTATATATTGATACAAATTATGTAATTTTAATCTGTGTTCGAGATAAAATAAACTACTTCACATACACTCTAATATGAGGACTTGAAAATCCCAGATTGCCATAGCAACTAAAAAGTCTGTATTGGTGCCTTGAATTTTTCATGTGTGATCACTGAATTGTGGGGTTTGAGGCCAACATAAAATTTTCAGAATTTGTTTCAGCACGTCTACTAACATGGAAAGAGATACCTAAGTAAAAAAAACAATGCCCAGAACCATTTTTTCTTGGTAAAAATATGTTTGGCTCCTAAGAAATTTGGCTATGCCTAAATTTTTCTTCAGCGTGTTAAGCCCTTTACTAGATTTAAAATAGATTTTAATTTCTGGCCCATTTCATTTCACACAGTTTATTGCTGCTTTGTATAGTTATATTAAATTAATGAATTTTTGTTTTTTTTATATAAAAATATTTTTATTATTCATTTAGAATACACGGACAAAATCAAAAGAAGAGCAAGATTTTGATTTGCAGAAACAGGTAGTTCTATCATTTTAATGATTTAAAAATACTTTCATTTCATCTATACTAATGAGTTTTCTTGGAAACTCTTGTTGTTAGTTCATAACTTTTGCTTGATTCCTTGAAGTTCAGTAGAGAATAGAAAAATACAAAATCTTTGTTTGCATATGCAATCAGAGAAATGGTGAAAGTATAAACAAAACAAAAACTATTGAATATTAAGCCTGGTGGTGATACACAGTAGGTGATGTGCTGCTTCTCATGGGAAAGAAAATAAAAATGTCTGTGAAGGTAATGTAACTACTCCTACACTGATCTTTGTCCTTTAAGGGCAGCTGCTGTCTTTTTGGATTATAAGATCGCCTGCTCTTTAGCTTGATGGTGAAGTCACTACTGTTGATGCTTCTTTGTGAAGGGGGGGAAAAAAGCCCCAGAGATAATACACTGCTATAATACCCACAGCATGAAGATACTTTAAGAAAAACATATATATTCAGGGTATACATGGTAATATTTTCTCAAGGGAAAATAACTTGAAAAAAAAACTACTTGGTCGCATCTAAGGTTTAAACCAAACACCCCCCCCCCCCAATATTTTCAATAACTTTATGCCTATGTACATGTTTTTAAAAATATAGTGCTACAGGTGTGTAAATTATTTACATATTTTTGTAGAATTAAATGATGTATTTTATTTTTTTATTTTCATGCCCACAGCATGAAGTATCGATTGCTCTCTACTCCAGAATCCGATTTTGTCGACTTTTTTACCAAGCTCTGCTATTGTTCAACAAGAAAAAGGTAAAAATAAGAGAGTTGCCTTTTTCAAATCTTTGGGAATTAGTTTTGATGATTGTGAATTCAGTTTATATATTTTTTTTAGTGCATGGGGGTTGAAGAGATTGATCGTTACTTTGAGCAATGTAGTGAAGTTTTACCGACTATTGAACGAACGATATCTCTTGGAATCAAACCCGATCCCAGGGCTGAAAGTAGCAATAGAGGTAAGGTTTTTGGTTTCAACTCTAAATTATTTAGTTTATTTCTTTGACACTTTCTATATAATGCTTGTTTTCTATAAAATAATAGGGGTCACTATGAAGAACGCCAACTGCATTATTAGATAGTTTACACATTATAATAGTGTTTTTATCTAGTATAAGTCTTTGAAAAACAGATAAAATCTGGTATATACCTTCCTGCATGTCATACCATTGTGAAATAGAATTTCAACTTCCTTGTAATACCAAAAGCCACTGTGGAATTGTTTAGTTGAATTCATTATGCAAAAGAAGGAAAGAAAGTTGTTTATTCGTACTTGAATATATAAGTTATTTTTCTATTTGTTATTTGTCTACCTAGCTGATTATCCCACAATTATGGGATTTGAACCTCTCGTCAATCAGCGATTGCTTCCTCCTACATTTCCCAGGTATACAAAAATCAAAACCAGACAAGAATCGCAGGAGCATCTCAGGTTATTAGTATCAAGGTTACGAGCTGTTTGTAATATTACTGAGAGCACCACTTTTCATTCTGCCTTGGTAAGTTTCAAAATCACATTCATCTATGTTTGAAACTTTTATTTGCTCTTTAACAATTTGAAAGACAGTAAATTGAAAACTGACGAGTTTGTGTTCAATGTAAGCTTGCAATGAGAAAGGAAGGGTATTGAGAGTGTCCTCTTATCTTAGAAAATAGTTCTTTGCATAACTGTTACTACATAGTCATCCAAAAAAATTTACAATCTAATGCATGATTTTGAAAACTTACCTTTTTATATATGCTATTTAAAATTAATGAATTCTATGTAAAAAGTTGAATTCACGATTTTTTTTCATCTACTCTTTGATTAATCAATTTGATCATTCGTGTTGCACCACAACCATTTCTATGCACACAAGGTTAAACGAGCTAACGGTTTATAGTAAATTCCAAACATGACTTTCCTCCGAGTCTCTTACCTAAGTATTTGGTGTAGGACTTTCTGTTGAGAAATCCTGCAAATTGCTGCTAATGTGTAATTAACAATTTTGTAATATGCAATTTTGTATTAGTAGTGGATGTCTTATTGACTTCAGCTGCTGCTCTCTTTAATATCAGTTTTTATTCAATAGTTTAAACTTTTATAGTTTCAAATTAATGTATTAAAAGTTTTTACTATCATTTCCAAATCCAAGTGGAAGACCTTTCCAATAATCTGAGAAAGAATATGTTTTTGTTACGACCAAAGTCTGAAATGCCCATACTTCAAGTATCGCGCATGAAGCCTACTCGTTGTTGCAACTGGGGGGTGGGGGGGGGGAGAGCAGACAGGTCTGGTGCGCTGGACCAGAGGTGGTGCAAATTTCACTATTCATCCTCTCTGTCAACATTACAAGGGGGCACCAAAATGTGTACTTGTTCCGGCTGACCAAACATTTAGTTGTGGCTACTGATATTACAAAATAACACTGTTAGGCCTGATATATTAAGTTGTGCAGATTAGCTGCTGTTTAGTTTGCCAACTGTTACCATTTTGAAAAATATTTTCTGCTATGCTGTTTATCTTCACATTTATCCTGTTACATATAACATTCCTGAGAGGGTTTCTGTCAAATTGGTACATGCTGGAAAGTGTTGTATATGTGTGTATTCCCGGACATGCTGAGAATACTTGCGTGAAGAAGTGTGTGTGTTTTGTTTCGCTTTATATGGAAATTATGTAGTTTTTTTTATGCTTTCATTTTGATGAGAATTGCATGATTCTAATTTTAATTTTGCTCTTTCTTTTCACACAAACAGAAGATAATTGTTAAAATTTATTCCCCCAGGATTTTCTGAATGAATTCAGTAAGTCATCACCATGTGTTCTTTCACGATCTGTGTTACAGGTAGGGATATTTTTTTATTTTTCTGTATTCTATTTTTGCTACATCAAATAAACTTTCTATGCATTTTATGCAACTGATTCCAAAAATAGTGATACTCTGGTACTCATTAATTCATTTTGTATCTCATGGTGGTTACCACATAAATATTTTTACCATGTATATATAAAACATATAACAGAGCTAAAATAACACTATTAGCAAGCACAGCATGCTGAAATTTTTTTCCCTGTTAAAATATGACAAGTACTGAATTTGACAAGTTCTGAAATGGTTGAGTACCAAGGTAAGTAGCAAGACTAAGTAGCATCAAGTACAGTGATACCCCAACTTACGCTACCCTGAGTTGCGTAATTTAAAAGTTACATGATTTTCTGTGAAAAATGTTCATTTATGAAATTCGAAGCACAATCACTAGATTATTGCTTGGATAATAGAGATTATTAAGTGGTAGTTCAAATAAAGAATTGTTTTATTTGACCAAAACATCATGTGGTAGAACACTTCAGTGGTTTTTACTACCGGAACGGATTACAAATACAAGGCTACAACATGCAACATTCCCAACAAGGTGGCTGAGAAAAAGCTGCTATAATAAATATGGATGTCATATATTTCTGAAACAGAGCAATCCAATTAAAAATGCAATCATAAGCACTAAAGACTGTATACATGATAAAATATAATACATTGCCCAAAATAATGAAAAAATATTTATGGTTGTCTTATTCTAAGTATGGATAGCTTCTCGATTTACACCAACATGTTTATCGTAAACATTCACTCGCAATGCAAATTAAATGTTATGAAGTCATAGTTAAGTACCATGGGGTAGTGTAGCCATGGTAAGAAGGAAAAGCCAGGTACTTTTCCTAAATTTTGGTCCCAATAAATTAATATTCATATGTATTTTTATATGAAAAATTGTACCCCGACTGTAGGGATAGGACGAATAGTGATTTGACTGAATACCAATTTTCTTAAAATTCATCACTATTATGAATAAAATTGGTGTTTTTAATTGAAAATGAAATTATTGGTAATTTTAAATTTGTAGGATATATATATATATATATATATATATATATATAAACTGCTTAATTAAAATTTAATATGTATATGTATATATATATATATATATATATATTAAATTTTAATTAAGCAGTTTATTATTTGAATAAATATTAAGAAGTAATTGAAAAATGCAGTGGAATCCCATTTTTAACAAGCACTGTTACAGTGAAAATCTTGTCTTAACAAATACCATTATAACAAAAAAATCTTGTCTTAATACTTTTTTAATCCCCCAGATTAGTTTACATAGGAACAATACAAAAATTTGGAATTCCTTTATAATGAAATTTCATTTTAAAGAAGTGATTTCCCCAGTCAATTGGAGTTCATTATAATGGGATAAGACTGTATTTTTATTGCCATGGTACTGACAATCAAATTTAATGATATATTGTATTTTAATATTACTTAAGAAAATGTCAAGCATTAATTACTCTGAACTAGTAATATAGCATAAAATTTACAACTTATTTTCTTGTTTCTCCTCTTTAGATGTTCTTTGCCCATTTTGTCTCTTTCAGTCACTTAATACATATCTTTTCTAGATACATCCTTCAGTAGTGAACTTTATTTGTGTAATTCATGCTCATTTTTCTCATTGCAGTAATTTTTAGTAAAAATTGCATACCTATTTTCAGTTCATGTATTCCCTGTCCTAGGTACGGGGCCATTCAAGTACTATGTCAGCAGATTCTTAGCCATTTTTGACCCCCCCCCCCCATCAGCAAAGTCAGTAAAACTCTGACCCCCTCTTCCCTTGTCAGCTTTAATCCCTATCTCTTAATGCACATTGAGATCAGAGATGCATGCGGGGGAAGCTGCCCCCCACACGATCAAAATTGATTTCTTTGATGCAAAAATTATTTTTTTAAATTAAAATTTGAAAAGAAAATACCTTTATATATGTTATATTATAATAGATTTCTATTAATTTCAATTCTATTTGGAGACTAAGAACTCAAAATTTCTCTTTAAGAAATTTATTTCAATTCATTTTATAATCCATACATGCTAAACCTGTGGCCCTCAGGGTTATCTGATGTGGCCCGCCACCTCAAACCTAATTTTGTAAAAGTGAACTGAGCGGCACAGTTACAAATCACTTAAGTGACCCTTGACACAATTCCAGAGTATTGAAGTGGCCCTTGGCATATTTTCAGATCGCTCTGGTACGCCCTTGGTATATTTTCAGATTGCTCTGGTACGCCCATGGCACATTTAACGATCGCTCAAGTGATCTGTGGCACAGTTCCAGAACACTTAAGTGGTCTGTGGCACGTTTAGAGAGAGAGATCCCTTAAATGTCACATGGAACAGTTTTGGAGCACTTAAGTGGTCTGCAGTGCAGTTCTACATCATTCAAGTTACCCGGGCACATTTCCGGATTACTTAAGTGATCCAGGGCATGTTTGCGGATCACTTGAGTGACTCGCAACACTGTTCCAGAGCACTTAAGTGGCCTGGACACGTTTCCAGATCATCTGAAATATCTGCGGAACATTTAGGGATCACAAAAGTGGCTCTATAGAGCAGTGTTTTGCAACTGCCAGGCCCTAACATCAATCACACCTGGATGTGAGTGATTCACTGTTTCATTTTTCCTTATTTATTTCTCATTAGTTGTGTGTATGACGGGGCCTTCTACTCACAAAAAAGGAATCAAGGCAATGGGCTTCCCACGGTTGAGAACCATTGCTACAGAGGACTTATCAATAGGAAGAATGTTAGTTCAGGTGCCCACAAACTAGCAAAAGATTTTTCTAGTTTTTAGCATGCTCAGTAAAAATACCATTAAGAATATTTAATATTTTTATAAAGGGTGGTTGATGATGACGTAAGCATCATTCAAACTTCCCCCCACCCCGTCATCAAAAAGCAGCAAACCCGAACACACCCTCCCACAATGTTTACATAATACCTGAATGACCCCTAATCACTCTGACATAACCTCCTTCACTGGAAAGGGGAGATACACCATACAATAAAATATAATCAGTAAATTTTTATAATTTATGAGAAGAATTCCAATTGAATTAATTTTTTCAAATTAATTTGTACTTATATGTACATATATTCTGTAGAATTCGTGACCAATATTCGTCCATACTGAATTTTTGGCAATAGGGCTAAATAGTGAATAGCAACTGAATATTGGTCCAATCTAACCCTGGCTTATGTGGTTATCGTCGGCCCCTAATATCATGTAACTGCGGGTATTACTATAGTGTGAATATTAAGATAATTTAAATATATTTTCAAATTTTAACTTTTTTTTGTTTTTTATGTGTATATGTTGTTAATTAGACCAAATTGATGATTAACAAAACAATTCTGTATTTTTCTATCAAGTTGTTATACCTCAGTGAGCCAGGAAGAGTTCTAGGCAATCACCATATAATTGATGTTTTAAGGGATGCTATTAGACTTTTCATCAAACCACCTGCTCTCATGCCAAAGTATGTTGAAAAATTTCAATTTATAGTGTAATATTCACTTTTTAGTTTGTCTTAGTGAGGTGGTTGTTGTTGAAAGAGAGTTTCTTGGGCAAAATACTATCATTTGCACAGATTTATTTCCTTCTGGATGTTTTCCTAATATTAATAGTTATTATTGTGAGGAGGAAGTTACATTGCTGAATTAAAAAATTTTGATGTTTCTAGCTTTTACAAGGTTGTCTTGTATTTTTTTATTTAAGTTTATTACAAGCCAATTAATTATTTCATGTGTGTCAAGTTAGACACCTTCTGACAGTGCTAACCACTATCATTAGGGAAGCATCAAGAAGTAAATGAACTCATACCAAAGACGAGCTTTCTCACCAAAAAAAACTGATAACAATTCAGTTATCTTAAAATTTTTGTAAGGTCTGATTATTTTCAGTATATATGTCTTTGGATGTTAATTTGAGCACAAATAAAAACCTCTGCATATTCCATGGATAACTTCTACGATATATACTGAATGTTATGTCGCCATCACCTATTTCATTTTACCTATTTTTTTTTTTCAATATTTTTTCAAGAACTCCATTGATGTCAAATGTTCAAGCCAAAGAGTATGTTGAAGCATTTTTAGGGCATTGTGCCAGGCCTTTCTGTAAATTAGTTCAAATCACTGGTCACAACCGTGCCAGACAACGAGACAAGCTTGCTCACCTACTCGAAGAGCTGGCTGCATTACAGGATGAAGTATATTTCAATTCAGTAATTTTGTATTAGTTAATTAGAGAAATTTATGTAACATTTTCGTAGGCATAGTCATGAAATGTTTTCAATCACTATCAAATTATTCCACAACTTTTTTTGCTTTTACTCTTGGGAAACTGTTTCTTTAATATTTACTTCAGGTAAAAGCTGTATGATTTATTTGTACTTTTTTAAAATATCTAATAAATTAAAATGTCTAATTAAAAATACAGTGCATGCCACTTTTGATGTGATCACATCAGGATGTGGGAGTTTTGATAAAAAATATATTTATATGAAAGGTGACCATGCTTCTTGTTTTTCATATTTCTCATCTACTCCGGTCCAGTGGTGGTGCAAGGAAAAAACCCTACCCATGCTGGCATTGCCGTACACAAAGGGGGAGGGTTGGGGATTATAACCCCTTCGTTGAGTCAAGATTATAGTGTTATTTCGCATGAAAAAATGTGAACACCCCCCCACCCACGCATAAAATCTCGTGTATGCCTATTCATGTGGGACCTATTTTTGATGTATCTGACCATGTTTTTTGGGTCAGCAAAGCTTTTTACTCATCTTTTGAACTTGGGTTTGGCACCTGCATGTAGCCATATAACTCAACAATCACCCCTGATCCTGTCATTTTGGTAAAAATGCTTAAATCATCACAAATCCAATATCTTCATGGAAGTCCTACCAATAATTTAACCTCTTGAGACCCAAGCCCAAGTTTATCAACCGATTTTTATGAAATTTGGAATTAACCTCCTTTATGGTAATACAAAATATTATGCATAGTCATTTTAAAAAAAAAATTCAAGAAAACTTCACTTTTCGGCATGTCCATTACAATGGACATTGGGTCTCAGTTCTTGAAAAATATGCACTATTAACATAGAAGGAATGGGGTGGGGGGGAGGACGAGCCGATCAGCCGCTATAGCTGAACCCACTTTTTTTAACCTTTTAAATACCTTTTAATACCAGAAAATAACTTTTAGTACCAGAAAATAACTTTCAGGTATCTTTATGTAAGGGGTCATTCAAGTATTACGTCAGCATGGATGGGGGATTTTCGATTTGCTGACTTGATGACGGGGGGGGGGGGTGGTTCTTATAAAAAATATGAAATATTATTAATGACGTCTTACTCTGTGCGTGAAAAACGAGTAAAACTTTTCACTAGTTTGTGGACACCTGAACTAACATTCTCCCTATTGAGTCCCGTACAGAGCCACTCTAGTGATCTTCAAATACTTAGCGGATCCAAATGCTCTGGAGCTGTGCAGCGCGTCATATAAGTGATCCATGATTATGCCGCAGATCATTGCATTTTTAATTGGGTTGCTGTATTTTTGAAATATGACATCCATCTTTTTATGGGCATCTTTTTCTTAGCCACCTCATTGGGCATTTTGCCTGTTGTGGCGTTGTATTTGTATCTCTCTCTGGCAGAAGTGGCCACAGCTCAAGCAAGATAAAAACAAAATTTATTACAAACTCAGTACATCACTTCCGATTTCTTTAAATCATTTTAATACTATATACTACCACAACTCTCTTTCTTTCTTACTACACTTCTCAATACCTAATCTTGATCATCATGCTCTGTTACTGTTCAAATTTGTGTTCTCTTGTCGCTTATTACTCGCTCATACAGTCATGGCATATCTCTTCCTTTTCAGCTGAAATTCCTACCCATCATACCCTTTATTCTGAAAGTTGAAGTCTTGGAAACATTGAAATAGAAATTAAAGAAAAAAGACATTTAAATGAAAATCGATTCACATGTGGGCTTCTTTTATTGTCTAGTGGTGCAATTTTTTTTTCCGGAGGGTGCGTGACCCCATGACACCTTAAAAACTCCTTACTTTTCATTTTGAAAATTTTGTATGAACCCTGAAGAGTTGCTACAAATATAAATAATTTTTTAAGAAAAATCTTTGTCGGCTGTGGTTTTTATTTTGAATAATTGGAGGGGGAATGAATATCACTTTTAAAATTTTTATAATTTATGTGATGCTGTTACGGGTTATATTTTTGACTAATACTTGAAGGTTTTAGAACACTTTGGTGACGACAGAAAGCATGTATGTGGATTATTTTATGAATTCTTATGATGTCAGGTAACAAATCAAAACTTGTAATTTTTGAACCATTTCTACATCTATATTTTTGAGAAGAGGGAAAGATTGTTTGCAAATTAAAAATAAATTTTCATATGTGCCCCGCCCCTTTTTTTTGCTGTAAAACTTGTAAGTTATGAAGTTTGCCACGACTCCTTAAAAACTGCTTGAAACTCCTTAAAAAGTCCTTACAAACTCCTTACTTTTCATTTTGAAAATTTTGTATGAACCCTGCCAACATAGAAATATTCAACAAAACTATGAGTGGGCCTCTACAAAACAATTATTTTCAACAGTCAAACAGAAATATAGGTTGCATTTGATGCACATTACTTTTGTTTTTTTTGTGCAACCTTTGTTCTTACATCTTACAGAATTGTTTATATTCATCATTTGTGGAAGATGTTTGACTCCGTTTTTGTTACTTGTGTTGGACTCAATACTCGTATTGTGTTTTCATTTATGAGTGTTTGGCAGTGTATTGGCCATTTCTTCATCACTGGAATCTGTCAGCTCAGGTTGGCGTAGAAGTTTCTCTGCAATTAATATTTTGAAATCTAAAAATTGCATGGATTTACTACTCTCATTAGCCTTCTTGTCTTCCCTCATTAAAATCCATGCATTTGCTAAACCGAGATCGAAGAAATGCATGATTGTTTTTATGGTTCATTTTTTAGTGCGCGTCTTTATTCAGTAATAACTGATCATTCGATCAATCAAATCGATTCCACCCATGTTGTTATTGTATTCTTTTACAATTACTGGCCTAGGGATTTCCAGGTACGTACCCTCCTTCTTTGACCAACGTCTACATTGTCTTGTGGCTCTTTTCCAAGTTTGGAGGAACACAGCAACACAGCTTTCTTGTCAGACCATTTCACGATGCAGATTTCTTCATCCTGGCAGACTGACATGACAGAATTACCTCTTTCCATTTTGGACATTATTTTGTCATCAGTCAAGTTCACCGCTCTGGGAAGTCTAAAATTCATGATCGTTCCTGTGCAAGCAATATCTTTTTTCTGTAACTCATCTATCAAAGCAGTAGAAGTAAAATATCTATCAAAAAATATATGTGTTCCTTTTCCCACTGTCTCCACAAGTCGCAACACTGCTGCACCTCCAACACCAAGGCTCTTTGCACTTTCACTTGTAATTAATGTATTTTTTCCTTGGTATACTTCAAAATCCAATACCAATCCACTCGGTGCTGCCAAAACAAAACTTTTGAGCCCCTCTGGATTTGGTTTACCTGGTACAAATTGTTTGACTGCACACGTGCCTGTAAAGGGTATCATCTGTTCGTCAACGGCGAGATTTTTGCTACGAGGTAATGTAAGACACCCTTTTCTAACTTTGTCCATTATTGGCCTGACTTTCCAAAGTTTGTCTTTCTGTTTCTGTTCACTTGTAACTTGAGTATCATCAAGTACTTTTAGATGGTTTCTAATTTGAAAAAAAAGATTTCTAGTTATGGTGTTAGTAATAATAGGAACACGTGCAGATTTTTCCCAGTACATTCGAACACTTGGATAGCCTAAGCATGACATCAAGATGGTATCACCTAAATATGATTTCATGTCATTAAGGCATATGTTTGAAACGTTTCCTGTTTTTGATGGAACCTCATGTTCATGTATTTACACATTTCCTTCAGAAAATTATCATCCCAAAATAGAGAGACATAGTCTTGTGGTGTCCAGTTCTGTCTGTCAGTTGCAGAATCATCATTATTGCAACTGTAATCTTTAAGACCATCAAAACTGTGCCATACAAAAGAAAAAATAGTGATTCAGAACAGATTTAGAATCTTTTTTTATACCTCTAGTGAAATTAATTTCTGATTATTTTAAGGTATTTACCTTTCAGTTTTCTTCCAAAATTGACGCCTAGATTTAGGATTTGTTTTTCCCTTTTCTTCCTCAAAAGATTGTTTGATCTTACTATTGGGAGGCTCGCCATTGTCACTTGAACTGTCAACATCAATTATTGGACTATATTTTAAATCTTTACAGACTATGTCATTTTCCTGTTCATCCTCTGCATCACTAATGTCAATATCTGACACATCGCCATTCATTATAGCTTCCAAAACTTTCTCTGCATCTTTTTCGGCATCTAAATATCGTTGGTTTCCGAATATCTCTAGAAAAAATATGTAACACAGAAAAATATATATGTTCGTGATTAAAAATATCATTATGCACCAAGAAAATTGGTTATACTTCGTGAAAATGAAAAAAAAATCAATGCATATAATCTACCGATTAAGACCCATTGTCCATTACAATGGACACGGATAAAAACTTGCTATTGTCTTAAAAATATGCTTGTAAAAAATAAAATAACAACAGAGTTTAATCAAGCAAACATTTTAATTTTAGTATTGGATGTAATTGTTTTCAAATTCACTTCATAAAATATGTAAAACTACAATCAAATTGTTTACATACCTTCAACAGTCCTTCTTCTGTCATGAGCCATTTTCAAATGATGATATCTAAAAATCCCGCCGCAAAACTCGACATATAGCTGCACAGGTGGTAGCACCTGACTGTCCAAGATAATAGAAAATAAAATTTGAAGACCTGAAAAAAAAAAAAAATTTTTTTTTCATTCAAAAGAAAAATGTCCATTACAATGGACGTTGGGTCTCAAGAGGACATATCAATGAACTGAAGTTTGGAATACTTTCATCAAGAATAAATAAGTTTCTGAATATCATCCATGTTCCATTTATTTTCCCATCCCAATGTTTTCTTCATATTGGTACCTCTATCAAGCTCATATTTTGGGGAAGTGATGATAACATTACAAAATCATAATATTATCTGGAGTCCAATAAGTACCATAGTATGTAATTTTTCATTTTTGAATTTAACGTGCACTGCATAACACATAGAAAAACGCGGATTCATCTGGATTTCAAATTTTCATTCAACGTGCACTTCTCTTTTTACAGGCTGACAAAGTTGATGCGTATTTACATAATCTGTCTGTGAAAGCTGAAAATCACTGTCCTCATCTGGCATGTTTTGGAACTTGGGTTCTGTACCACACTTTGAAAGTCATGATCCAGTACGTTCTTTCTGGTTTTGAGCTTGAGCTTTATTCTAGCCATGAGTATACTTATATATTTTGGTAAGTTATATTTTAGTATATTTTATTGTGATATTTTTGCTTTTTAGTTTTTTGTATTTCTACACTGGTTAAAGCTGCATATGGGTCATTTCCAAAAAAGTGTACATTCAACATTTTTAAATGAAAAATTTGAAATTGATATTTTCAAAATAAAATTTATCTCAAATTTTGATCGAATAATGTATAGGTAGAAAGAGGAAAATCTTATGCAGTTGCCAACAGGTAGTGCTAATGCTTTACCCACAGTTAGAAACCGATTCGGGTGACTTCATTTTTCAGCAGGACAGGGCACCACCACTACACTGGAGCTTGGGCATTTGAAAATTTTTGTACAATTGCATTCCTACACGATGGATCAGCTATACAGGACCTGACCATTCAGTTAAACATCACTGGCCTCCAAGATCGCCGGACCTCACAGTGTGCGATTTCTTCTTGTGGGGGTTTATAAAAGACTATGTTTATGTGCCTCTCCTTCCAGCTACATTAGCTGAACTGATCGCCGGACCTCACAGTGTGTGATTTCTTCTTGTGGGGGTTTATAAAAGACTATGTTTATGTGCCTCTCCTTCCAGCTACATTAGCTGAACTGAAGGTATCGTTGAAGCATAACAGCAGCTGTGGAAGCAGTGGATGCAAACATGCTCGTAAAAGTTTGGGATGAATTTGACTACCGTATGGACATATACCATGCATCCCAAGGTGGACATATTGAGCACCTTTAATTTGGTTTGTCAAAAAACTTTAATTAGCCATGTAATATAAAATTAATCTTAAGTGTCCATCTATGTTCAATATTTTTCATAATATACGCATTTTAAATTGGGTTATTCTTTTTGAAACACCCTGTATTTTAGAATGACGATCGCCTGAAAAAATGTTCATTTAAGGAAATGTTAGCATGGTTGCTAAGAAATGATAAATACATAATGCTTTTTGAGCCATGTTGCAGTAAAAAACAAACATATTCATACTTAATTATTCGATGTGATTTGAATCAAAGATTCTTCCCAAGTCCACAGGGATAGAGAACATTGCCCCCTCCCCCACCACAAAGAATGGCTATGTTATGATGAAAGAGCTGTTATTATGAATAATCACTGGCTATTTTGGTAAGTTTGATAAATTTTGCTTGCATACCATGAATCTATCACACGTGCAGGTCATTATGCATAATCATCAATCTATGGTTAATGCAATAAATGAGTCATCATTATGTTTGCATTATGTATATGAGTAAAGCTAACATTACAAGACTAACAATAATTCTTATAATATGCTTCTTGTTCACTTAAATTAGTTGCCATAGCGAAATGTGCATGGTACTGTACATGCATCATATAGCTGCTTCGTGATCAAATAAAAAATAATAGTGATCAGATAATACACCGTAATAGTAAAAATTGGCATCACTTCTGTAATGTGGGCTTTTTTTGCATGCATTCAAGTGTGTGGGAAAAAACAAACGCAGCAGCAGGTCAATAATGGTTTTTATATTCATGTGCAGTTACATTTTGGCCGATTAGAACTTATATATTTTGTGTGAAAAATTTAATTTTCTCTCACTTTTTAAGCTTAGAAAAATTGTCAAATCTACAAGTTCCCATAACATAAAAAATTTGAAGTATTTACGACCCATCGATCATGATATTTATGGATTGAAAATTTTGGAATTATGCATAATCACTATATAAATATGATAAATGTAGCAAAATTTATCAAACTTTATTGAGATGATTTGATATTATCACATATATTGCCAACTAATTATCAATATATTATATCAATCATCAATATATTACCAACTATTATTATGCATATATATTACCAACTATTATTATGCATATATATTACCAACATATATGTGCGGTATATAGACTTCAACACTGGTTTCCACTCTCCCACACAACCTTTTGATAATTTAAAAAGTTTGATGAATTCCTTATTCAGCAATAAAAATGCATCTGTAAAGTACTTTTTTAATTTTTTAGAATATGATTGTGAATATGAAACATAAAAAAAAACTTCTATTAAAGAAAGAATTTAAATTATCTTGCATATGGAAGAAAAGAAATTATCTACTAAGAAGTGGGGTCACCCGATTCTTAACTACAGAAGGAAAATGATTCCTAGTTAAGAATGTGGTAGCAAAATTGCCTCTTGATTCTTAACTAAAGATCAAATCTGTAGTTAAGCATCAGATGCTTATTAAGAATGAGAAGGTGGTACACCCCCAGGTCTCATACTGTATATCAGTCAGCAAGAGGATTGATATTTAACAGTTTTTTTATGCTTTCACCATTATTCCCAGTTAATCAAGATGTGCAGTAGTATTTTTTGAAAAATAATCAGCTGGTTATTATAATTAAAGTTCTGATTCCAAAACAATTCTTACCATTCTTACCAATGGTTCTTATTGTAGAATAAGAACCATTGGTAAGAATGGGTAGAAAATTTTCATGAGAATAAGAACCATTGGTAAGAATGGGTAGAAAATTTTCATGAATACTCCTGAAGCAATGGAATTTTCTTTGGTGAAAGAAAAAAAAATATACCAGTAGATGATGCAGTACTTAACCAGTGGTATTATCTATTTTGCACAACCACTTCATTTGGACATTTCAACAGCATCAGTGTGTGGATAGCATAACTTTTATCAAGATACACATTCCAACACCAGTAAAGCAGCTGCTGAAGAACCATTTTGACAACAACACGACACGTGGCTGCCGCGTTCATCTGACCTTAATACTTGCAACTTGTTTTGGAGGATAGCTCAAAATGTTATGTACAGTGGTCGGATTGCAAACTTTAGTGAATTGAAAACACATCCACATCATTACCATGACATACACAGATCTGTCGGTGAACAAACATTTGTGTGCTTCCACTTCATAGTCAGAAGTGGAAAACATATTTTATATTTCTTCTGTAAGTTGTAGTTATTTGTTTAATGACTTCATTTTTGTGATGTTTTCATGAATTATGAAATCATGCTATGCTAATTAAGTTATCGTTTTGGCCTGACTGGGCATCATTTCCATTCTACAAGCAAATTTCCCATGGATTGGATGAGTACAGTGTTGTTTCATTTTTAAGTAAGTTCTTCCTTCACCATACAAAATTCCATTGCTTCAGGAATATTCATGTAAACATTCAAGTCATTCTGACCATTGGTTCATATTTTACAGTGTTTTGAAATTAAAACGTTTGTTATAATCACTCTGCACATTGTAAATCATTGCTAATTAATCTGCATTAATTATGCTTTATTTTGTCTTATCTGAACATAAACTAAGATCCATAGATTATATCCATCCATAGATTTTATAGTATGAAAAATTTAGTTAATTTTAATGTATTTATTATACACAGTTGACATTTTCACGAAAATAACTGTGGCAGTGCCCCCCTCCCATGCCTATTATTATTATTATTTTTTTTTACATTACGTTTGTCTCCACTATATGTAGGCCATTGCAAAAGTAACTTCATGCATACATGGATTATAGCAGCTAGCAACTACTACTGCTGGGATAAGGCATTGTGTATGGAAATGAAATGTTTGTAAACAAGGGGAAAAGAAATACATCTTCCAACCTCCTGCTTAGTGTTGTCGATTGATAATGATTGCTTATGGGGGGGGGGGGGATAAGTCTAGTTCCACCTTAACTTTAAAATTCACAAAAAAAACTTTCTACTAAAAAAATTGATAACACATTAGCTGAAAGGCTGATAAATATGAACAAATTTTTTTCTATATTGTGATATTGGAATGTTTCTTACTTTGCGTAAGGGATTACAATACGTGTTGTTCTAATAAGTGGTGTCTACTTTATTCAAATAATTTTTGATATATTACAGGTATTTGTATGAATTTCTGTATGGCTGGATGGTTTCTGCCTTGACTCGCGCTGACAACTTCTTGAGTGAACAAGAAAGTAGAGCTGGTAATTTTTTATTAGAACGTCCTTATCATTTAAGTTTATGCCTCATATCTGAAGATATGGTGTGACTCTCCACTATTGATATGAGGGTTTCAAAAGTTGGCTGATACAAAGATAAATTCAGAAAATAAAGTTTTTTAAAAGATAATTATCTGATTGTCCATAAATGGTCTATTTGAGTGCATATAAGCTTTAAGGAAAAAAGTGTGTGTGCTTCTATAGCATGGTGGTGCAGCACGTTCAGCCATCATGCAAGAAAACATGGGTTTGACTCCCTGGAGAGACAGTTGAATTTTCATTCCTGAATTTATCTTGGCCGCAGCCAGCTGTTAAAACCTTTGTAAGACTGTGTGTTAGTAGAAAAATATTTTCATAAATTTATCGTTTAACCTGAGAATGAGAAATTACCAGGCTGTTAGGCCATGGTCTGCTATTTCTTTCTGGCGTTTCTCCTGCCACAGCTGCGGGTAAAACATCAGAAAAAATAGTAGACCATGGTGTAACGGCCCAGTAAGTTCTCATTCTCAATTAGATGCCGGTTGTGGCCTATGCCAACAAATTAGTGTTTAACCCCAGGGTTCTTAACCTATGGGTCATGATCCAATCTTCGGTCACAGGAGCTTCTGAGATGGGTTGTTCAAATCCACTAAGAGTCAGGAGCGGCTTTTGAGCAATGGATCATGACACAAACTTGATTTGCAGGGGCTTCTTTTTTCTGTGGGTAATCCGAGGTTTCAGTAATTAGAGTTAGCCCTGGTCACCTCGGATTATTCAGAGTCTACTGTAAATAACAATTTTTAGTGTCAATCAACAGAAAAATATTTTCCATTAAAGTTTGAAGGTGTATTGATTTGTTTTCATTTCCACCCATTGTAGAACAGCAGCAACAAAAAGGACGAGCCCCAAAAAAAAACAAGAAAAAGAAGAAAACTCAGCCACATCATCGAGAAATAATAATAAACCAGGCACTTCAGAACTTATGTGGTGGCTATTATAAGGTATTTTGTTTGTTATAAAATGTGCTGGTTATCTTGAAAGATTCAATTTTGATCACATATTTTGTTTGTTATTTATAAATTCGTAATAACTTCTTTGATTTTAATTAGCAATGATAAGGAAGGTGGAATTAGCAACATAACTATTTTTAAATATTATAATTTATAATTGCTATTTTATAATTTATATATCTGGGTAGTTTTTTTTAGTGGGTTTTTCCCCACTTATTACTTCTATAAGATTTACTTATTTTTCGAATGTATCATTTCCTCTCTTCTTTAGGCTGTTTCTGGATTCAAAATCCATGGAAAACTGAGAAGACCTTACATTGAATTCGACAATGAGCAAGTCCGTTACGAGCATCGATTCGCACCTTTCAGCAGTGTTATAACTCCACCTCCTGTACAGTATGCCCAGTATCACGAGATGACTGATCTCACAAGATATGTCCCACCACCTGCACCAGAAGACCTTTACCTTGAAGCGTGCAAATGTTTCCATCATGCAAGAACTAATATAGAGAAGTTAACCGATCCAAGTGAAGAGGTAAGAGTTGTGATCTTAACTGAAAATGTGATCAGAAAGTGACATCATTCTTTTGGCATTACACCAGATAAGTACTAATGCTGTTCTTTATGGATTGTGCATACTCTCTTTACCCTGTTGTTCAAGTATGTGTAGTTCTTCACACGTATTGAAATTAGTTCATGTAATTTGTGCTTGCATATTCAAGAATGCTAATAATTGCTGCATACTTATGGCATTGTGATAGTAATGCATAAACTACTGTAAATATTTTTATACGCCATAAATAAGAAATTTATGTCTTACTTTTGAAAAAAAAACAATGCTTACCACATAATTGGCATCTCCTTAATTGACTTTCGTGAAGAAATCTGATTCTCTTATGCACTCGTTATAACAACCCCATGTAATTGTGACCATTTCATCACACCGACTGGTAAGGTAGGTCCTAAATGTTAACATATAACGGCAATCCCATGTATTTTTATTTCAATTTGACCACCTGATGTAACATCCATTTTTTGCAGAATGATGAGGGTCATTATAACTACTATAATTGTATTTCAATTTTTATTTATATCTTATTATTGGGGCAGTTTAAGCGAAAGTGCAGCAGGTTGAATGGGGTGGCAGTCTAGGCTTTTGCTTAGATACATAAATTTTTAAAATTTTAGAACTGAAAACTCACAAGACACCAAGTGCTTTCACTCTTTTGAGCCATAAACTTATGAGAAAACTTTATGAAACAGTCAGGCGTGGGGTGTGGTACCAGAAATAAGAATGAACTCCATCACATGGGGCAATTGTATATTTCAATGACCAGTATTTTTTAGAGTGGTTGAATAAAGGCAAAGAAAGAATTAGGGTTCTCACGTGTCCAGGGCCTAAAGCACCAGAACCCCCCGTTCCACTCCCCCTAGTTTCTACCTTATTTCAGTGCAGACATTTCTGCATTAACAAGGTTCAACTATATGTTAAAGATTTGAAATAAATTTAAAAATTCAGCCCTGAAAGCAATGAAAATATGATGGCTCATAAATAAAAGTTGTAATGTGGGAAAAGTTATCAGTTAAGAACGGCAAAACAAGTCTACATCAAAGATAGGGAAATATGGTCAAGTGTATTTTGTTCGATGAACAATGGTGTGCTTAGTCTTATAGTCGTCTGGGCTAAAGCCCATTCAGCCTCCCATCAAGGTTGACTTTAGGGGTGAGACACAATGCTTTGCCCCTGGGTCACAGGTGAGCTCGAGCCACCCCTGCTTATTATCTATTATGTACGGGCTATCCATTGGGACCAAAACACTATTTTTAAAGAGGGGAGGGATATTTCATGCTGAAATTTAAATGACTCCTGAAAAATTTACCTGCAATTCACTGATAGGAAAATTCGCTAAAAAGAATTAGTTAATAATAGTTCATCACCTTATATGTTTTTGATTGGGTCAGTGAAATTGTAAGACTCACTCATTTATGAATCCTGATGGTGATAAATTGTTTTTGCCGAGGTTGAACTGTTCTCTGAATTTTCTGGACATATTTCAACGCCCAATTTGGGAACATAAGTTTTATTAATTTTAAAAAATATATATTTTCTATGCTTTCAGAATTGGATTCTTCCTAAATTTATGAGTCAGAAAACATAAAATTAATTAGTTTGGGCATCCATGCCCTAAATTTTATTTTCAAGGACATTGAAGAGTCAGAGTGGCATATCTAGTGAGGGCTGTTTCATACTTTTGAAGTTTGTGCTTGTCACCTTGGCTCAGTGAGCGTGGTCTCAGAACTAATGCATGGTGTCACTGCTCAAACATTTTTTTTAGCAGATGACAGCACAGCACATGAGATGTAGTAAAATTAGTTGATAATTTTACTGTTTTAAGTGAGTGATTTCTCGTTCATGGTGATGTATTAGTGTCACAAGTATGCGCATGTGGTACTTTTATAATCT
The DNA here is from genome assembly GCF_987345545.1 of Pholcus phalangioides. Taxonomy (NCBI): domain Eukaryota; kingdom Metazoa; phylum Arthropoda; class Arachnida; order Araneae; family Pholcidae; genus Pholcus; species Pholcus phalangioides. Next base: position 31,216,166 of record NW_028301596.1, on the reverse strand, counting down.
ATAAACTAAAAAATGGGTTAAATCCAAGAAATAGTTGGTAAGTAATATCTTTTGAAATTAGCATTCAAAATAATAATAAATTCAAACATTTTATGCTAGGATTTTTTTAAATATTTGCTTCCCATGTTTTTATGTTGCAGTTGTATTGGTAATAATGAAGTCCAAGGCTTTTAAAAGCTACACCTAATTCAAATGAAAGCAAAAATGTAATAAAGAATTATTAGAAAGTTCAAAAAATAATTGAAATTATCTGTCTCAAGTTGACTTTCAATCAACCCAATAAAAATGAACCAATGTACATGATTCAACTGAAATAAATCAGAGAAAAATATTCGCTGTGGAAGAAGTTACCTCATAAGCAAATGCGAAATTTCTTATTTTAAATGTTTAAATGGTCAAATGAAGCAATCCAATGAATATACAAATACTATTAACAATAATTTGGTGCATCACACAACAACCCTTATTATATAGCTCTAAAGAGAGACCTGAAAACATGCAGGAAAATTTTTTTTTTCATGGATTTCTTGATCACACACAAAAATTTCTAAACTGAAAGATAAAAGGGGGAATATCATAAAAAAATAATGAAAATCGGTCTGATTCTCAATTTTATCTGTGAAAAGTTAATGAGCAAATGATAAGTGAAGCGTGTTATTTGGTCGTACATATAAACATATGTATCTTTAATTTAATCCATGAGACATTTCTGTCCTTTTTCTTGTGATAGCTTGTGCAATTATTCAGTTATAAATTTGTGTTCCAAGATGAGCAGTTATTATTTTTTAAAATTGGAAACATTTTTACAGGTTCTCAATATTTTGAAAGTAGCTAAAACAAACTTCGTTGTCATGAAGTTACTTTTGAGTGGACACAAAAAAAATTCAAAGGTAAGTCGTATTGAATTCATTGTTCATTACTTTTAGTGAGATTTTTATCATGTCTTTCTTGAAAAAATTAAACTTTTTTTATACTTGTTGTATTCCATTGATGCACAGATAATACAGTGGAACCTCCAGTTAACAAACACTTTAAAAAATAATAATGTCAGTGGCACACATATGTGCTAATACATTCGAATCCCATTATAGCGAACTCCAAGAGACAGAAGGAATCACTTCATTAAAATGAAATTTTGTTATAAAGGAATTCCAGGTTACCTAGCATTGTTCCGATATAAACTTATTGGGGGATTTGAAAAGTGTTCGCTATAACGGTATTCGACTGTAATTTGAAAAATCTATAATTTATAACATGATGAAATACTTTGCAACAAAGATAATATGTCACACAAATAAAAAACTGCGGATTTTATTGGGTAACCAGATGAACCATATTCACAGGATGTTCCCATATTTGTTGCTGCTCCAATTTTTTTTTTTTTTTTTTTTTGGGCACGGTAGCCCAGGTCAATAAGGCACTCACCTAAAGTACCAAAGGATGTTTTTAGAGGCTTGTCAAAAGTTCAATACTAGGTTCATCATTGTTAGACACTTTCCTGACACAGGCACAACAGAAATGGCAACATGGCCATGGAAAAACATTGCTACCGCAGGGAGTACCACATCAAGGGGTTAGTGCACCAACTCTTCGGTGAGTAGAAAAAAGGTTGTCATTTGGAATCGCAATAAATTGTACGACCCGGTCTAATTAGCCTTCATGTGCAGAAAATGGCTGTTGTGGGACAAAAAATGATCAAATGTACCCAATTTTTAGCAACTTTGCTTATTTTCGACAATTACCGATTCTAATTTCCCATATTTTTCCAGAGAAAACGTGGTTGGTCTTGAATTTCGAGGATTGAAGAGTATTTTTTAGTGATTTTTCATTCAAGCAAAGCATAATTTGAGAATTTTTAGGAATTTTTCTATAAATAGACGAAATTCCGGTTTCATCTCTTAAGATTTTAATAAGGTTGAAAAATCAAAAGCATTGACAACCTGTGTAATGAGCATCAACAGATACTCTTTTTTAGCTGACAAAATTTTAGGTCCCAAGGGTGTCCTCACCGGCACCACAGTAGTAGTTGGCTGAAGTTTGTTTTCTGTAGCCCCCCCCCCCCCAACTCATTTTACACAACTCATAGTTATGGGTCCAGCAAAGTGTGAATGCAAGTTGTTCTCCCCAACAAAAAGTCTCACCACAGAGAGCAATAATACAAATATTCAATCATTACATTTCATTTTTGAAATATTGATGGCAGCACAGGAAAATCAGACACAATACTAGATATGCACTCAGACTGTTAGATCTGCATGTATCATCTCATTGCAATGTTTGCCAATACTCATTGAAATTTAATTTTACTCCTCCAAATTTTGTTGAGAAGTGAAAATACTCATATGTGAATGCTATTAAAATTAGGTTTTTTTTTTAATTGAGTTATTTCTCATCGTTAAAAATAATACCCCTCTTTTTACAAAACTACCCCTTAAATTTTTGGGCGGGAGTGAAATTGATCTTCAAAATTATTCTTTTGGATAATGCTGGTCTAGAAGTGATCTCTGCAACGGGATAAATCTGGTTGTAGAGTCCTGCCATTTTTTCATTCAGTCCCAAGGGTATCTGTTATTAAGAGGTCCCACTATATCATAATTTTATACTGAATGCTTCTAAGATTTCTTTTTTGAACCTGTAATTTTTTTAAAAGAAAAGTAAAAGTCTGCTATAATGAGTAAGACTTATGAGAACCTCTCTCTGTAACAAGTGATTGTCAGAGCTAATGTTAAAAATGCTATGAATTAACCAAGTATTTCTTGCAAGTTAAAATTGTTTACAATTTTTGTTAATTGCATTTTTAATTGGGTAGCTATATTTTTGAAATATATGACATCCATATTTTTATGGGCATCTTTTTCTCAGCCACCTTGTTGGGCATTTTGCCTGTTGTGGCGTTATATTTATATTTATAAAAATACTGAAGATTTTGTAACATCAACAAAATTTTGCAAGAGGTCAGTTTTCTTTCTTTCCTCTAAAGAATTGAACTAAAAGGATGGATTACTATCACTTATCATCACACATGCTCCTTGTAAACATTGCTCTGAGGTAGTTCTAACAAAAGATGGACTTGGAAAAATCACATTATTTTATTCTCCCCCCCCCCCCCATATTTCTTGGTTTTCCCACTACTCCACATGGGTGGGATATGTGACCATTTTATTCAACTTTCGTCTCTCCGATTAAATACTACTTAATCATACATGTACGTTGTACACATTCCTCTGCAGAATTTCGAAGAAATTGATACATGTTGGAATGTAATCAATATCACGGGAAATTGATATCACAACTTAGGTCCTATTCATTGGCTTTAATCCACTAGAATCCCACCTAATCCAAAAAAAAGAAGAAAAACCTGATCACATGCGTGAGAAAATTCAAGAGTCAACTATAAAGAAAAACGTTCATAAATTCTGTATTGGGAAAGCATACAGTGTTTTATGTAAGTGTATCGCATATGTCTAAGAATTGGTGCCAGCATCCCCTTCTTCCCGCTCACTCAATGCACACTATCTATCTTTCATTCAATGCATTTCTGAGAAAGAAAGATAAGCATAAGATTTTATTGATTTTTGGTCATTGTTAAATGGATCTTTTCTGTAACTGTTATCTTACCCATAGGGATATTTTTTATTATTAGTGTTTTTAAAAAAGCCATATTTAAAAGACCAACTCAAGTAATCTGAACTGGTCCTGGTCCCAATTAACTTGGATTAGGTGGGGGGGGGGGTCTAGTGTATTAGTAAATTATCTAAAAGACGATTATGATGGAGATACAGCAAAAATTTTCACCAATTTCTAACCTGACAAAACCGAAAATTTGAAATTCGCTAATATTGAGAAGTCTGTTATAATGCTAATTTTCCCAGTGATTATGAGCTCTTATTATAATGAACTTTATGCAGTGGTGGTGGTGGAGGTAACCCACAAAATTTTCTATCATGTGGCAGAGCACATTCAGAATTAATTAAAAAATCAAAGTATTCTTCATAAAACCCAAGTTGAGTACCCACATGTTTCAAACACTTCTGATGCCCCTGTTGATATGTGTCGTATGCTCTAAAATTAGTTTTCAAAAATTTAAAATATGCACCAATTTATAAACTGTGTAACCTTATTCTGACAAATATGAGAGACAAATTTTCTTTCACATCTCAGATGGCATGAATTTCTAGCGGTTTATCAATGAATTTTAGAATCTTTGAATCTATTAGAAGATACTGAATCACAATTATAATATTCACATGTGCTGTGGCATCAGCTGTAACTTAATCATCAAAAAAGTTCAATGTGTCATTATTTTGAAATATTGTATAATTAATAGAGCTTGGATTCCATGTGCTAAAAAAAGGATGCGTAAAATTTGCACTAAAAAGTATTGAAATATGCATTAAAAAAATAAAGATACAACTGCATTTAAATGAATTTTAGAATCTTTGAATCTATTAGAAGATACTGAATCACAATTATAATATTCACATGTGCTGTGGCATCAGCTGTAACTTAATCATCAAAAAAGTTCAATGTGTCATTATTTTGAAATATTGTATAATTAATAGAGCTTGGATTCCATGTGCTAAAAAAAGGATGCGTAAAATTTGCACTAAAAAGTATTGAAATATGCATTAAAAAAATAAAGATACAACTGCATTTAAATATGCAGTGAAATAAAAAATATTGCGAAAAATGAAAACAAATCTAATAATACTGAAGTATGACACTAAAAATGAAAAATGTATGCAAAAAAATATTGTACTTTCAAGTACAGAAAAAGAAAACAAAAATTTTTTTAAAATATGAGTTAGAAATGTTGAAATATCCATTTCAAAAATATCGAAATATGCATGAAATAAAAATATTCCTAAAAATTCTTCAATATGGCCTAAAGAGCAGATACATTATAGCAGGGGTTTTTAACCTTTTTAGTTCCACGGACCCCTTGTGTCATTAGAGTGATTACCATGGACCCCTCTCTCAAAAGCACTTAAACATTTAAAATATAATAAAATGAAAACTATGAAACAGTAACAAAATGAGTATGTCTTTGTTCTTCAACACCTTTGAAATACACAGTAAAACTTGTTTTAAAACGACGTAAAACTATAAAAGTTTAATGAACGATTTTTTACAAAACTTTCATAGGACCTAAAGCAGAATTGCAAAGGGCCGGGTATATTTTTAAAGTTGGACATGTTTCCGCATAATCAAATTTGTTTATGAATGAAAATCAGTGGCGACAGTTCTTGGATTAAAATTTACGACGACATCAAGTGCTTCCAAAAGTATGTGTGTGAGCGATAAACAAAATTAAATCCATGTTATATGTGTACTTTAAACACTTTCCTTCCACTATATGCCGTTTCCTTTTACATTAACAAAATCAATGACTCAAAGACCTTCTGATAAAGTTAGCAACTTTTATGGCTATTTACAAAATTAATTCCAGAGTTGGTGGAAGAGTCTTGCCTGTGCATATCTGTACAAAAAAGCAATGAGAGACAGTCACTTGAGGAGCTTTTTTCACCAAAGTAGGGAAACCAGATGTATTATCAAGCATTGCATGAGCTCCATCAGTGCAAATTAAATGAAGTTTCATAAAAAGAAAAATATTACCTAAAAATGAAAAAATATCCATAAAATGAAAAATATGCGGTAAAACAAAAAAATTGTCACAAAAAAATGTATGAAGAGAAAAATATGCAATAAAACTAAAATATTGGGTCAAAAAAAAAATAACACATGTATCTAGATGTGCAAAAATATGCCCTAACATGAACAATACTCAAGAGTAAAACTTTTTTTAAAAATATTAAAAAAATTTAATTAAATTTGAAGAATATCTTATATATAAATGTGAAAGTATGTATGTTCTTTATACAAATCTACAGTTTTCGACCGATCGTCGCCAGATTTTTCATATATACCAAACAGGTCCAGGATTGAACCGTAGGCTACTTTAAAAGTTCGTCAGAGCTGGGCAAATGCCCGAAAAACTGTCGGGCAACAATAGTTTTGGGGCCTCAACAATTACTTTCGGAACGTTTACTTTGGTTACCGTGGTTTCCAACAATGCGTTTCAGACGTGAATATATGCCTTTACAATGGTTTGTCACACCTTTAATTCTGTTATTATAACAGTTTATTCCTTTATAACGATTTGTCACTTTTCCAATCCTCCCAGTAATTGAAGAAAACCCAGGAAGCGCCGGGTATTTCTGCTAGCCTATATACAGGGTGTCCTGTAAGTGATAATGCGGCCTTTATCTAATCAACCGCCCATCGTATAGGGATAGTTTCAATTTACAAAATGTGTAAAAGGCGTTTGAATAATATTCGCTGCACAAGCTGGACGTATGACGTCGCTAACAACAGAGAACAACAACTACGCTAACAAAACTGGGAATAAAAATGTTCAATGCCAACTGATGAACTCAATGCTTGCCTCAAATCATCAACACTGGCACAAAGTTAAAAATTATCATTATCCACCAACATGCGAGTTCAACTGCAAAATGACTCAGCACTGCTATCATTTTCACATCAGTTGACCAGCCAGTAGACCCAAGCACTGGACAAAAACCATGAGTGGCTTTCTGAGAGCAATTCTGGCACCGAAAAATGACAGTGTGAACAAGATCAACGAAAAAATCCTAAAAATTATTCCAGGAGACTCCACATCTTACAAATCGGTTGACACTGTCACAGACACGGCACAGACATTTAGTTCTGTACCCTGCAGAATTTCTGAACTCCTTTGGATATTCCGGGTGTGCCACCACACAATTTGACCCTCGAAGTCGGAGCACCTATAATGCTTTTAAGAAATTTGGACACACCAAGACTCTGCAATGGCACCAGACTCTGCGTGAAGAAATTGCATCATTGAAGCAACGATTCTAACTGGATGTGACAAAGAAAAAGAAGTTTTCATTCCACGTATCCCAATTATCACCGAAGAAATGCCATTCACTTTCAAGCGATTACAGTTCCCGATTCGTTTAGCTTTTGCCATGACAATCAACAAAGCACAAGGCCAGTCGTTAGCAGTGGCAGGTATCAACTTGGTATCAGCTAGTAAAAAGATAAAAATAATTGCTGAAATATTAATACAATGCAATCATAAGAAAAAAAAAGTGAAATATGTACTTATTCTACATTTTCAGCGATTTTATGCATTTCATATGCACTGACGATGTAAAGTGTATGTAAAGTGTTAATACATGCTTTTACACATAATCCAGGCTCTAATAATTACATTTCTTAAACCTTTATGTGCCTAATGTAAGCTTTTGTTTATCTTTTTTTCAACCCTAGGATCCACCCGAATTTGATTTCTCTGCACATAAAAATTTCCCTATCATCAAAGTTCTTTGAAAGTTGTCAGATTGTAAAAAAGCTTGCTGATTTTGAATTTGGCCCACAAAACATGTATGTTACATTTTTAGAAGAATGAACATTCAAAAATGTGATTTTGTATTGCGAATTCCTATGTAGCATTCATGTCTATTGTCTGTGTTTTGTAATATAGGAGGAAGAAAAAAATGCCAATCGATATGGAAGTTGTCCTAAAAAAGCCTTGTCGCAAAAAAATTAAAATTTTGGTTTTAATTTTTTTAGTGAATTTTTGACTATGGAAAAAATTTTGAATTTCTGTTTCCACAAGGTATTTTACGCAAATCATTGAACAAACAGCCAGATAGAAGATTCTATCCAACACTTTATCACAAAGTTTGGTATGGAAATTAAGGGGACCCAAATTGTTGAAAATAAAGATGAACTGTGTTAAAATTACTGCGCCACTAGATTATCCTTTATTGAATAAAAAATGAATGGTTCTCATTTATAACTTCTTCCGATGGGTACCGAATCCTATGATAAAATGTTGGAGAAATACCTACAAAGCAATACATGCATTTTGTGTAGCAGGGGTCTGCCCAAACATCTTGTAGGGCCCTGTTTTTGTGAAAATTTTCTTTATTTTTGTGAAAAATACCTAATTTTGCGGGAAGCAAAATAATGATGTTAATTGGTCCCAAAAGAAATGGAAGGCCAAATTTATGATTTCATTAATTCGTATTTTGGGAAGGGTTTTTTCAGATCCTGAATTTTGTGAAGGGTTCGGAAAATGGACCCAAATTTTGGCTGGACAGACCCCTGCTTAGACATTCCTTTTGAAGAATTTCCAATGAATTCTGAACAAATCTAAAAAAATTTACATGCTCGACTGGGCACATAACTTAAAAAAATACATGCCAGAATCAACGTTTTGCATCCCTGAAAAACATTGCTTAGTTTTATTACTAGATTTACTTTCTTAATTTTTCCCATGCATTCAAAACAGACATTCATATTTTCAAACAAACGTACATATTTTTATCTATTGATGAAAATATGTACGTTTGTTTTCTACCATGGGCGGTCAAATTTTTTATTACTGGTCTCTCGAACCACCATAATTTTCTTCTCGATGGTCCGATTGGTGATCTGCAACAACTGATTATACAATGATTTCGAACACTGTGTATATTTTTGCATTTCATTTGTTTGATAAACCCTAACAAAAAAATTTCCCTGATTTTTTTACACGCCCACGTCGGACATGTGGTTGAAAAAAAAAAATTATGTTGGGCAATGGATCTGTCCAGCCCTGATGTGTACCTAAGGTGAAGATGTGTCTGATATGTTCAAGAAGTGCTGCCATCTGTCATCTGAATTCAGAAACAAAAACCGGGAAGGTTGTTTCTTCTGTATGTATTATGTGTAGGTTTACCAGATCGTAAAACTCAGAAATGAGGATACATGTTTGTAAACATAATAAGCCTACACCTTCTACAATGTTGCTTATATATGTTTATACCAGATGATGCCATAATACCAACCAAGAAAAATTGTTTTCCAAACAAAACAAGGGCGCAGTAGCAGGGGGGAGCAATCGCTCCTAATCAAAATTTTGCCTACATTGGCACCTATTTTTCTAAATGACTTTTGATTTTTAAAACAACTTGAAAAATATCGCCTTTTTCATTTTCTACCTTCATTGACTAAAATGATGAGTAAGGAAAAATATCTACATTTATATTCGCTCTTATATTATCTCTTGCAGTTTCACAGTGATTGGGTTTGTACTAATCCTTGAGAGAAGGAAAAAAAGAAAGTGGAGGTTTTTTCATTATACCATTTTTGACAATTGCTCTCAAGCTCTTCACCTGGAACCATGTTCAGATCAGCCTCTGTTCCCCACCTTTATTAAAGGGCAGAACCTTGCCCACTTCTAGCTCTTAACTTTTTCTATTGCTATTGTTCGTTCTCGGTAGAGCTCCTTGAAATACCTTTCATAGGTATGAGGATGATGGCGTTCACGAAATGCTCATTCTGTTCTGAAGGGCAACCAAGAGCTTTGACTAAGGCACTTTTTGAAGAAATTAGGCACAGGAACCTATTGTGGACAGACCTATGAAGTAATGGCTAGGATTTGAGCTCCAAGTATCGCCTTTTCTTTGGTCGCCTTATGTAGAGCTTGAGGTCCTAGAAATACCACTTTATGTATGGGGGACTCGACTAGGAGTAGAGGCTTAAAGTCTAATCCTCACCTGCTCGTGGTGCAGCCTGTAAGTAGCCATGTTTAACACGTGGTGAATGGACTTCCTCCAACCCGCACTGGCTAGCTTGGAGGATTACGGCCAAAAAAGGCAATTTCTAGGCGTTATGAATCTAGCTATCTGCAGGTGCCTTGGCAAGAGCTACTAGCTTGTGTATAGGATAGTGTCAAAGACTAAGAAAAGGTGGAAAACATATGAGCTTTTGAGTCCTAAAAAACCCAAGATTTTGGGGCATAAAAGGGGGTTCTGGAAGAATTTTTCTTCAAGGTGAGTAAATAAAAAATCTATAATCTTGGGTCAATAGCGCTCTGATATGTAGAGAATGGGAGAGGAAATTATAGTCTTCTATATTTGTACGGCAATATATATATATAGTACTATATTATATACGGTGATAGTGCATAGTTTTTATGTTAAAATGTGAATTTTTCGGAAACATTCTTTTTTTCAAGATGCAGTTTCTCTTTTCTATGAATCACTGTTTCATAATTATGCATATACAGCTGTATGCCAAATCGGAGAAATTATTCCCTGGAAAAAGTGTTATGGCCAGTGTGTTTGTTAACTCATGAGTTGACAAACAAATTGGAGAGGAGATATGTTCTCAGGCCACTTTCAACCAGTGACAACTTCCGGGGGTGGGGGAGAGATACTGGCATAAACTGGGACACTTCAGAATTACTATCGTATGCCTCAAGGGGTGGCCAGCATAATGGTCAACTGCAGCAATGACCCAGAAAACATTTGTATCTGCCATATGGTGAAAAGCGGGCAATTTAAATTTTACCCTTGGCTCTACTTTTTCAACTGACACTTTTTTTGGTCTGTTTCCCGGCAAATTGCAAATTTTCATTTTAAAAAAACATTTTTGCAAATTACATTCATAGGTGGAATTTGATAAACAAAACGTTTTTCTGCATATATTTTTATCCCTTATTCTTGATTAGTCAACTGGTAGGGGCCACACGGACGCTGAAGAAATTGATTCACACACTGGTAAACTTCAAGTTTTATTATTGGGATGGAAAGCATGACACAAAAACCAGTCATGCGGATAGCATTGACTATCACGATATCCGTGATGGTACCAAGATAAAATAGGGACTACCTGTAGATATGAAAGGATGCACACACACACATCATTACCTGGCTCCTGTATGTCCATGAGATTACATGCGGAAATAGAATTGCGATACCTATATTATATACTTGTGTTACCCCTTCCTGAATAAACATACCAGTATTTTAGTTTGAGAAAGCAAGGGTGTAACTAGGGTTTTTACTGCCCCAAAATTTTGTGTGTTCTTTGTTCCTGTATAAAAATTGTCTTTCTCCCCCCCCCGAATTTTGTCACCCGGGCAGTTCCGACCCTGGAGTGGTGTCTGCTTCAGTGTGAAACACCAACCAACCTGCTATGTCAAAATTTGCGATGACTGCTTCAGTTTTTGAGACAAAAATCTTCTTGTGGGTGTGGAACTCTTTTGATCAAAAGCACAATGCAATCCCATATGGCACTATTAGGATCTGCGTAACCTAGTCGGTTGTAATTTCAAGGTGCCATTGCGAGTTCTAAAAAGTTTCATCACTGAGCAGAACACCAAATATGTATTCAACTATGAATACAGAGGTCACAATAAGGCAACTCGCCCTTTGAGACATCATAAAAATGGTCATAACAAACTTAACGATCATTTTTGTCGCAGTCTTTTTTTTTTGCACACAAGTGCGGTACTCCCTTCTGTAACAATTTTTTCCTAAAATATAAGCTGGAAAACTTTCGTAGTCTGAATGAATTTCACAATAAACTGAAGTAACACTTTTTTTTATTAAGAAACAAACAGTGTGAGAATACACAATCTTTCAGCACGTAATAACACCTATGGCCAGTTTTTTTTAATAATGCTCGAAACTACTTGTTTTTTTTTTTCGTTTTTTTTCGCCAAATCTTTCTTGCAACTAGTTTATCACAGATTTGTCACTTTGAAAAAATAATGCAAGTGACAAAATTCGTTTTTTTGCACATAAAAAAGAATTGTTGATTTTGTTTCTGAAAATAAAGGGGAAAAAGATTGTAGGTCTGATCACTAACGTCACTTATCATCAAAGCAATATTACCAGTCAGTGACCAGACTTGAAATATTTTTGAACATGAAATAACATTGACATTAAAAATAAAAACAAGGGGGAAATAAATCCATAGTTTCGTTCGACTCGCAAACTTCACACTTCTTCACTGACCGACCACAATTACTCTGCACACTTAGCTGATATCCATCATCAGAGACGAGTCGCAAATTGTTCCAGATGAATCTTTCTGTATGCTGTCAAAGAGAACTTGCAAATCTGGGGTTGACTTGATTTGAGCAAGGAATTCATTCACAAGTGGGTTCTTATCTGGGGAAAAGCAAATTCAAAACAAAAATTAGTGATGTTAATTAAATATCTCTTCAAATTCATGATTACCTTACACTAATGTCTTTTAACATGGGGGAAAAGAACCTCTTGAGCAAAATACCATGCTAGGCTCTTAAACTGGGCTGGTGCCGAAATATTTTTTTTCAATTTGTCAAGCCCTGATGAATACCATACGCAAATATGTGAAAAAAAATTAATCTTCACTGCTTGACAAATGTTAAGGGACAATCAATTTATGCAAAACTGCATTTTGGACTACTACACCAGACATGCACCTCGTCCATATTCCTTTGTCGAACTTCTAATGAATTGGTACATGTTGGAATGTGTGTGTACGTACAGTGCACCTTCTGTAAAGTTTGTGTAATGCTTGTCATATGTAGTACTACCATCTGCAAAAATTTTTTTTTAAACTGCGTTTTTCTCAGCTCATAGTGAGTGAAGTGTAATGAATGAATAATTATACCGTTGTAGGCCTGTTGTTCTCTGCAGCAAGACTTTTTAATGGGGAGATCAGCTCGCATTCGCACCTCGAAGTTGGGAACCGAAGCATTTTGAACAGCAGCACAATTGCAGAAAAAGTAACTTCAGAAATCCCTGTAGAGCAGTGATTCCCAACGTGGGCGTTAACGCCCCTGGGGGGGGGGGGCGATGGAATGTTCTGGGGGGTACAAGCTACAGGCATAACATAGGAGTCTATGCGTTAGATTGCGCTGGGGGACGGCAATGGGACGGAAAAGAGCGAGGCCTTTTATCTGTACGAAAGGTAATACGTGTCCACATTGTTTTCAGATTTGTAATTGCAAACAGTAATGTTTGAGGGAAACCAGTCGAGACCCATTGCTATGGAGCAGCGGTTCTGAACCGGTGATCCGGTTATTCGAGAATAATAAAATAAATCAATAAATTTGGTAAACAAAAAAAAAAGGCCTAAAGGGTACCGCCATATAAATAATATACTAAACAGGACTCCACCATAGAAATTATACACTGAAAAGGGCTCAGTGTGTCAGAAAAGGTTGAGAACTGCTGCTATAGAGGACTTATCAATAGGAAGAATATTAATTCCGGTGCCCACAAACTAATGAAAAGTTCTCGTTTTTGGTACACCCAGTAAAGATACCATTAAGAATATTTCATATTTTCATAAAGGGTGGTTGATGACGTAAGCATTATCCAAACCCCTTCCCACCAAAAGTCAGCAAATCGGAAACCCTGCTCTCCCCCATCGATGCTGATGTAATACTTGAATGACCCCTGTAACATAATAAAGAAACTTCAGGATATCTATTGAGTATGTGTCAAGTACATTGCTTCAAAGGATGCTTATCATTAGGTATGATGAAAAATAGCATTGTTCCTTAGCATTTGTCAAGCGGTGTAGTTGAAGTGACAAGGATCACCTTTAAGAGTTAAAATTGAATCTCTAAATTCAAGTTACTTCCCTCGAAAATTCTGTTGCATAGGAAATTTGCCAAAGACAATGGATTTGAACACAAGAATTTTAGATGCAAATTAAAAAATATATATGAGCATTCAAGTAAAAAAAAATCTATTGTATATGGGTTATTCTCATGAAATTGAACAAAAAATGAAGTTATAAAAAGACATGTCGACCAAAAAATCCAAAAAAATTCTTATGGATACTTTACCTGCTAATAAATGAAATATAGTAAGCAATGAAATTTGTTAAAAATCATGGTGAAGAAAACCAATTTTAACGCTTTATATCCTGACAGTACTTAAGTACATGGTTAGATAATTTATTTCAAACTAATTGTTTCAAAAACTTTTGTCCTTAATTATAACTAAAATTACCTACCAAATAATTTACATAACTATTTATAAATTAAAAGTATAAATGTAATGATAGTAATTTTCTTCTTATTCTATTTTTCACGTCTGATTTAAGAGGTAGGCAAATATGACGAGACGCTTTGCCTGCTTCCGCACTGAACGAGTTTTATGCTTGACAATTGTAACATTATACAGTAAAACCCCCTGTATTGCCGACACCTACAGGACAAAAAAACACAACCGTAAAAGAAGGGTGACCGTTAATCAGATGTTTGATACTTTTATTATACGAAGGAAAATTATTATTTTTGCCGAAAAAGAGGGGTGACCATTAAGAGGGGTTTTACTGTATTTTGGTAGCTCATTTTCAATTTAGACAAACACTGATACCCTAAACATTTTTTTTGTCAATAGCATTTGCATTATTCTAAAGACAAAATGTAGTAGCTGGCAACTGGTGTTATAGGACTTGAACAAATATTTTCCAAATGTTGTTAATGCAAAAAAAGCTAGGGAAAATTTTCATTTCACTATAAACTATTGATAAAAATATTTAAAATTATAAAAAAGATGAAATATGAAAGTATACTGGTCTTGAAAATATACTATTGGGAAAAAAATATATTTTTGTTTTATATATTTGAAGTTATTTCAAAATTTTAAAAATGGGCTGTGGACAGCCTTTGTTAAAACATTTCCTTAACAAATGTAAAGTTGTTCAAGCAAAAATTAAAGAAATCTGTTGATGAAAAAATTAAAAACAGTAGCAATTTTTCAAAAACTTTAATTTAAATATAGAAAGTGATGGGGGGGGGGGAACTGCTAGGGACACAATTTAGGCCAAATTCATGAGAAACACCCATATGAAAGGTGTCTACTACATACATTGAGAAAAATCCAATGATTTTTCCTTGATTGATTTAACTCTCTTTATTTAGTAACATTGGCAAATAAATGGTAATTTTTGAAAAATAGCTCTTTTACTCGCAACATGAAACACATCAAAATTGAGCGCAATGACGATCAACAGTAGAGACACTGCAGGGTTTAAGATAAGGTCACATTTTTTGCAAAATACAAAAGAAAATCGTAGAATGCAAAAGTAGTAGCCAATTTCGCGAAAATGCGTACAGGAGGTAGGAAATGAGTAGACATCTATAGCTATGTGAGCTGGTTTTTAGACATAACTATATTATTCGAAGCAGTAGATTAAACAATAAAACAATTATTTATTTACAAATATAAACGAAGGTGAAATAATACGCGATTCGGACGAGAGCAGGGACATGTACAAAGATGCGACCGGTGAATGTAAACAACAAAAGCTCTCTGGCCAGACGGCCTTGACATTGGATTTTTGTGGTGTTGCCACAAAAGCGAAAATAATTTTTTTACAAGTGCTGGTAAGACACTGCACATCCAACCATTACATTAGAATTATAGCATTTTGCTAAAGCTTCCCCCCCCCCCCCATTTTCGCTTAAGGAATTTTTTATCCAGCCTAAACCCTGAGACACTGGTTGTTTCTGTTGCGTCCCTGTGACCAATTTTTTTCCCTTCAAAACAGAAACAGACTCATTCACGCTTTAAAGTCAAAAAACCAAAGAAAATCATCAGCTAACCACCACAGCACAATCACAGGTATCCACAGCGCTTTCACAATGGGCTGCCCAATAGAAGGCGATGATTTTCAGGATAAAATCTAGCACTGGAAATTGCTGGTAAGAATCTGAAAATTTTATTCGTAAAAAGCCTGTGACCTTTCTGTGATGATAGACACCCAGATACATATACAGTCAAACCTCGTTAGTGCGTCACCCGGTTAACACGTTACTCCGCGTACCGGGTCACTTTTTGGAAGTCCCAATTGTCCTCCGGCAGGAATTGACACAGCTATGGCATACTCCGCTTAACGAGTCACTCCGCTTACTAAGTCATATTTTTGCTCTCCCAAGAGTGACTCATTAACGAGGTTTGACTGTATATAGACTCCCCTGTATTTTCATATAATTTTTTTCTACATACATTGGCATTCCATTAAGTGTTTTTTATAATGATCATACTTTTACAAAAAAATAATTATTAATACTAAAACAATGAGGAATTTAACATCACACAAACAATATTATTTAAAATATATTTTTGTACCAGCATCAGCAATGGCCAGCAATGCTGTGAAAGCTCTCACAGCAGACCTCTTCAACTCATCTTGCTTCTCAAATTCTTGCTTCACTGAATTTGCCTTGACCTTGGCTGTGCATGTCATTCTCAAAGGATCTACTAACCGCTCCAACCCTGAAAAATTTTTTAATGCAATATATACTTTTTTATACATGTTTCATCATTAATACATATTTGGTGTGGAGTCAATTTTCAGTGGTTTTCTTTGTTTATAACTAAATATCCCTGCCATGAGAATTCTAAAATGCCACAGACAATTTTAACTCTGGTTGGTGTATCGTAAACTGCTTAGAAGAGGATCTCTTTTTTTTGAGGAGAGCAATTTATTTACAGAAACAAATATTTGATAGAGTATACAAAAACAAAAGTCAAGCGCAAAAATCTGGCACATCTTATATGCAGGCAAATACAGTAAAATTTAACAAATATGGTGAAACTTAACAGCACTTGCTGTTCCATGAAATCATGGTCACCTGGGAAGCAGAGGTGGAATGGACGTATTGTAGCAAATGGAAAAATGAAAAAAATGCATTTTTCACAGGAGCATATGTACTTGCCATCTTGCAGCTATGGATTTGATACATTTTACTCTATGTTGATGGGATGGTTTTTGAGTTACAATTGCTTAAAAACTTTTACTAGCATTCTCACCTGCTCCCGCAGCTGTATATCAAATTTGCATTTAATTCAGCAAATTAAAAATTATCAATCAATGGTCTCACTAAAACGTTCCCTGTAGTTCCTTCTCATTTTCACAATTTTTCATAGTTGCTCATGTTGCATTTATTCACACAACAAAATAAATAGGTACATACTGGTGAGCTTGGCAAATCAGAAAAAAAAAAAATTAAGGTGCCACATAAATTTCTTGGGAGCCAAGCATTTTTTTCCAAAAAAAAAAAAAGGTCTAAAATACCACTTTTCCCAGAATTCTACCGGACTTGCAGCCCTTTTACATGCTGTGGTAGACACACAGATATAAAAATAATTTGCCAGAAGACTTGGATTTATTAATCAGACCAAAAATTTCAGGCACTAGTCTAAATTTTTAGTCGGCTGGTGACTGGGGTTTGCCAAGCCCTGACATACTATTGTAAAAAATATTAGAGCATTGCTCATTTCTCTCGCTTCGGCCATAAAAAAGCAAAGAACAGTTGGAAGTTATGACAGCATAATCTCTCAAACTCTCAACAGTCTGAATATTCTTTCCCCAGATTTAATCGTCAATTTTTCCTATTTTCTCAAAGACAGTAAAATCAACTTAAAAAATATTCAGTTTGTCACGTGACGAAATATTTCACAGCCAAAAAAACATTTTTTTAGGACTGCATAGGGTGCCATATAACCTGTTTTTCCAGGAGAGTCAAGTATTTTCTCTATAATCATGGCCTGTTTTTTAGATGTCCCGTTTTCCTGCATATTTTCAACACCCACTTGAATTTTTATTCTTTACTAAAATTAAAGATAAAATTATTTTCCAACTTATAAATCATACGAATAAGTAGCATATTTGTCAATTTGTTTTTTTTGCAGAATTCATTTTAATCTACTGTAATTTGCAACTTTGCTCATTTTGGCATTTTACTTCGCAATGATCAATGATTTAATTTTTTGAAATCCAAAATTGGATATATTTTTGCTGAGAAAACATGGTCAGTCTAGGTTTGAGAGGACTAGATGATTTTCTTTAGGGATTTTTCATTTTTGCTAAGCACAATTTGAGGATATTTTCTGGGACTTTTCTACAAAGTTAAAAACTCAAGTAATATGGTTTCAGACTAGAAGATTTTAACAAGGTTAAAAAATTGGAAGCAGTGGCTTTTATGCTATTGCAATTACTTCATTTTAATAAAATTGACAAGCAAACAATCAATTTTTCTTTGAGAATCAAATTTCTGATGAAGAAATTAACGGAATAAAAAGACTATACTTTGGAGAACAGCTGATGGACAAAGAGAAGCAAGACGAACTAGCATAAGATAGGTCAACATCTTGATATCATAATGGTCTTTCAGTCCATCTTCCACATGGTTCAGGAACTCAAAAATATCTAATCTGTCCAGGCAGGAATCTAGTAACGTATACATACATTCAAATGCGGCCTGGAAATAGAAATACAAGCCCGCTCAATTTCTCAACAAAAAAATATCTGGGGGAAAAACTGTCATTTTCTAATGAGTGTTTAAAAATTATAATTACTTTTCTAATGTCAAGACCATCATCCACAGTATGTTTGAATGGACCCATTTCAACTTCACGTATAAGCTCTTTCTGAAATTTAGAAAACAAAACAGCTGTACTATATTTAAAAAAAAGTACAAATAAAGCTTAAAAATGACAAACAAACAAAACAGGATTTTGAACAAACGTTACGAATGTCTTCTTAAGTATTACTCACCCTAACTTTTGTTTCATTATAAAGCTGGGGGAGAACCGAATCCAACAAATCTCTCACTAATGATGGCTTATTGTGAGCAGCGGAGTTGAAAGCTACTAAAGCAACCCTGCGAACATTCAAATCAGGATCCTCTAATGTCTTCAAAAATTCCCCTATGCATCCTCGCAATAATGAATCAATTGGCTGTGGCTATGTAAATTTCAAAACACATAAGCTACCATATCGTAAAAAAAAAATTGCAACATAAACTTTAGCTAAATGATAAAATTCAAAATTTTCACTTTTTATTTTAGTCGTATGTATACTGTATCTTAAAGCCAGAGGAACGCAATTCAAATTTTACAATCAGAATGCTTATTTATCATGAACAATGTGCGGTTAAGTAGTAATAGTATTTATATAATTAAGATTGTTCAGTTTTACATACTTCATCAATGCCATGAAACATTAAATCCAATAACTGTATTTTTCCATTACAGAAGGGATTAAACTATGACAACTATAATTGAGATCAATCCTAAAAAGTATTTTCTTTAGCTCTCCTGTAAAATGTGGTTATTGGACTTGGGTTCCTTTGACTCTGAAGTAAAGATATATAAGCAGGGAAAAAAAAAGACAATTTCGTATGCGAAGAACAACGTCAGTGACATTTAAAAACTCTCACAATATATATACATTAAAACTCCTCTTAATAGAGTCAACCCTGTTTTATGGCGAAATAAAAATATCCCGGCAAAAAGCCAATTTAAATAATGTATTTCGAACGTGTTTAA
This sequence comes from Pholcus phalangioides, assembly GCF_987345545.1. Lineage (NCBI taxonomy): Eukaryota > Metazoa > Arthropoda > Arachnida > Araneae > Pholcidae > Pholcus > Pholcus phalangioides. The sequence goes on along the minus strand of NW_028301596.1, from coordinate 31,197,000 downwards.
CGGTCACCCTCAGATACAGTCATGGACACCATTTTCTCATTCATTCCCTTGGACTAAAACCCTGTACGGACACCAATCGCTGCAATTTTGGTTCCAATTATGCTCAATACATGACAGCACAAGTTTCATCTACTTTTTTGACTACTGTGCAGTGAAACTTTTTTGCTTGAAGTTTTTGTTAATGTTTAGCAACTCTGATGTCCGTTTGTTGGTTGTGCTTATATATTTTACATGATTTCACACTGTTTAATATGGCTTTTACTAGTATATAAATCCTCGCTTTCTATCACTAAGAGAAAAGATTCCCAAGTGAAAAAAATATCATATTTAAAGGGAAAAATGCAAATGGAAGTTGTTTGTTCTTGCAAATGAACAGAACGTTAGGAGGACACATATGAACCATTTTGAAGCAAAATAAATATCGACAAGAAAAATTGCTGAAAAACGGAAAGCAAGCTAGAAAAAGTAAATTTCTATTAAGACAGAAGAACTTGCCATAGACGCAGTTTTGTACGATTGGTTTGCTTCAACAAAAAACAAGAATTTGCCACTGTTTCTGACCCAATTCTGCATGATGTTTGAGAAGCTGTAGAAGAACGCAGATCCACCAACTTCAAAAGGTTAGTAGAATCGTTTCTGTGTATTATGAAATTGTACGGTGAATCTGCTGATGCCAATGATGAAGCGTGCAAAGAATGGAGTAAAAAATTGCCAAAAATTATCTAGGGATATTCAACCAATGATATATGCAAGGGGTGGCCAACATCTGGCTCGTGGGCAGCATGCAGCAAATGTTAGAAGGGGTTGGAATACTCAGCAAAACTAACCAAACATAAATGGATCAGTTTTTCCAAAAGATGTAAAAATTCAGTATATAAACTTTGTGTAATATTTCTTTTGCAATTTTAATTTTGTATCCATGCAATAATTATGTGCTTTCATGATATAAGCACATTTGATATTGTCAGAATTTCATTCATTTGCAAACAAAGAACCATTTCAAATATTCTTGATACTGCATTTTACAGTTCTAACAAGAACACCCTTCTGATGCGGTCACCCCTCTTTTAAGGTTGAATTTTTTTGTCCCAAGAGCGTCTGCAAAAGACAGGGGTTTTACTGTATTTAATTAAATATTACACGAACATCAAAGTTATAGCAGCATTTACAAACATGTCTTCATCCTACAACATCACAATGCACATTCCATATTGTCTGTTCTTTTTTCCCCACATGCTCGAATAAATATTACTGAACACAGCGCCATCTGCATGAAGTTAGCTTGTCTTCTTTGAGAAGTGATGACAGTTAACCCATGAACACTCACGCCGAGACCCATTCGTCAGCTTATTTCACTATTTTTTAGGTTAGCACGAGTACTGCCAGGTTAATAATTCAACACATGCATCCAGTAATATTTATTATTCGTAAATGAAATTTGTATAAATGACTAAAACAAATTGACAAACACCAGAAATACTTGTCAGTATCAATACTGTGCTGGAATTCTCAAATATAAAATTATGCATTAGATACATAAAAAAAAAGAGTAAAGCAATGGAACAGCAGAATGTAGTTCTGAAACCACAAGATTAGATTTGGCTACTCATGTCTCACCAGACGATTTCATTCAATTCTTTGTTCAATGATTAAGTGTACATTTAGAATAGCTCGTCAGCGACCAAGTTTTCATGATTAGATTGCCATTCTTAAAAGAATAAAATTGTCTGATGTGACACTGCGACAACCCTGCATATGACACAGGTTCCCATCCAGACAATGGTGTAATGATACAGGCCCATTCCACAGGTGGTCCAGGTATTGCTACAACATGAAGTGCAGTAGTCAAGCCTCATCTGATGGTTGGAAGACTATATACGTGTGATGAGTTGAATTTAAATTAATACAATATTGAAACACGCATATACATTTGCAATCTTACCTGATCAGAAATAGTGAATTTCATAGCTGTGACCACTGTACTACGGGTTAGGGGAGAAGGAGAACTGAGGTACGATTGAAGTTTTATCAAGAGATTTGGTGGATCTATAAGCGTCAGCTTTCCTAGGCACTCAGCAACAACATTCCTTGTTCCCTCTTCTGTGCATTCACAGTGATTAAATAGCATGGACCTTCATAAAAAAAGAAAATTGAATCAAATGACAGTGTGTAGGATAAGTTTCATTCTTTTGATTAAGAGTGCAGGTGTAATGGTTGAAATGTTATGCAATATAAATACTATAATTTTTCAGAAAATAAGTTACACTAAAAAAATGACAGAAAAATAGTTCACAGAAGTTTAGTAGATTGCAGAGGTGCAATGGATTTTTACATGGCACATGTAATTTCATTCAACAATTAAAAAAAATAAACCAAAAAGTAAAATTAAATGTTGGTTGTATATTTAGGTGCCATCCACTGGAAGCAACAACCTGCAGCAAACAATGCGAGCGACAACAGCAGACTATAAGTTAGATGATAAAGGGCATCTAATGTCGTTCACTGAAAGCTACCTTTATAAGCTACTGAATTCATGATTGCACTCTGTGCAGATTGTGCTCATTAATAACTTTGAAGAAATATTGAAAAGCTGAAATTTGACAAATGGATTCCCAGAAGACCTGTATTTATTAAGTCCATACTTAGTGACACAAATTCAGAGAAGGCGTTCATGTTGTAAATAAACAAACTATGTTTATAATCTGTAACAAATCATGAATGGAAATTATCAAATTTTCAACTTCCATGTTCACATGGGGAAAAAAAAGAGGCAGACTGAAAGAGGAAAAAAAAGAGGCAGACTGAAAGAGGAAAAAAAAAACCAGCAAGTGGAGTGAAAAAAGTAAACTATACTGCGCCTCTGTGCAGATTAAGCAAGACAAATAATCCCATTCGATTTGGATTTTGCTGGTTGTCTGTTGCTGTAGCCAGAAAAGATCATTCCTAGTGGACGACAATCTTCTTTCTGTACAACAGAATCAGTCTTACGAATGCAAACAACTGCACGTGACTTGTTTATCGCTTCCAGTGGACAACTGGCCTTAACCTCTATTTAAAATTTTCTTTAAAAATTTTATATTACTTATTAAATATTAGAGATTAACTTGGAATAAAAAAACTTGATGTTTTAACTGGATTAAAAATAGAGATGTAAAAAATAAAGTTTTAAAAATTCATTGCAATCCTAGTCAAAAGTAATTAACTGACCGCAAGAGCTAAGAATTAAATTTTGAAGCTATTTATGCTCATGGCTCTATTGCAGGAAATTACAGTAACTGCCTTTTGTTAATCTGAAGAAAAAAAATACTGCTCACCAGATATTATCTACAAAAGGTTGAAGCGTTTTGACAGTAGCAGGACTTGCAGACTGACAGCTTATTATCTGTAAGACATTAATAAACGCAATAATGTAGACAAACTTTTTGGTGTTCTGAATGCATTTAATTTACATATAATAAAAAAGCAATTAAATTGACACTTACTTCCTTGAGAGAGTGCAATAAGAGATATTGTCTTTTTGGTTGAGTTTCAATTTCATGTAAAACAAAAGGCAAGTATTCCGTCAAGTTACCTACAGATACACTCCCTGAAAAAAAAGGGGAAAAAATACTTTTCTATGCATTTATAATTCGCCACCTAATTAGGATTATATTTAATAAGAACAATCATTCAAACACAAAGTGTAACTGATATTTAGGAGAATTCATTGTTCATGAAATTTTTGTAACACCATTAGACAAAAAAGCATTTAAAATGATTATGAAATAAGAGGCAAAAATGCAAAATAAGATTAATATATACCCAAAGCAAAAGATGCTGCAGTTTTCACTTCCTCACTATGTGATGTAAATGCATCTAGAAGAATATCTTTGAGATCTGTTATGCTGCTCAAATCACTGCAAGAAAAAGAACCAATAAAACGCTAGATCTCAAATGATTTTGTCAAGGATACATTGTAATACAATCATCTCACTAAAATATTTTTAAATCAAATAATTTGATCAACATGCCTTGCAATTTTATCACACAAGTATTACAATATTTTGATAATTGGATATTCATATATTATATTACAATATTTTGAATCCTTTTAAATAAAAGGAACCAAAAGTGTGCTATTTTTAACATGTACCGACATCTCATTTTGAGATGTACTGACATCTGAACTGTTGAAAAGAGATAGGATTTTTCATCTAAATACAACCAAGTGACATATAGGCTGTGATGCCATCCAATGTGCACTTGCATCGACTACCAAACTGAAGAGATAACTGGATCAAAGATAACTTTAAATAGCTTTTTCTCAGTTTTGATTTAATGGCGCTTGGTTCCCTTTATATAAAAACCGTCCAATTGATACCCAATGCACCAAAAAATGGTGGTTTTTGTAAAAAAAACCTAATAAAAGAAACAAAAAAATCACATGATAGGAATATGATTTTATTTCCCCACATACAATAACTTTCATTGGCAGGATTATTGAGCTAATCAAATTTGTTTTGCATTGGGCGTGCTTTTATGTGTACTCTAAATTTGTTTCCTGGCAGAAAAGTTAAGAGCAAATCATAGTTAATAATGAATTTTAATGAGGTTCAAAAAACAAAATTAAAATTTGTGTAATGGAAAAATGTTGTGACCTTATTACATATTAAGCACATTTACATCTTAACACATTTTATATTCATACGTATCAGGTCAGTATGTTTTTGAGCAATTGGCAGTGAATGCTGGCAGAACTACAGATAGTTTTTCCATCAAAAGAACCTGATGTTATGACTAGAGTATAAAGAATTGAATTTTTCTTTTACAGTAAAGGGTATCAAAGTTTTTTTTAAAGTAAAAAACATTACACTTGCCATTGCACATGTTCTCACATTATATTTCAGGCATGTTCCCAAGGTATCAAACAGATTTAAATTTTTTTTAACGACAAATTTTCAACAGTATTAGAATAAACAGTAGCTATTGACATTTTTATAAAACACCTGATGCTCTGTTGAAGCTACTATTATAGAGTTCAGTTCATAAGTTATCTTTAAGCCTTGTCTGATAAAATATTGAGAAAAAAAAATAATACAGGCATCCCTCGCTTTACAAGATTAATTGGTTTTGCAAAATAGTTGTGCAAGACAAAATTGCGTAAAGTCAGTTGAATTTAACATGGAAAAGCGGGGTTAGTTTTCTTCAGAAGGATTAAAAAAATTGAACTCAACAGCAAAGGAACCATTTTGTAATGAATTAATCAGGGTTGGGTTTTTGCCGGCAATGTTAAATTTTTGCCAAAACAGTGGCAAAAAGGGGGAAAAAAAAGACAAAAATGAAAAAAAAACAATTGAAACAAAAGCGTAAACAATAAAAATAATGGATGTTATGTAATTATCAATCATTAGAACTACAATTTTGAAGGATACAGTTCCCTCTATTTATTTTATTCCATATTTCTATTAATATTATTGAAATGAATAATGTTAATATCAATTGTGAGAGCTTTATGTACAAATGATGTGTATTTAGAGTAAAACTGTTTGAACATGGTTTTAACAACAATGGAAATTAGTATTAAACCCCTTAACAATAACGGAAAAATGCTCTACATGCCAAAAAAAATAAAAACTTTGATTTTCATTTTCAGTTGTCTTTAAATGCACTTTTACATGCTTTCATCCTGGCTGTAACAGCTTAGTTACCTTACATATGGCCAAATTTGACATTTTGCCATCTCTTTTTATATATAATCCTTGGAAATAGTTCTTACATCATCTAATGTTAAAATAACAAACTATTGTAATGTTTGCTTTTAATTTAAGAGATTAATTTAACGAAAAAAATTGACAAAAATCTTAACATAAAAGTTGAAAATTAAAACACTATGGGCTTAGTCAATGATGGTGACCCCTATTATCTATTTAATACTTTGGAATGCCACTTTGTGACACTAACTTTGTTAACCCTTATCAAAACAAATGAAATAAAAAGGAATTTACTCTCACTCCTGTGATACGACTTGTACCAATTCATGTTGTTGGGTTTCATTAAGAAAAAAAAAAGACATGCTTTATTAAGAACTACTTTTCCTTGGCAAAAAATGGTTTTTGTCCATATTTATTTCCAACCCTCCTCTAACTGAAAGGAAACCAGCAGATTACAGAGGTAAAAAAAATAAATTTAAACATTTTACCTTTATTTAGTGCATTAAGATTCTAAGAGCTTGCTTCATGAAAGTAAAAACTAATGAATAAAAATGCTAGCAAAAATTGAAAGAATTCCAAATTTGAACTTTTACTTTCATGAAGCAAGCTCTTAGAATCTTAATGCACTAAATAAAGGTAAAATGTTTAAATTTATTTTTTTTACCTCTGTAATCTGCTGGTTTTCTTTTTTTCAAAAATTATTATTATATAATAATTATTTTCCTCCTCCAACATTTTTCAAAAATTATTTTGCCAGTGTAGTTTTTTCTACTATGACGACCCTGAATTAATTATTCAAACTTATGAATGTCGTGAATTTAGGCAATATGAATGAATTAAACTACTTTTACCGACTTCACTACATCCGATTGATTGTATTGAGAGTGTGGATGTTTTCTTTCCCAAACAGCCTGGTATGATAGGCTAATAACCATTTTTAATGAAACAGTCAAAATTCGGCTGACAAGCAGCAGCATCCTTTATCTCCTTATAAAAACTTCAGTTGCAAGGCCAGAGAATATTACATATTTCTTGCAAATATGAAAATTCTAGTTTCACTGGAAAAAAACTCCCCCCCCCCCAATTAAATTTCTCATGACATTATATCAATGTGTTCCCAAACATTCATAAGTGAGATCTGGCGAGTTTTATCAGAGAATTTCTCTCAGCTACATCATCAAAGGATTTAACTATGTCACATATGTATCTTCAATTTAGCATATTTGTTAAACTCCAAGCCGAATTTTACAAGTATGAATTCTTAAAAAGAAACACAATTTCACAGTACTGTACTCATATACAGAGAATTTATATGTGAAGATATTTTTCATCAAACCCCACTGAAATCAAGAAAAAAAGCACAATTTTATAACCTTTCTTTTTGAAAGAAAATTATTTTAAAGTATTTAAAGAGGACTTACATGTGCTTTCCTATCTCTCCAACAGCAAGGAGGGCAAACAACTGAACAGAATCCTTGTTTTTGGCCCATGTGTTTGCCTTAGAATTCTGAAAATAAAACCACTGGGTCAGAATTACTTATCCTTCACTTTTTGGTTTGTACACTGACTGGATCACAGAAAGAAATATATTTTTCATCAAAAAGACAAATAGCAATCTTCCATGACTACTTTGATAAAGTTTTCATCCGATGAACTCTTTCAAAAATAAATTGAAAAGCAATTCAATCATATTAATTGCATAAATGTTAATTTCCAGAAAAGGTTAAAAAAAAATTATGAATCAAGAAATCTTCAGATGATTTTTTTTCCATGTCACAAAAGGTTTGAAAATGAATAAAGAGGAAAACCAAGAAAGTTTTTTTTTAAACAATCATTTCCATAACAGGAGGTATTTCCAGATGAGTCAATCAGGAGGGCAAAATATTTTTCATTCTATATGAATAGTCTTTATTCAGTAGCTGAATTTTCTTATACTGTACTAAACATACAAAATTGTATGAAGTTTAACTATTATAATTCACTGTTTTGGCTGCTTTCGAAAACCTATTGTTAAAGATTTTATGTGAAGATTAAAATATATCCATACTTTTTACTCATACATGCCGCCTGGCAGTCGAGTGGTTAGGGAACTGGCTTTTCACTGTGCAGGTCTGGGTTCGAATCCCGGTTCGGGCATGGATGTTTACTAACACTAACAAATTCCCTGGACGGATCATACTGATCCCTTGGGAATACGTGCGGATCACGTTATTATTATTAAAAAAAAAAGTGCCAGCTGTTTCCTGAATAGAGAAATTAGATTAAAAATCTACTATATAGTTTCCTGCACATAATCTAGTTAATCAGCAAATGCAAATTTTGCTACTTTGAGAAAAAAATGTCACAGTATAATCTGCATATGCGAATTTTGTTTGTTGCTACAGTGTGATACCCTGGCTAACAATAATTTGTTCTGGAATCGCACTTGTTAGCCAAAATGCTGTTTCCATAAAAATTGTTCCAGTTACTACCCAAAATTTAAAGATATTTCTAAAACACGCAGGAGTGTTATAAAAAAGAAAAAATTGACCAAAGGCTGAAAGAAACAACTTCAAAATTGAATAAATGACAATTAACAGGAAGATGAGATACTGAAGATCCTTTTTATTTTACACTACCTACGACCAACTGTGATGGTGTCCCCATCCACCTGTGTGATTTGGTCAACTTATTTTTATGGCTGATAAATGCAGATGTAAACCACAAATTCCTAGAATGTTCGGACTATTCAGTTTGATGCCAAGAGTGTTGTACTAAAAAAATGCATGCTCTACAAATATAGGCCTTTTTTCAATGCAATTCGCTGAATCTTTCATTTTACATGAAATGGTTCAAAAACTTTCAGACAGAAGTGGAGGTACATTTAAAAAAATTTTGGAGGTGGACATGAGCTAATGAGGCTTGAATGACAGTAATACTGATCACACTAAAATTCAGCTCATGACATGGCTATTTTGTGAGCTCATGTGCATCCATATCAGCAAAAATGTTTGTTAGCCGAACCCGTATTCATTAGCAGAGGCATAAACATGAAAAAAAAATCTTTACCCAAAAAATTCATAAGCAGAGAGATCACTGTAATGAAATCTTAAGGAAGGGATAGTCGAAAACATGTTTTATAGAATAAGTGTTGATTTTTTTCTCTTATCTGTACACCATCTATGTATATTTTTACAAAAATTTATTTTTAGAAGAATTTATTCTAACCTCTCAGGCAAAAATAAAAGACATGATTGCCAGTAAACATAACTATATATAAACTTATGAAAGGATGACGTCACTCTCCGCTATACATATGAAGGTTCTTAACTGGCTGTTGTGAAGATGAAAAGCCAGTTGTTATAAACCTCTGTGTATATGTATAAACCAGGGTTGGGTTTTTGATGCTTGTTAAAAGCTTGACGCTTGATTTTAAGTATCAAAAATAGGTTTAAACTGTCAAAAACCTAAATGAATACTTTTTGATGTTTTGAACACAATAGGTATATAAAATGATGAAAAACTTACTTTTTTTGTATATTGCAATGCTTTATTTTTAAACATAAATTTATTACAATAATTAAAACAAAACTAATAATTATAATCTGCAATTTTGAATTTTTCCACATACGAGTCTAGAACATATAAAATATAATTTTGTGGTTCATTTTATCTAAGCTACTCATTACCTGTATTCAAGTTGCTAAGTGGAATAGAGCTGCTTATTCAAAATATGTATGATAGGGGGCATCACAGAGTTAGGTTTTAGACTTCAGAAACTAATAAATCTGTTTTAAAACAGTAGAAAACTTATTGTCAATGTTGTCAAATAGTTTTTTAACCCGATAGATACGATAAATAAAAAACACTTTTGTGTAGATTACCGGGTTTTACATTCAGAATTATAATTACTGAATAATTCAGAATTATAATTATAATTTTCTGATCTGCCCAAAATTTTATTCCATGTAAAAATTCTCACACAGAATCTATTAATACACTAATTAAACTCATTTCTTTTCATCTAAAAATTTCTTAGAGCTCAGGGTGTATAAATTCACAGAGTTTTAAAGAGTATTTCAACCAAAGCAGAGCTGACAGGACTTGATACCCAAAGCATTTGTTTTGCACATTTAAAATTAAATACAGCTTCAATTGGAAAACCATTGCATTATAAATGCTAGTAAATATATACCATATCATAGTGCAGAAGTAAGAATAACTAAGTTTGACTAAGGATAAGTTACAGAAGTTTAAGCTTCATCTACAAGAATGACATTAAATGACATTTTAGTCCTACAATTTAGTATTTTGATTTCTAGATATATTTCTATGTTATGCACAATAAAAGTATCATTTTAAGTATCTCTCAGTGATTATCTAGATAATTTAATAACAGAAATCAACATTACATATATGTAATAAACTTTTTTTAAACAGTTATCTGTTGTAAAAAGAGTACAGGAGATGGTTTATATCAATAATGCACACCATATATAAGCAGTTGAAGAAATTTTGGAAGGTCAAGAAACATCCTGAATCAAAGAATGTCAAATCATTCCAGTGTTTATGCTATGCTTTATTCAAATTGTATATTGAGAAAAAAAGCATGTATATTTTGTCCAAAATAATTCTGTAGAGAGTAGACAATTATTTTAGAATCATTAAATATTTATTTTTTGAATAACATAGTCACTACACATTACTTGCAATTAATGTGTGCGTTTCCAATGGGAATTTTTATATTGAAAAGCAATATGGAGGTTTTTGGCAATGTTTGATGTGACAGTTTAAACCGTCAAAAATTGATACGAGTCAAAAACCTGCCAACCCAGATATAAACCGCATTAAAAAAATTCAGTTTTTTTCAGAAACATATATAATTTGGGGATTAGACATAGGAAAAAAACAATACTAGTAGTAAGAAAATTACATCTATAAACATCATGCATATAGATACTCAAAACAAAATATCACAAATGTACAGTTACTGCCTGTTTCATTTTGCTTTTGTTATGGCACAAGGATCTGTAAAGTTGTGTTAGGCCGAACAAAATTTTAATCTTGAAAAACTTGCAAATTTTTTTTATAAACAAATATTGAAAATAATTGAGGAATACACATTTTATTTATCCAGAAATTGTAATAATTTAAAATCAAAAAAAATTGTCAGCACTATTTTTTTTTTGATTCAGTGAAAGATAAAAAGTCTTCCAGTATTTAAAATATTTAATTAATGAAAAATTTAATACTCAATTATTGCACATGTGATAACTTACAACAAGTAGCTCTTGCAAAAACCTCTTCACAACACTTAAAGCTTCATGTGGGCAGGTTATAGTCAGGGCAGCAACACATTTGGCTATTGAATGATATGCCTGCTTATGCATAGCATGAGTTGAAGTGCCAGTTTGAAATATGAACTCATATATAGGTGATGTCAGACACTGAAAAAAAATTGTTTTAATTAGTAAATTACATCTGCTGATAGTTCATAAAAAAACCATAACTGGTTGATATTGTTTGATACAAATGAGCATTAATGTTTCATGAACTGACTCAAACACATACAACTTAATTCAGTAACAGTAGAAAGAAACATCATTCTAAATCCACATACATAAGCAATTGTGTTCATAGAAAGCCTCATTGCCAATGATTGGTTAATGTAATCTCTTATTTTTAAACCTTTGAAAATTGAAACATTCCAACAGCAAAAAAATATTTTAGATTCCCTTTCACTTTATTAAATTTTCTTAATGGCAATTGTCAATTCTAATCGTCAACTACTAATATACATATTTTGTATATATATATGTATTTTGATCATTAACCTCACTCTAAAGCTAGGGAAAACGCAACTATAACTGAATTTTTTTTCCAGGAACATATTTGTATAGTGATTATTCTTGTATCACTTATGATAAATATTTTTAATGTCCAAGCATATTATTCCAAGCAACCTCTTGCTTATAGCTTGTCACAAATATCTTAAAATTTATGGCCATGAAATACAAACCTCTAAAAGCTCATTGAATGTTAATCCTGGTAGACCAGTGACCACCAATGCCTGGAAAAACTCCAACATAGCATTCAGTGCAGCCCCTATCAAGATAAGGATGAACATATTACAAAAGTTTGTTAACTTTTAAAATGTCTGTCAGTAATGTATTATTGTAAATCTAATAACTGCACCAATCCGGTCAAAAGATATCTATACAATAGAACCTTGATTATCTGGGCTAATGGTGGGGAAGGTAAAAAATAGATAATCAAAAAACATGATTACACTGCCAGGAGTAAAAAAAAAATGATTTAAAATAATTTGAAAAAAATATCTGTTTCACCTGTTTAAAATGACTATCCACTGTATATATTATTATCCATGCAAAAAAATCTAATAAAAAATTACACTTATTGAATGATAGTTCCTTGATGTTGATAAACCTGTTGCAGCACCCCACAATTCAGAGACAAAATTTTTCAGTGAACAAATCTCCCACACATTAATTTGCAATTCAATATAATGCCAAACTCATAGCGCCAGAAAACTGAGACAAATTGTGGGGGGAAAAGCTGCAGATTACACACAGAAAACTATGGAGATTATCAAAATTGAAGAAAAGAAAAAACCAATGATTGCTACTGCATTTCATATTTTCCTCAAATATTTCTAAATCAAATTTTCAAGCATATATTCACTTCTATTTTCATAACAAAACTCTCGAATTTAACTTATTTTCAACCCCTCATCACTATGGTTTTCTTTTCACAAAATTTCGCTAATCAAGCATATAACCTTTATGTTCCTAAAGCACGTACTCACCTTGCAAGAGAGGTGAACGGACTAAAATAAGAACCTGAGGTATAACAGTTTCAGTTATGTTTCTGAGAGGCTCCTTTTGAACTTTGGATATGGATGTTAACAAATTCATGGTCAGCTGAAAAAAATAAAATAAATATACATAAATCAGCTTTATAATATCCTCTAAATAATCTTTATTTGCAGACACTTTCAACATACAAATAAAATTTCAATGAATGCTACTAATACTTCATACTTTTATTTGCCATCACAAGTACGAGTTGGGCGTGAAATCAAAAAAAATAGTTAATTATGTACACAGAACAAATATAAACAAGATTTCTTCAAATACTAGACAATGCTCTCAACTTCTCAGCAATCTAGAAACTGAAAAGTCTCCCACTGTTTTGGAAGTAATATGGAATTTCTATAGCTCTGGAATAAAGTTTTAGTAACAATCACCATGCGTGAGTGAAAGGTAATTGAAGTTGCCAATGTATCATTGTGGAATATTTAGCCAACCAAATGTTTATGTAGACAATCATGTTAATGCTGTACCTTGCAAGTATGCAAATGGCTTGAAAGGTTTTGCACTCGCAAAAAAAAGTTAAGATAATGCATCATCTACATCAGTGTTTCCCAAAGTAGGCGATGGAATAGTCCGGGGTAAGAGGGGGGGGGGGAATAGAAGGCACGGGTATAACATAGGATCCTATAGGTGAGGTTGAGTTGGAGGGCAATGAGAAAACATTTCTCCAAAGGTGGTGACGGAACAAAAAGTTTGGGAATCTATGATCTACATGCAGTAGCTATTTGATTTTTCATCATGGTTCTTACTATACTAATAAATAACGCCCGCTACAGACAAAATTTCTAGCTTTGTTGAATTTCAGAATCTGACATAATATCCAAGAAGGAATATGTTGCCAAAACATTATTTATCCTTTCTCCCTTGCCTTATAACTGAAAAATGAACACAAACCTGTGATATGTGAAGATCACTTTCACTAATTAAAGGAGGTAACTCTGCCATAACTGTGTTTATCATATCTTGAGTCAAACTTTCAGCTTTAAAAAAACAGAAAAAAAAACATCATATCTATTCTAATATTATTTATGCAGTCTACGCCGCTTAATGTGATCACATCAGGATTTGTGTGGTTTCTGATAACAATAACTAAATGATAACTATATCCAAAAAAATTGTTTCACAGTTGCCATACATCCCATATGGTAAAACAGGACGTATTGTAAACTATTATTGATAAAAAAGACTGTTTTCCTTTCCCATATAAGTGGGGAACAAAATGTTCAATCATTCCTTTTTCTTCTAAGCCTATTCTAAAACAGCTTTTTCTCCCTTCGAGCTAAAATCCTGCATTTTCTGTTATTCCGCCATTGTAAGGCATTAGAATGGGGCTAATTTATATGACAATTTTTTTTAATGTACATAAAATGTTTCAAGAATCCCTTGATAGTCTTTCGGAAAAAGAAATTTGAATTTGGGCAACTACAAGAAGCTGATCAAGAACCGAAAAAAAAAAGTTTTTTTGACATTTAATTCACTAGAGGAAGGCCATTGAAAAAACATTTCCGCCCGTGAATGAATTGCAGCGAATACTACAGACTGATTAAGATATTAAGCAGAAATATATCTGTGGTGTTTGGTCAGAACATGATATCTCCAAAAATGTCTTTTTGATCCAGTAGTAAATCTTGCTAATTATAAAGTGAGATAAATGCACAAATACATGGGTACGGCTAAACAACATTCTCATGTATGATATTTTCATTTGTATTTGTGTGTATGCTTTATTTTTGAACGACTATGGAAATGCTTATATCTCAACAATGTGATTTTGGAGTTATGTTCTGGCCAAACACCACAGATTTGTCAACAAGGGAGATGGGAGAGATCTCCTCCTAGCCTCCTACACAGTCTTGCAGCCTGATAACGATAACTTGAAGAAAAAAATGAATTTGGTAAAACCTTAGCTTTTGACAGAAAAGATTATCTGAACTCCTGATAACTATAAACACATTTTTTTCTAAGTTATGTTAACCCATAACATGCAAAAGTGATAATAATACTCAAATAACACTATCTGTGATTCTAATAAGCGACGTTGACTGTTTGAAAATTCTTCAAAAACCATTATAATTTATGAATTAAATCTCAACCAACTTTCTGAGACACATCTTTAAAAATTAAAATTTTAGTGAACTTCTCAACTTCAGTTCGATACAGTTTTAATAAAATCTAATTTGATATATAAAACTGTTCAAAATAAGAAAATCTGGTAAAACCTAGCTACTGCTTTTAAAATATAGAACAAGTGATAATACATATTTTTAAAAATGAAAAATTTATAAAGAAAAAAAAGCAAAATCCATACTGTAATTCTTGACAAGGGTATCTAGTAAACTTAAAGTGCTGAGTTTCAGAGCTCTTTGGTTTTTCCGAAGGAAAGATGCTAATATTGGCATGGCTTCTCCAAGTATTGGTTTCAAATTGATTTTCAAAGGTGAGCTGACATGAGGAAAAAATAAGGTATGATAAAATAAAACTTATGTTCTGCAACATTGGAACAAGAACGCTAATATACATAAAAATTTAAATTTCAATTTCTAAGGATTAATTAAATACCAAATGCCTATGAATTAGTTCTATACTTTCTGACACATACAAAGCAAATTTTTCTTACCCAGCCACTTTGGTGAGTGCTTTTACTGTGGTAAGTCTTGTGATTTCATTTTTTAGTCTATCTAAGAATATAGGCAGGCATGTTTGGAGTTCTGGTTTCAAATAGTCACCAAGATTACATATAATCTGCCCCCTAGCAAAATATCAAAAACAATATAATACGAACAAACTTAAAAAATCCTTATTTTAAAAATGAACTATCTGTAAAAAAAAATCACAATAACCAATAAATTCCGAATTCAAAATAATTGTGATAAACTGAACATTTAAAATTCCTCTCAAATATATTACATAAACTGAACTGTTTCTTCATGAATATCAGAAATTGTCATTTATATCCAATAAATGAATATTTAAAAAAGAAACAGGAAAAATTTAAAAAAAACTTACATGCAAGAGATAGCTCTTTCTTTAACTTCTTGATCAATATCTGCTGCCTTCAGTCTTACTAAAGTACACTGGTAAAGATCAGTGACAAAGGGAGAAAAATTGAAAGAAGTTGGTTGATCTGCAAAAGAAAATAAAAAAAGTAATCCTGTAAATAATGAAAAAACGTAAAATCTGGTTTAAGTAGGATGTTTATATTCAAGACAACGCAAGAAGGAAAAACTTTTCATAAAACTTGAGTTCTTGTTATTTTCGCATGACAAAGATTTATTGAATACAAAATATAAAAAAAATTAAATCTAAGATTCTTTTCGAGTAGATTTCACCACCTTGTGTATTAATAAAATGGAAAAAAATTTCTATCGGTGTGACTTTTTTTTAATACTATTTGAAAAGAAAACTGGTTATTTACATACTGACGTCAGAAGACACTAATCTGCATTTTCATTTACCAAGCAATGAAGATCGGAGATGGAAATTGCTGTTATTTACCTTCACACATTGCAGATGCAAGGCATATCTTAGGGTGGATTCACATATAGACGCGGCAACCATACTTCAAAATAAAAATATCTGTCTTCGCCTATGCAGCCACCATATGATAGGCATGAATACATTCATTGGTTTTACGTTATAGAATGTTTGCCGTGTCTGACAACAGTCAGTCTGTAGATCCACCTTATGGGTGCAAAACTGGTATATTCAACCAGTCATCTAGACAATTAATTTCTTTTCTTTGAAAGTTTAAAGCAAATAAAATGTATTTTTTGATTAAAATTCTTTTATGAATACATTGAAACTGAGTTTATCATGTTTTTAGCTGTTTTTAAAATTCACCAAAAACAAATTTAATAATTGAAGTAATTAATTTGTATTTTAAATTATGCCAAAAATCAGCATTATGTGCTATTCCAGTGTCGCCAGATGACTTGTTAAATCTATTGTGTTTAGTCAATTTTTATAAAAAAATTTTGTTAACTAGAACATTGCTCTCTGAGTAGATGTATTTATATACAGAATATATTGGGGGACATATACTTCAATGCAAATAGAGCCTAACATTAACATTGTATTAATAAAGGAGAATTTTGGTTTTAATTTTATTACAGAGTTAATTTTAATTTTATTATATAGTGCATAAACTTCCAGACACAAGAAAAGTTTTTGTGTCCACCTCAAAGATTACACCTTGGGTATAATCTTTGAGGTTGCATTTAAATATTCTGCCAAACCAGGCATTTAAATTGTTTTCATCCATACCATTTTAATGGAAAATTATAGGTTTTAAAATGATAAACTGATCAGATGTGAATTGACAAAAACAATTCTGAACACATTTGTTTTCCTTGTCTGCATATACATACTGCTTGTACTCAGATAACAAGCTAAACCTAAATGGTTGAAGAGTTAGCAAATAGGGTTCGAACGAATTCTTAGGTGCATAGAGGTACATTTTGGCATTTAGATTACAAAGAATTTGTGCTTTAGACCATCCATTTAAAACTCATGAATGGGTTGTTAGAATAATTTCATTGCTAATTTGACAAAATCTAGCATTAAGAAAAAAATTTACATCTGATTTTGATACCATTAAAAGATTTCCTCTCCACTTTCGAACAGTTTTTTCAAAGAACTGTTTTATTATTTCAAGTTTTTTTGTCATTACTTTCAAGTTATTGTAAAAGCAAACATTTTCAGACCACATAAGTGAAGTTTTCAAATCTATGAGGGTTGTAAATATGACCAAAAAAAAAAGAGCATTAGATCAAGAGTGAATAAAGTGGTCAATTTAGTAAAATAAAAATGGTTTTGTGCATGGCTGAAGTGAAGATTGTTTGAAAAAAACTAATTCATTTTTTTTGAAGTAGGCCCTAACAAAATATAAAAATCAAAAAAATAAAACACTAAGAATGTACTGAAAATTTAATTGCATGCTGAAAAGCCAACATTTCATTATTTTGGTAACAATTCCATATATATTTTTTAACACACTCATACATGAACACAAAAATAAAGTTCATGATATAAATTTCATACCAAGTGGTCTTATAACCTTTACAAGTTGCTGAAGAACCAATAATGCTTCAGATGTTATCTTGTAGAAAACATCACCAACAGCATTGACAATGGGCTAGAATTGATTAATACACCATAAGCAAACACAGCAAAATAAATTGTCTAGACATGAACCAAATGTTACATCAGTGGTTCCCAACCGGGGGTGTGGGAGAGCATTTTTGCAGGTGCAAGATGGGGGAAAATATTACATGTTGACTGTTGTTGAAATTAAAATAAAAATTGAATTTTTCAATTCCTAAAACAAATATGAATCATATCAATATTTTGACACTTCATCTTCTAACTTCTGCTCACAAAAATGTGTCATAAGAATTTTGCATTGTAAAAGTTTCTTTTTCGGTTAGGAATAATACTTGTTTTCTATTTTGGTTAAGAAAAAAATACTATTATTTACTTAAACTGTTTTTGTTAACATTAGTACCTCATGTTATTTGCATGTTGTGCTTAGATTTGATAGTGTTGTGAAAACAACTCAAGAAAAACGTCAAAATATTCAGTCAAGTGTCAAAGGAACATTATAGCTGTTGCAGCTGGAATCAATAAGTGAAGAACTATTCACTGAATCTTTTTTCCAAATCTTCAAAAAATGTTAAAAATAGTAAGTTTTTAATATAAAAAATTGTTTTCGAATTAATATAAAAAAATGAAGCAAAGATTTAACATTAGCCATGGAAAAAACACATTAAACAATAAGTAAAAGAATTCATAGAAATTAATTATCAGATAATTAATGTAATAACTTACAGAAAAAAGGTTGGGATTTGTTATATTAATAAATGTATCACTGTCAAGAAATAAAGGGAGGATATTTGCATCATGAATAATTTCAAAATTTTTTATATATAACTCCTCCCTCCCAAACAAGATTTATTATTCAATTATTGCAGCATGAAAGGAAAGAAAAATGTGATTTACTCACTGGAACCAATAACTCAACATGTGGATGAAAAACTTCTGGGTTATGATGTACAAGCAAACAGTTCAAAAAACTCAGAGTATCAATTTTCATATTTGAGCTGGAGTTCTTATCACTGGAAAGAAAACAAAAATTTCCATATTATTGCAAAAACAATAACTTTAATTTGAAACAATTGACTTATAAAGTACTTACTTAATAAGACATTTAAAAAAATATTTTGCTTGCAAAGAAATCTCAGCCTCATAAGTTTTCAAAAGAATAACTGACTACATATACTAAGTTTCAAAAATTATGAGATGCTATTCTGCATACAAAAACATGTTTATCATTTTACTTTGCATGTAAAAGACAATTTATTAACAAATTAATACAAAATTAAAAAAAAAACACACACACACACCCTAACGAAAACTGTATTCCAGGTATCAAAGAAGGAATATGTTCAGATAATGCCCCAGGTAATACTGTGACGAGCTCTGTCAAAACCATGAAGCAACCTTGCCTAGTTTTAATGCTTTTTTCTTTAAGCTGCTTGTGTAAAGCCTTCACAATGAATGGTGTCTGTTGTTTCAACATTCTAACTGGACTAGAAGATGGAATAAAAACAAACACTGAATTATGTAGCAGTAAAAAAAGTAATACTAATATGTATAAAATAGTTATTTAAGGTATTCGACTACTTTTCTTGTCACTTTTCTTTAAAATGGTACTGGAGTGAACTTCAACATTTTTTAATAGAAAGTGTCTCGAAATAGCAAAAAAAGTGACAAATTTTGGTCTACCTATGGCATTTTCTATGAAAGGCATTTTTATGTCAAAGTTTAGGCAAAATTCAAGTGATATTTGAAGCACAATTGCAAAAGATTTTGTTAATGTAATGCTTTGGGATTTTCACAATACATTTAGCTAGTAATGTTGCAGGTTATGAACTAAAATTTAAAGGATTGCATGATATGCTCATAAGTTACACCCTAATACGTTTATTTACGTGTGAATTTTTTGAAATTTCATCCCACATTTCGTCTATAACACACCAATTCAAAAAATATGTGTGATAGACCTTAGATTTTGGTTCATAACCTCAACTAGCAAATTGCATTAAAATACTGTAATGATGCAATGAATAGATTTTTACAAATCATGTCACAAACTCAAGTAAAATGTCAAAAATAACATTCTTCGTAAAACACGTTTAAAGTCTTTATTCGCGTATTCTTGTATGTAAAAACGCAACACTAAAGTGAACGTAACTTTGATTGTAAGCATCACATAAACAAGGCCAGTTTTAGAATCACAACAAATAGGGCATCATTACAAGAAAAATGACAATCTATATTTTCTTCCAAAATGGCGTTTTCAACGTAGTCGGATACCTTAATCATATTTGATAAATATAATTTTGTTAAATTTCATTAGCTAACACATCATCACTTTATGAATTCTGAGCTAATCGGACCCGAGCCTGCATTGGACCATGCCCAGATGAGAAATAAATCTAGACCCAAACATCCCAAGGTTAGAGGCATTGTGTTTAACCCTTCAACCATGCAAAATGTTTTATCTTTGTCTCATTATTAAAGAAAAAAAGAATTTAAAACATTTCATTGAGGGATCACTTTCTCTCTGTAAATATGTTTGATTTTCACGATATCGTATTGATTACATTCATAGATAACTGATTGATCAGTTAAATAGTTTAAAAAATGGCTTTGTTTTATCCCATGACTAAACTACCTTAAAAATGCATCAAATTTATTGAACATCATACACCTGAACAAAATTTTTTTTTCAGTATTGATTTAATTTCATTGATATAAAATATGAAAGCTGAAGTCTGGCTATTTAGAATTAATGATTTGAAGATTAAAATTAAAAATCAGAACAGAAATGGGTCATTACTTATTTGTAATTCAAAAAAGTAATAAATTGTATAATAAATTATAAAAATAAATGCATTTAACGTACCCTTCCTCTAGCTCCATGGCATCATTATCCAAGCCTAACACACTTACAGATGGTCTGGTTTGCCGCAAAAGTGCAATATAAGCGTGGAAAATATCAACCTTGACATTCTCCTCTCGTTCTACAAGTGAAAAAAAAGAACAAATATAGATTAGAAATATATATACAGTAAAACCTCGATAAGTTGTCACTCCCGTTTTCGAAAAATTCTGACGGCCTAAGAGGAGTCATCAAATCAAGTGCGATACTGTAAAATTTGTATGTTAAATAATATGATATTCATATAAAATAAAATTACAATAACAAATTTATAAATTACAATAGGAAAAAAAATAGATTTTTTAGTTTTATGGCATTTAACTTACAAATGGTCCGATACACAAGTACACTTGCGAATCGACAACAATTTTTTTAAAATTCAGATGAATCAGAGCAACTGTTAGAATAGTCAACTTTTTCTCCAGCACATTAATTGATTGCAATTAAAAAAAAAAAAAGTGTTTTTTAGAAATATTGGTTCAAATTAACCAATGCATTGCTGTTTATTGCATTTTTATATGACATTGTACCCAGACTGGTGCACCTAATTTCGTCCCACCCACCGCGTAACTGGGACTGTACTGGGGGGAAAATTCACAGAATACCAAACTGAATAAGAAATTTATGAAAGTAAAAAAATAAATGAATCAAAGCAAATATGTTTCCCTTCCTGGAAAAATATTGCAAAAGATTAATTCGTACGAACAAACCTCTAAATTAACCTGTGAACCAGGACTTGACAAATTGAAAAAATATTTAGGCATCAGCCCAATTTCTTAGGATCCAAGCAAGATATTTTACTTAAACAAAACAGTCCTAAACAATGTTTTTTTTTACTTTCCCCCATGTTAAAAAATGTAGTGTGACGAAATCAGAAAATTTTGTGTTGCCCTCAAACTCAAACTTAGCAACCACATTTAAAAACTTTAAGTGCCAAATACAGATTTTCCATTTGTCATGGCAATCTGGCACCTGGGATTCATCCAGCCCTACTATAGGCTACAAGTAATTATCAGCAATTTCACAAACTACAGTGATTTTTTTAGATAAATTTAAATACCTTTTACAAGACATTCAACTTACCTTTAAACCTAGTAATTAGAGTTGGTGAAATTGTCTTGTAAAATTCCATAACCATTTCATGGCGAGTGGAAATAACTGCTTCCAAACATTTAGCGGATGCCCGCCGAACTTTCCAGCTCATATCATCGTCATCACTATATTCATCTTCACTTTCACTATAAAAACACAAATCAAAATAGTCATTAAACGTGTTGAAAAATATTTTCATCAAAACAAAAGATAGTGACATATAGAGATATGAAAATTAAAATAAATTATAGACTTACCCCTCCTCTTCCTCAGTTTTATCTGTTTCCATGTCATCATCATCTTCATCATCATAGTTGTAATTAGGATCATAACACAAATATTCTAAACATATTTTCACGATCTGAAATTTAGGAACACAAAATTTTAATAAAAGAAACTTTGCTTTATTAAGTCACTGAATTTATTAGCAAATAGCAGTTTGGATTGAATGTTTTAAAAAAGCAAAACTAACTGTGCCAACATGAGGAGATATTTCTTTTGGACAGCGACGAACAAAAGATTCAAAAGCTTGCAAACAATATTCTCTGAGCTCATCATCATCGATAGCACAATACTGAACAACCAGAGGCATTACTCTCTCAAGATGCTCCCCAAAACGATGTCCAGCTTGACGACTAAAAAGAAATTTGGTAATTTAGATATTATTTAAACGAGTTTATAATTCTGGCTCAAAAAATTAAATATCTTAGTGGTTCCCAAAATGCGGGTCCCAAGGATTCTACAAAAATGAAAATGTCCGGAAAGTTTTTTTTCACAAAATGAGTAAAAATATGACAAAATTTAATAAACCTCAACTCTCGGCTGAACAGCTACTAATATGCAGTATCATATAATGTAATTTTATCAAATTCTCAGTTGTAATTATAAATAGATCAAGATATTATTTTTATGGGGACCCATATGTGGAAAACCAGATTTAAATAAATATGAAAATTAAAAAAAAAATGTTCCAATTAAACTACGGGAAAAAACTACTTACCTGACAGCAGCAACAGCTTGTATGCATGTTCTGGTAGTTGAAGTAGAAGAATTTTGACTAAGTTCATCAAGAAGCACATCAATCAGTTTATTGAAGAGAGTTTGATTACAACTCATAACAAGATAACCTACGAGGAGAAAATACACTTTCAAATAAGAGGCGTAATTTAATACATAGCTCCATGTAAATCACAAAAATCACAGGAGACTTAACTGAATACAAAATGAAGCCAAATGAAATAATGGTACTAATTTTAAGGCCTAAATTAACAGCTGAAATTCTGATAGAGTGTATCCCTTTCAAATATTTCCTGATTAAGACTTTTCACTGTTCAAAAGATCAACTTCATTTTTAGAATCTTGATTCTTTCTCCTTTCCCCCCCCCCCCCCCCCAATCAAAATATACTTCACCTCAAGAAGTTTTCTAGCTGAACACGTATATTATAATTATTTCAACCTTTGCATCATGGCAAGTTGCTATTAACAAAATTAGGATAAACTTAATATTAGAATTTGTAATGACATCCTGGAAGGGTAAAAAGTCCCTCGAGAGTCCAACAGTTGGTGTGTGAGTGCCGTTTGTCATTATGTTTCTTTAGTAATTCTATGTGTTCTGCCCAATTAAAAAAACACATCTTTACAACCTCACTGTTCTGAACAGTATAATGATGGTCACCCACACCAGCGCATTGTGAGAGTGAGACTTTGACAATTGTTATAGTGAAATGTTTTCCCTCCTTTCACTCCATAACAAAGATGAAAAACTTTTGAAATGAATAAATATTATGTAACAAAAAATATATGAATTTCAGATATATGCCCCAAAGCAGAATATGTTGAAATCTGAGACGTACGTCGCAGAACAATCAGTGCTACTGCAGAACAATCTGGAAGATTGTAGGAAAAATGTAGAAAACTATATATTATGGGAACTGCAGAACATTTCCAGTCAGCCGAGGACTCGTTGCAGAACAATGCAAAACATTCTACTTTGGGGGATATATGTAGAGAAAGATGGATCCTCTCCACTGAGTCCCTGTGGAGGCAAAGATACATTTTTCTTCCCAAAATATCAGCATCTCTATAATATAGAGTTTCCTGTATATCTTGAGTTTTGGATATATTCCGTTGGATATATACACACAATGTTTCCCAACACAGAGACTAACCTATATGGGAGGGACATCTCTGAAAATCATCTCTCATTTTGACAAACCCTCGGTTTTTGGAAAACATTCTGTACTCAAAACTGGTTTTCTTTCTTAAGGGCTTTGCAGGGCTCCCACTCAAAAAATTAGAAAAAGTAGGACAAGGGAAAGGGTGCCCCTCCCTTAGACAACATAATCATAGCATAATGAAAAATCCCCAATTTTTTTTACATTTTAAAATTAATTTGTTTCTTTCATAGCTATTTCAGTATCGTGTAAGATTTGAGCCAAAGGAAAATGACAGAAATAAAGTTACAAAAACAATTTTTGGCCAAAACCGTGCACTAGCAACCACAGATAATTCTTTTCCATCTCTCCTTTCAATATAAATTACTTTTTTTTTGGTATTCCACAGTTCAGTCTGTAAACTCTGACAATCCACACAGCAGACATGTAAGTTTAAGAACACTCTTTCAAGACCACTTTCACTTCCAGAAGCACAGAGCAAAATGTGTAAATCACAAGGTCTGATGTAAATAAGTCAAGGTGGACCAGATGGTTTTACTACGTTGTCCATCCCTTTTATAAAAAAAATTTGTTTAAATTTTAGCGCTTAATGCCAGTGTAATCGTTTTCGACAAATGAAGCACTTTCATTTCAAGCTCTTTGCTGAGCATTGTAAATATTGTTTATGCCTCTGCATGCTCTAAAAATACAGAAGACAATTGAATGTTATTTGATATTAGATATTAGAGGCACATAACTAAAATAGACCTATGCACCCAATTGCTTTGTTATGTAAACTGTTGTTTCACCCATAGGCATACACAGAATTTTTCTCGGGGGGGGGGGGGGGGGGGGGGTTAGAACCCCAAAATCCTCCTTTGCGTATGCCAATGGTTTCACCTATACACAAAAAGGGGAAGCACCATAATTTTGAATATGATGAATGTTACTGTCCAAGACCATGAAGTAGTAAATACAAATTACTTTTTTTCCAAACAGACACAGAAGTTTTTAATCACTACTCTACTTGTTGAACCCTCAAACTAAGCAAAAGGGAAATTAATAAACCACCAAATGGTCAACATACACCCCCCCCCCCCTCCCCCAAAATAAATTTAAAAACCATACAATTTCTGTTTTGGCAGAATCATTGATTGCAATCTACTACATTTGCATTATTTGGCATTATATCAATGATTCCTTCATGAAAATCAATTTAACAAATTTTGATAGGATTTGGTAAAAAAGTAGGAAAAGTATGACAAAAACTAGAGTATGAGAGCAGGAAAACTGACAAAGTAGGACATTTTACCAGAAAGTAAGATGAGTGGGAGCCCTGATTTTAAGAACAGACGTGTTTTCTTTACCTGCGACCCATCCAGGGTTGGGTTTTGCTCGACAGTGGCAAGAACAGATAAAAATGAAAAAAACCCAGCAAAAATGAAAAAAAATAAAAATAATTAAAACAATATTACATTATGGATGTTGTGTAATTATCAATCATTGGGTTGATATATACCCATCACAATTTTGATGGGTATAGTTTTACACAATTTATTTTTCTTCCATATTTCTATTATTGAAGTCAATCACAATAATATTAATATCAATTGTAAGAGTTTTTTGTGTAAGTGGTGTGTATTTTGAGCAAAACTGTTTAAGCCTGGTTTTTAACAAGCTCATTTCTCTTAACAATAATGAAAAATGCTACACATACCAAAAAACCCTCTTTTCATTCTCAGCTGTTTTAGTGAGTAAACATATTCAAAGTTTGTCGAATAGTTCTTATATGAAGTGGCAAATTTAAATTTTGATTGTTGCGATTATCAACTTCAGCAATAGGGATCATAACATTACGAAAAAACCAGAATACAAGGTTTATAATTGTTTTACTCTTTTACATGCTTTCTGGTTGTTAAAACTTTAGTACCATGCATATGGCTAAATTTCCCCCTATTTTGCCATCTTTTTTTATAATCCTTGGAAATAATTCTTATATCAACTAATGTTAACATGGCAAGCTATTGTAATGTTTGCTTTTAAAAAAAGGTGCAAAAAAAATTTAAAATCTCTACAAGTTTGAAAATTAAAATACTGAAAGCTTAGTCAATGATGATTTAGATTTACATATTGCCTATCTAATACTTTGGTACGCAACTTCACGGCACTAACTTCACTGACCTTTATTAAACTAATGAAATGAGAAGGAATTTTCTACTCTAATTTCTATGATACAATTCATATTGTTTGGTTTCATTAAGAAAAGACTTGCTTTATTCAGAACTAGTTTGCAAGCAACTTGCTTGGCAAAAAATGATTTTTATTCATATTTATCTCTAACCCTTTTGCCTAATTGAAAAGAAAACAGCTGATTTCAGTGGGAAAAGTTTTAAATATTTCACCTTTGTGAAGTTAAGATTCTCAGAATTTACTTCATGAAAGTAAAAGTACAAATTTTGAATTATTTTAGTTTTTGCCGCTGACAGGAAGTATTTTTGCCAGGGTGGTTTTTGCTGCAGTTTTTCCCACTATGGCAAAAACCTGCCAACCCTGGGCCCATCGCATTTGAAAATGCCAAAATTCCTCAGAAAACTATCAAAGAAACAGTTATTTTCCGGATATTATGCTGAGGTGAGCTCGGAAAGAAAAGTCATCACGTCTCCGCCGGGACTCGAACCCAGGCCCTCTTGCATACCGGGCAAGCATGCTACCATCTACACCACTGGAGACACATGAATCTGCCTTCCAAATTTCACGCACTGTGTCGTGAGGCGCTGAAGTAGAGGCATTAGTAGCCTCACACAGTGCGTGAAATTTGGAAGGCAGATTCATGTGTCTCCAGTGGTGTAGATGGTAGCATGCTTGCCCGGTATGCAAGAGGGCCTGGGTTCGAGTCCCGGCGGAGACGTGATGACTTTTCTTTCCGAGCTCACCTCAGCATAATATCCGGAAAATAACTGTTTCCTTGATATCTCTGGCTGAGAAAAAAGCCATCTACATCTCTCTAAAACTATCAAAGTTGAAAATATATACATGTATATGTATAGTCGACTCATTATAATGACCCTGCACTATAGTGCGACCATTTTGTTACAACTCCTAATAGGATAAATCCCAAATGCTTTCATATAACAACCAAGTGATATAACATCCATTCCCGGTGGAATGATGGGGGGTGATTATAATGAGCATTGACAATATAAGTAACAAATTGTTTGAGTTTAGTTTAATATGCAAGAAAATTTTGTGAAGATTGAGTTAAAAATTCTAGATTAAAATCCCCATGGTTACACTAAAAAAATTAATATAGATATGAATAATCCTTACCGATCGCAGTGATAGAGCGTTTTCGCACAGCCAACCTTGGACTAGCTAATTGCGGCAAGAGTGCATCTTGTATAGACCCATGGTATGAAATCAAAAGACCTGAGAATTTTGAAGAAAAAAATTCAAGTCTACAATTAAAACAAAGACTTCAATAAGTTTTATCAAGCAAAGAAAATTTAGTATTTAGAATGAAAATGATATGTGAGTAAACTTTGTTCTTAGTTTTCCCTTTCACTGTATTTCAAGCCATTTAGGCTAAACCAAAGACAATTCTATGAGCACTTGCATATAATAAGTTCTTGGACACAGCAGTTAACATAACTTCCACTTATTTTAGGAAACCCATAAAAATAATTTAAAAACAGATTCATTTACATTCATTGTTTCATCAAATCCATAGGCAAAGATATGGGGGGGGGGCAGCATCGATGGTGTCAACTGATTTAATGTATATGCATATGGGTCATTCCCAAAAAAGTACATTCCACATTTTTGAAATGAAAAATTCAAAGTTAAATTTTCACAATAAAAATTATCTCAAATTATAGCCCATAACTTGAAGTTTAATATTTCATAAATATTTTTCACTTTTATTTTGTAATATTTTATTTTTTGGATTTTATGACTGAAAGCCATGGATTTTGTTAGGGGCCATTCAAGTATTACAAAAGCAGTTTTCAGCCATTTTTGACCACTTCCCTCCTTGTCAGCAAAATATTGACTCTCCCTCCCCCCCCCCCTTGTCAGCAGCTTAGAATATTTCATATCTTCAAAAAGGGGTGGTTGATGATGTAAGCAACCTTCAACCCCCCCCCCTCGATGCTGACACAATACTTGAATGACCCCTTACAAAAACAAATGTTGCTGTAAAAAAATATTTCTTCTGTTTTTATCTCTTACAATAATGAAATCAGATTATTTCTTACACATAAGCTGAAAAAAAAAAAGCAATTTTAAAAAAATTTACTTTTTTCCCTATCATTTTGATGGTTTCTCATTTTTCGAAAAGTTTATTTTTCACACAACCTACCTAAAATTAAAACTTTTAACTTCTGAGACAATGATAGATTGTCAACAAAGGTTGATAATTTATAATTTAACACCTTAGTTTGGAGTGCCCTTAAAATTATTTGCTTCTGACATGCTTCCAGTAGCAGAATGGATATCATAACAGTGCTATAGTATGCACAGAAATGTTTAACTGAGGGAAAGTTATCTCAAATATTCTAAATAGGCTATACACTTTTTTCTCAGATACAAAATGTGATAGGGATAACCTAGAGACTTCTCTATAACCTTTCAAAAATGTCCACTCAATGAGAAAATTCGAAAAACACCACGCCCACCCTTCATAGTTTCAATTTTGGTTCTGGTAAAAATTTTAAAAATCTGGTCAAAATAGACACTGAACTTGCTCAGCTGTATATTATATTCATTGGAATGACTTTTCTTTTACTTAAATTTTTTTTTTGTTGAAATTGAATAGTAATTTGATGCTGATATAAATCTTGTGTTTATGCCTCTCACATTAGTGATTCGGAGTGGACCTGGGGGGGGGGGGAAAGAGATAAAGCCTGGAAACAAAAATAAAGGAAAATAATGGTTCTGTTTCATAAAATGCAGAATGTATTGTCAAATAACGACCTTTACTCATACTAAAATGCCCTTTCTGACATATCTCCGTGGAACTGTGCCCCTGGAAGTGATTTAGACTCAACTTTCATATTTGACTGAAAAAATAATATGGAAAATGTTTTAAAGGGTTTAAATTGAATAAATAACTTATTAAATTTAACTTAAAACCTCTTAACTACATAGACTTTACTTTTAATCAGTTTCCATTCTGTTGGGTTGCTTGAGTTTTTAGAAGACTATAATAGAATGGACAAATTAGCTCCATTATAAATTTGAATAATTGATGAAAAAAAATTATGATAATGAAATAACAGAGTGGACATTTGACAGAAAAATCTGGTGCTAAAGACAAAAACGTGAATATTAAGTCATTTTGCAAAAATTGAATCCAAAATTTTTGATCAAGCATTTAAAGTAACCTTTCAATGAGCTCAAAAGTGTTATCAGAATTAATCTGGTATAAAAATATATTTCCTAAATGGCCATAACAGAGTGGACATTTTAAAATCAGAAAAATTTCGGGCATGAAGAAAAAATTGTCTTTCATAAAGAAAAAAACTTTTTTTCAAAATTTTATTGTCAGTTTTGTTCATCTATGACATATATAAAATGTGATTGTAAGTTTCTTGAAGGAAAAAAAAAATCCAGATTTGCAGTCTCTTTGTTTAACTTTTTTTCAAGGTGGGACAGTCAGATTTTAAGGTTTTGCTACAAACAACAATTTAAAAAAAAAATTAGATACCCCCTGAAACAAATTACGAAATGCCATATGACAGAGGATTAAATGAAGAACTAGAAAAAATTACTACCAGAGTGCTCTGAAATTTTATAAAAAATTTATAATCTGATGATCCCCCCTGAATCCCCCCTTCAGCTATCATTATCGAGCCACCCCAGCCTTTCATGTCTATCTCCGCCTATGATCGAATCAGAAGAATTCTTCAAAACAATATGAAAACACTATTACTTGCCTCCAAACCTGCTGAGAAGATCACTAAGAATATCCAGCGCTTCTAATTGAACAGACACATCCTCTTGCTGAGGGAGAGAAAAAATGATTGAAAATATGCAAAACAAAATTAAAATCAATTCCCATGCAAAATTATGGGAGCAGCTATAATAAAATCCCTTGTCTTCCTGGTGAGCCATTTTTTTGGTAGGCATTTTTTTTCTGTTGGCTATTATTTCCTTGTAGGTTTGTCATTGAAGTCTCTCTAAGAGGTCCCTAATAATAGGCATTAGTGTTAAAGAGCAAGGCATTTGAATCCAAGAATTTTAAAGTGTATTTTCTTTATCTTGTACCATTTAGGTAAAGTATGTTACCTTCAGTTTTTCTTGTTGAAATATCTCAATTTTTTTCAGGTTGTATATTTCATATTCTCAGCTTTATTATTTTTTTTTGCATACTAGCCATCATACTTTTAATAACTGCAATCACACATTTAATCCCCTAATCGTGTTTCCATTGAACCCAAAGACCATTTTTGGACTAATCCAAAGACTTTTGCCCTGACCGCTGTATTATTTAAAAGAAAATCCTGGTTTTTATCTTGCTCAGAGTTTTTGTATTTTCTAATAACATTTTTTTATAACCCATTGTGTTCATTTTATAATATGTTGCTTCATTTTCACTCTTTATCTTGTATCTGGGTTACAATGTGTTATATTTTTTATCTTGATCCCTATGTTTTATCTTTTTTGTATGTGTGGATAATTCTTTTCTTTGGGCAAAAAAACATCTGAAAGCATCACTCTGTTGCACTATTGGAGACTTCTCATCATGCTTTCAGATGTTTTTCCTTGTCAAACTTTGCAATACATCACTAAAAAGGGATTATACTAAAGCTGTTCCAAATCACGTTTTTCCAAGATTAGAGCATACAATCTACCTTTGCAATAGCACTACTCAATCGTCCAGTGATCTTTTTGCATATACTAGCAACTAAACCTGTTGAAGTAGGAGGAAGTTCACCAATAACAGTTTTCAAGCCTGAAACAAATTTAAATGCATAAAAATACATAAGATATTTTTAAATAAATATATATACGAGGTGTGTTTTTTAAAGTACCTTTTGAAATTCTACCGCTGCAGTGCTGCGGTCGGCATTCCACACATGCGTGCTGTGTACCTACATCTGTTGGCAAACAGACACCATTATGGAAATATACGACCATGTTTCAGTTTGTGAGTATTTGAAATGCCTCCAACTGTGAAATACGTGCTGTGATTCATTTTCTTAGTGCTAAAGGTGTGAAAGCAGCTGAAATTCATCGCAAGATCAGTGAAGTGTGCATAGGAAACATTATGAGCGATAGAATGGTAGAGAAATGGGTTAAAGCTTTTAAAGATAGCCCCACAAATATTCATTATGAGGAACGAAGTGGGCGATCTTCTGTCATTACTGAAGATTTGGTGAAGAAAGTTGATCAAAAATTGAGGGAAAACAGACACTTTAAGATTTCGTCATTATCTAATGAGTTTCCTCAAATTTCCAGAAGTGTTCTCTATGAAATTGTGACTGAACATTTAAATTATCGAAAGTTGTGCAATCAAAAACAAAAGGTGTGGCATGTTGAGTAAGGGGATCGTTTTGCTTCATGACAATGCCCGCCCACATGTGGCTAATCGAACCAAAGATCTTATCGCCTCATTTCGCTGGGAACAACTTGATCACCCTCCGTACAGTGCCAATCTAGCACCCAGTGACTACCACATGTTCCTGCATTTGAAGCAGCATCTGGGTGGTCAGCACTATGATGACGATAAGGTCAAAACGGCTGTGTTGCAGTGGTTGTCACATCAGGGGGCAGACTTGTATGAGGATGGGATTCAAAAGCTGGTTGTACGATGCGATAAACGCCTTAAATATTGGTGGAAATTATGCTGAAAAGTAGATTAAGGTACAGGGCTTACTTCATGATATCAATGACTTTAAAATCTGAGCAGCAAATCACCATTAGTTTTTATGTCACATTTCTCTCACAGCTTATATTTCCTCTCACCCCTAGCAAAAAAAATGTTGGTGATTCTTCAGTATTAAAAAATCTTTTCACATTTTTTCTTTCTGGCTCTATCAAGATGTTACAGTTGGTATATTTTACCAGAATCAATTGCACATATCAACAGGTAACCTGACTACTGAGCATTTTAATTTTAAAAAATTTAATGAAACAAATTGAAAAAAATATAAGATACCTGCAGTAAATAAAATATGATTGAAAAACAACACAGCTCCCTAATTATTGATTATTCCAATGTGAATAAAAATAGTAAAACTGCTCACCGATACTGGAAATATCTCTCAACTGCTCTTTTTCCGAAACCATATTATTACAAAGAGTATCAACAATGGTTTCTACTTGGTATTCTTTCACTTTGTTCACCAGGGGCCCAAGACTAACATAAAACAAATGAAGAAAAACAAAATATACAAAATAAAACCTTGATAGGAAATAAAAATTCTCAAAAATGAATACAGTGAAAAGCCTATATGATGATACTCAAGAGACCGGAGAAACTATTGTTATAAAGGAATTGATGTACAATATATATTTGATATCAATATATTAACACTAAGAAAAAGTGAATCTGGACCACAGATTAATATTGTTATAACTTGTTATATAGGATTTTCACTGTATTTTTAAAATAAAGAAAATGCAGAGAGAGAGAAAGATCATCCAAAAATTTAAATACTGAAAATGAAACCAATAAATTTACCATTTTACTGCAAGATTTTGGACTTCGCCATTTTTGTCCTCTAATAACTTCAGTAGCATTTTCACCACCTAAAAATATTTTATAACAGCATACTTAAAAAACTGATTCATATTTATTCATTTCATATTATAAAACTGATTCATTTTTTATATTAGATGCATTTATAAACAAAAAATTGCATTTATCTTACAAATCTCCTCAATCTATTTTGTTGGCAATACTCTGAATAGATCGTTCTTCGAGCATAACAAATATTTTTGTGAACTGCCAGACTGCATTGAGAGAGCACCTCCTAGAGTAGAAGGCCTCCACAGTCTGCTTGTGACCTCAGTAAGTAGTCCATTTTTTCTCAGAGTATTCAGGTAAAAAAATTCCCTGCCTGTGCCAGTATCATTATGAGGAAAAGAAATGATCGGGCTCAGAATTGCCTATTTCTATGCGGTATTTGCGAGCCAATCGGGATGATTCTACGCCAAAATAAGAGAAACGAAATAGGATGCTGTGTTTCAAAATGCAGCGAACTTGCTAGGTAGTCTGAATGATGTTTACGGCAAACACTGCAGAGGCCTATCTGTAGGAGGTGCTCATTGAGCACTTCAGAATTATAATGTGTCTTCAGAATAAGATAAAAAGCCACATGAAAAGCACATATTATGGTATAGTTAGGAAAAAAAAATCAGTAAAATCCCATTAACTTGTAAATAAAAATCATAAAGTTAACAGAAATCCCAGTAAAATTCCATTTACCCTTAACTGATATGGTAAAAATTGTGCATAACTAGCATTGTGGTGCCATTTTTACTCCAGCAAGTACGTATTAATGCATTTAAAAAAAAAAATCAACAAAGAGTTTTCATAAAACTATGGGTTTTTTTTTTTACACGACTTCATTTCTCTATTAAGTCCCTAAATAATTGTTCGAATTCCTTTAATCTTCTCAAAATTAGAGATGTAAAATTCTCAAGAATAATCTTTCGTAGAATATTCTCTGTTAGGACTATTATAAATAACTTGAGAATATTCTTATAAGTTCTCGATGAGAATATTCTGCTGTCATTTATAGTATAGTTACATATAATATCCTTGAGATTATTCTCTGAAAGGACTACTTTCATAAATTACTGGTTAATATTCTTATAGAAAATAATGAAAATTATTCTGGAGTTATTAATAATAGTCCTTCCAGAGAGTATTCTCCTCGATGAGAATATTCTTCAGTTACCGAAATCTTTCCAGAGAATATTATCAAGAATATACAGGGTGATCAGCGAATAAGCCCTTATTTCAAAATTAAATATCTCTACAAAAAAGATCAATAGAATTATGAGGTAAACGGTACGTTTATTAGCAAAACTGTAAGAATGTTGTACAGAAATTTCGAAAATTTAGTTTTTTTTTTAGTTTTTTAAAATTTTAAAAAAAAAAAAAAAACTGGAGATTTTGGGGTTCCGAAAATCCTCATTTGTGTGAAGAGAAACCACTGCATTCGCCTAAAGTTACTACATGGGCTGTGGTATGCGCCAGAGGCATTATCGGCCCCTTCTTCGTGCGAGAAACGATTACTACTGAACGTTATGTTACAATTTGTCAGCACACATGGCGCATACCGCAGCCCATGCAGTAACTTTAGGCGAATGCAGTGGTTTCTCTTCACACAAATGAGAATTTTCGGAACCCCAAAATATCCAGTTTTTTTTTTTTTTTTTTTTAATTTTAAAAAATTAAAAAAAAAAAAATTTCGAAATTTGTGTACAACATTCTTACAGTTTTGCTAATAAACGTACCGTTTACCGCATAATTCTATTGATCTTTGTTGTAGAGATATTTAATTTTGAAATAGGGCTTATTCGCTGATCACCCTGTATATTTATTATAATACAATGTTATTATACAATCTTAATATATAACTTGAGAATAATTATTATTTTCAATAAGAATATTCTCTAGTAATTTATAATAGTAGTCCTTTGAGAGAATATTCCCTGTCCCCGTCTTTCTTCCAGTCAAGATGGGAATACTGAAGTTTGCAGACCACAATATTAAAGTTTGAAAGCAAGAAAATTAAACCACCATGGCTGAATTGCACAACTTTTAAAGAAATGTGAGTGATACAGAATTTAAGTGTATGTACATTGAAGAAAACAACAGTTCTGTATCTTCTTAGAATGAAGGTGATTATATAAGAATAGCTTCCTTTGTCAACTTTGGTTTTATTTCTTTTGTCGTGAACTTATTTCTGAAAATTTATCCAATTTTAAAATAATTTTTCTAAGGTTTTAATCGAAATGTTTCTAAAATCCTTATAACCAAACTTTTAAAACCTTTCATCATGACCTGGAGAATATTCTCGAACCAAAAGTTACCATTGGGAATGATTATACCAGGGTTGGGTTTTTGACATGACAAGCGTCAAAAACAGGTTTAAACCGTCAAAAACTGTCGAAAACCGTCAAAAACCTAAATGAATGCCTTTTGATAATGTTTTGAACATAATAGGTATACAACATGATGAAAAACTTACTTTTTGGCATATTACAATGTTTTATTTTTAAACATTAATTTATTACAATAATTAAAACAAAATATTAATTATAATTTACAATTTTGAATTCTTCAACATGAGTCTAGAACAATATAATATTTTTTGTTATTTAAGTTTATTTATCTAAGCTACTCATTACCTGTGTTGAATTTGCTAAGTGGAATAGAGCTGCTTATTCAAAATATGTATAACAGGGAATCAGGGTTAGGTTTTTGACCCCAGAAACTAACTCAGTATTAAAACTATCCAAATCTTACTGTCAATGATGTCAAATAGTTTTTGTTAACTTGATAGATATGTTAAATAACAAAACACTTTTATTTAGATTAAAGGGTTTTATATTCAGAATTATAATTATTGAGGAAAAAAATATATTTTAATATTTTAAATTTTCTGATCTGCCCAAAATATTATTCCATATAAAATTTCTAACGCAGCATCTGTTAATGCACTAACTAAACTCATTTATTTTCTCCTAAAAATTTCTTAGATCAGGGTGTATAAATTCACACAGCTTTAAAGAGTATTTTCAACCAAAGCAGAGCTGACAAGACTTGATACCCAAAGCATTTGTTTTGCATGTTTGAATACAGCTTCAATTGGAAAACCATTGCATTATAAATACTAGTAAATGTACCATATCATAGTGCAAAAGTAAGAATAAACCAAGTTTGACATATACAAGCTAGCATTGCCAAATTAAATGACATTTTAGTCCTACAATTTAGTATTTTGATCGCTAGATATATTTCAATGTTATGTGCAATAAGAGTATCGTTTTAAATATCGGTGGTTATCTAGATAATTTAATAATAACAGAAATCAACATTACATACATGATGTAATAAACTTTTTTAAACACTTATTTGTTGTAAAAAGAGTACAGCAGATAGTTTATATCAATGTATATATATATAAGCAGTTGAAGAAATTTTGGAAGGTCAAGAATCATCTTGAATCAAAGAATGTCAAATCGTTCCACAGTTTTCCCTTCAATGTTCATGTTATGCTTTATTCAAATTTTATAAGAAAAAAAAACAAATATTGTCCAAAATAATTCTGTCGGGAGTAGAAAATTATTTTAGAATCTTATTAAATATTTATTCTTTGTATAACATAGTCACTTTAAACATTACATGCAATTAACGTGTGCATTTTCATTGGGAATTTTTATATCGAAAAGCAATATTTGAGGTTTTTGACAAAGGTTTTTGACAGAGGGTTTTTGACGTGATAGTTTAAACTGCGGTTTAAACCGTCAAAAACTGCCATGTGTCAAAAACCTGCCAACCCTGGATTATACCAAAAATTGTTTTGTTGTAAATGTTTCAGGCAATGAAAACAGATTTATATTTCACAATATATAATAAATTCGTAAAAAAATTTAAATTATTTAAAATAAAAATGAATATTCTCGATTATTCTCTAATTTTTACATCCAAGAGAATATTTTCAGAATATTCTCGTTCTCCGAGAATATTTTTCCAAAGAATATTCTCACCTCACATCTACTCAAAATGATCTTTTACATGACTTTTGAAATATTTTTAAAAATGTATATTAAATTCTTTTAATGCAATTTTCATGATTAAAAAATGAACAGATACGAATAAAATATAATCGGTAAATAAAATTTATGGATTAAAATAATATTTAGTATATTTTCAAAAAGCACCAAAGTCAGTCTTATTCAAAGTCAGAAACAGTTGTAGTGCTGTCCACACGATGGCGCTGGCGTATCTTCCCAGCTTGTATAATTATTAGTCTATTTTCTGCTGGTGGCATCACAACAGAAATCGAGAGTCAAAGGCGTCTGGCTCGGTTTGTTGATGGTTGATGTTGTCTCACTCACGGACGCGCGTCTGTGTCTCATCATGCACGGGCCACATTTTCCTCTACCAGCATCCCCGTTTGTATTGTGTAAATATTATCCGTTGTAAATAAAGTGTAAATATAACAACTAAAGATTGGTGACCCGGACGTGATCTGAACACGCAACCTTCTGACATCTTGACTTCATCGGACAGCATACCACCGACATACGTCACGTATCAGGCGTACAGAACCTAGTCTCTGATGCTCTTTCTAGAATACAAGCCATTGCATGCCCTCCATCAATAGACTATTCCAAGATCGCAGCAGCTCAAGCGACCGACAGTGAACTTGACTCTCTCAAGCATTCCTCCTCTTTAAAACTCAACATCTGCAATTTAGTTGGTATAGACAAACCACTCTGGTGTGACACATCCTGCAATCGAGTACGCCCATACATACCGAATACTCTTCGAAGACACGTTTTCGATGTTCTTCACAATCTATGCCACCCAGGCATCAAAGCAACAACACGTCTTGTCTGCGATCGCTTTGTATGGCCTTCAATTCGGAAAGACTGCACCACCTGGACTCGATGTTGTGTGCCTTGCCAAAAGTCAAAGGTGCACAAACATACTGTTTCCGCTCCAGGAAAAATAGAAATGCCAGACGCTCGTTTCAAGCACGTTCACATCGATATCATTGGTCCACTTCCGTCATCCCAAGATTACACATATTGCCTCACCTGCATCGATCGATTCAGCCGTTGGATCGAAGTTTTACCGATGAAGGACATGACAGCAGCCACTGTTGCTTCAACATTCTATTCTGGTTGGATCAGTCGTTTCGGAACCCCAGAGAAAATAACAACAGACCAAGGTCGCCAGTTCGAAAGCTTCATCTTTCACGAACTCACCAAACTCCTTGGCATTCAGCACATCAGGACGACACCTTACCATCCTCAAGCTAACGGGATGATAGAAAGAGTTCATCGACAACTGAAAGCAGCTCTGATAGCTGGGTCAAACATGAACTGGGTGAACACACTTCCAACAGTCCTGTTAGGGCTACGATCCTGCTACAAAGAAGACCTCAAAGCCACACCAGCACAACTCGTATACGGCACAGAGCTCAGATTGCCTGGCGATCTAATCACCAACAGTAGTAACAGCATACCGTGTCCCACAGAATTTGTCTCCATTCTAAGGGACCAAATGCAGCAGCTACAACCAACTCCTGCAACGGCGCATGGTGAAAAGAGACTGTACATACATTCGGAACTGAAGAACACCACCCACGTGTTCCTGCGGTCAGACACAGTAAAACGAGCTCTCGTCCCCACTTACAACGGACCGTACGAAGTGCTGAAACGTGGTGAGAAGACATTTTGCCTTCTCATAAAAGGAAAACCTTCCATGGTATCGGTCGACAGGTTAAAACCTGCCTTTCTGCTCACCGGCAGTGTGCCTCAGCCAACCAACAAAAACACAGATCTATCCGTGCCAAAAACTTGCTCTGTCGTTCCGAAAAGCATCCTAAAAAAGACAACGACCTGCAAAAATATTTGGAAAAACCGTCTACGTTCATCGAAGCACGTGACTTTTAAACTTTAATTCTTTCTCTTCTGTCCTCGTCCTTCGGACTGCGAGGGGGGTACTGTAGTGCTGTCCACACGATGGCGCTGGCGTATCTTCCCAGCTTGTATAATTATTAGTCTATTTTCTGCTGGTGGCATCACAACAGAAATCGAGAGTCAAAGGCGTCTGGCTCGGTTTGTTGATGTTGTCTCACTCACGGACGCGCGTCTGTGTCTCATCATGCACGGGCCACATTTTCCTCTACCAGCATCCCCGTTTGTATTGTGTAAATATTATCCGTTGCAAATAAAGTGTAAATATAACAACTAAACAGTCTTTGCAAACAACACGTTGATCACACAGATCTTAAAGAAAAAAACAGGAATAATTTTTTTTATAAAGCCTTGCTCTAATTGCTGATTAAAAATAATAGATGTTGTAAAAACAAATATAATTATGCTTTTTGTATTAAAATTTTTAAGTTTGCTAGTTTCTTATCCAAACTATCTGAATCTGTGAAGGAATAAAAATATGTAACATATTAAGCAACATCATGCAAGTTGGAAACACATCCACAAATTGTGCAAGAAACAATATTGTCAATAGAATTTGTTTTATATAATTGATGCTGAATGGCTCTTTGGTTGTACATCGAGTGAATTGAAATACCTGCATCATATGTCTGATACCGCACTGCCACCACACATTCACTTTAATATACGTAGGCCCCCCTATGTGTGTGTGTGTGGGGGGGGGGAAGAGATTAACCTATGAAGTTAATTTGGACTCAACAACCTTTCGTGTTACATAAACAGATTTTTGGTTTTTTTGCTTGTAGTTTATAGTTCATTCATTAATGCTTAATTCATTTTCAGCAATAAGGAGAAAA
Organism: Pholcus phalangioides; assembly: GCF_987345545.1. Lineage (NCBI taxonomy): Eukaryota > Metazoa > Arthropoda > Arachnida > Araneae > Pholcidae > Pholcus > Pholcus phalangioides. The sequence continues at coordinate 31,157,687 of NW_028301596.1, read as the reverse complement.
AAAGCGGTTAGGTGAAAATATAGATACCTAATTATTAACAAGATTTGTTTTAATTAGCAGTCAGTTAATTAAATGTAAAAAAATCTGATTTAAATAAAAAAAATCTGATCTTTTAAACTTTAATGCAAGAATGAATTATCACCCATGAAAAACAAAACGAACCTTTCTTTCACTGTCATCATCCAGTTTGATGGAATCTTTTTGCAGTTCAGCCATCAGATCATTTGTAGCCATAAATCTGAAGTCCTTATCAGTGGAGGTCATCTGAAAAAATTTATGAAACAAATTAGATGAGAAATAAGGCAAAGGATTTTGTAAAGCATTCATGTGTCATTGCAGGGGCGGCTATAGCTCACCTTGTCACCAGGGCTCAAAACCTCATGTGCTACCCCTAAAGATGTTCCTTGTGTAATGCTGAATGGGATTTAGCCATGAAGACTCTGAAACAGATCCTTCATCGTTCCGAAGTCACACACCACTGGTTAACCAACAAAATGCACTTCACCATAAGTCAAGTTCTGCTTCTAAAGAAATTATCCTGTTTTTCTTAGGTTCAGAATTACTTCACTGCTCTTAATGCCAGTTAGAGTTGAACCTTGCTAGCATCAAATACCTATTCTTTGGCTCAAAAGAGACAGTGCATGGTGTCATGTGAATTTTAACTATTCCAAAATTTAAAAAATCTATGTATCGAAACAAAAGCATAGGGCTGTCGGTTCTTACAACCCACCACCTGAATGTCCCACACCCCTAGCACCCTCGCTTAATCTGCCCCTGCATCACTGAACTAGGACCTGCCCAATCAAAAAAAAATTAGATGCCAGTCAAATTTCTTAAAAAGATTGAGAAAGAGAAAGTACCAAAGCAGCACCCATCTGCAACCAAAGTACACTGAGATATACTTTTAGCATGCCCCAACCTACATGGGTAAAGGTACCTATCCTACCTACATCCCGGAAAAGACAGAGCCCAGGTCATATCTGGTCTGACAGTGAAATTTCTCAGAAACCAAATGTGATTTTGTTCTCATTTAATGTTTTGAACTAGGGCCAGAACTAGAGGGGGGAACAGGAACTGCCCCAGGGTGACAAATTTAAAGGGAGCAAAGAAATAGTTATAAAATTTTATCACAAAAAAAAAGAGAAACTTTGCCTGGTTTTAATTTATAAAAAAATTGCCACGTTTTTAAGACAAATAAATTCAATGGTCGAATGGTCGACGCGTTTCGGCTCTTCAATGGAGAGCCGAAACGCGTCGACCATTCGACCATTGAATTTACTTGTCTTAAAAACGTGGCAATTTTTGTATAAAGTTATAAAATCATTTAATTTCAGAGTGGGGGGGGGGATAAAATCATGATTGCTCCCCCAATAAAATCCCAAATCACAGCCTGTTCTGAACCATCCTCTACTTTGAATAGCAAGTAGAGCTCTTGCTACACACTGCAGTTATAGTTTGCTTGTTTCACTCTGCATGAACTTTTCGAAACCAATTTACGAGAAGTTTCCTCGAACAAACAAAAACTTTGCTAGTCAAGGTCCCAATAAACTTTATTTTTCAAATCAACATAAATTCAATACAACTTTTCTGAAATACAAAATGCTTCGCTGTTTCTACATAAAATGTATTCTGTGTTAATTGTACGTAAATATAGAAACCTTCCCCCATAATCTGATTGCATTACTCAATATTACAAAGCTATACCACTGAAATATTTAATTACCCCTGACAATACCATGAGAATTGTTGAGTCATAGTGGCCATGATTAAATCCTTCCCCCCCACCCCCTGTAAGATATCCTATCAAAATCTGTATAAAACATTTTAACACAAATTCTAGGACAGTTTATCCAAACTTGGGAGGGGGAGTTAGAGATATAATTTTCTCTCTCATTCCCTACCACTGCATGAATGACACATTTAGTGCTGTGAAATTTCTTCATATCAATTTTGTTATTAAATCAATTTATGATATACAAAAACTAGGGCCTACACAAAATACATTTTGGATTTTATGGGACCTCATTGACCTTCGCTACAGGGGGTTCACGGATAATTTACTTTTACTACAGCATGGGGGGGTTTCAAACTTTTCACCCCTTTCCCTTAGTCAACGCTTACCTGCAACCCCCCCCCCCCCCAAGAACGGTTTGAGAAAGTCTCCTCGAAAAACCTCTGTCATGGCTGCTTCTCCACACCATCCCTCAAAAGGTTGGTAGCACACAGTTTGAGAATCCCTGCTACAGATGGACCAGGATGCATTGCATTTAACTAAAGGAGGTCTGCGTCATCAAAAATATCAGGAAAAACACCATTCTAAGACATAATTGTACCCCCCCCCCTTTTCAATACAATCATAGTTCTGAGTTCTGCACACCCTCCCTTTCAGAACAAAGTAGAATAGCTCAAACTGAATTTGCAGATAAAACGAAGGCAAAAAATACAGGCAGGGATCTATCCAGACTTTTTTTGCAGGGCTTGTGTTTTTGTGAAAATTTTCCTTATTTTTGTGAAACGGGTCATTAATTTTGTGAAAAGTAAATAATTTTGGAGAAGCAAAATAATCTACTTATCTCAGAAGAAATGAAATGGCAAATTTATGGGTTTTATTCATTTTTATCCTGCGAAGGGTTTTTCAGTTCCAGAATTTTGTGAGAAGTCTGGAAAATGGACCAAATTTCAGCTGGACAGACCCCCTTACTGGCCATGTGAGCAAAGTCACTTACATACTTTTTAGATCAATCTCAAACCAACAGTGGCATCATTCTAACGAGTAAACACTGCCTTAACCAAACAGGGACAGCAAGCTTTGAATTCCCAACACAGTGATATCCCACTTACATCAGTGATTCATTATAAGACTGTTAACATGCATGCGGTATTTCCTAATGCTTAATATACTTTTCCAATTAAAGAGAAGAGGTAAATTTGCAGATTTTTTTTTCTATTGTTTCTTGTCTTTTTTTACGTAACTCTCTCAGGAAACATTTTTCCGTTAGGAAGGGGGATTTCAAGACTTCAAGCTTTGTTCAAAATATCTTTGAAATTTTTTTTTAATGAGAAGACAAATGCAGGGAGACATACATTGATGTATAACTGTACACCGATCAGGACAAATTTCAGGTGCCATGGTGACTAAAGAATTGATATCGCCACCAAAAAATTTCTATGTGCAATTACTAGATAGAGTAAAAGAAATGTGCTTGACTTCTGCAGTATTTGGTTGCACCTAGATATTTTCTTTTTACCTGTCAGGCCCTGACCCATTCGCTGCTGCTGTGTTTTTGATTACATGAAAACACAGATTTGTTTCGCCAACGTGGGTCTGGATGATGATGAATATATCTTGCCAAACCAATCATTTCTTGCATTATTTTCATTTTCCATAGAAAACTTAGGTATACCTAACATTTTGTTTTCTGGATTTTTTTTACATTGCTAGCAAACATTTTTGATGAGCTCTAAGTCTCAGAAGGTGCCATGGAACAGACGCGGTATAATCCAGATTGCCAAGGACGGCATAATGGCACTGGGTAACTGTAACCCCTCTTATTTCTAGAATCATTCATTCCAGGTGGCGCTAGTAGCACTGCTAAATTCAAATGGCTGATGGTGTCTTATCCTTTTGTGTATTATATTTGAAATAACGTCATTATGTTTTCCAATGCATCATTGTCTTATCACTAGGATATTATCTGAATTGTACTGTCAGGTTGTATTTTTCCGATATATTTATTTTTTGTAACTTCTGCCCCCTTTTTTCACGCCTTCTGTTTTTATATAGTCCCATAAATATTATTTTAGCTAATTATTTAAACAAGCTGGACACCGAGCGAGATTTATGCCCTGACTGGATTATTTCAAAGAGTCTGGGTTTTATTTTTTTATACCGAGAATGTTTATTTATATTATTTATAATATTATTGTTGGTTTCTGCTCGTTATGTTGTCTGTAAATTCCCAATATATGGTATAGCATGATTTTATGACTTTATAACCAAACCCGTAGCACTAGTGTTACCCAAAAACGATTAAAAACAGGTGGAAATTATACAGATTAAATATATTAATAATAATTATTTAATCAATAAAAATCAATAAACACTTGTAGGGCGTACTCCATATGGGCTCGCCAAGCAAACGGCTTTACCACTAAATTCACACTCATCGTGCCGATAAAGGGGGGACCCTTGCCCCCCCCCCAACCTGAAAATATCCCCCTCGGACCACCAGAAAGGCTATGGCGAGGCTCCATGCACTAGGGCTGCTGCTCGAACACACAAAAACGATTGAAAAGGCCAATTAACACAGGTCTATCTTCATAAAGAAGTTGATAACGCTTCTCGGCTCTTCAAATTGTAGACGGTGCAGATACATTAAATCTACACGATCTGTCATAACGTGGAAATAGCATGAAAAAAACGGCACAGAAAAAACAAAACCAACTTTGAGCAAAATAAAATGTCAATAAGCTGAGGAAAAATGAGGCGCAGTGGCTCCATCTACGTTTTAGGACTTGGAAGAATTATGTTGGGGACATATCACTGTTTTGGTGCATACAAAAATTTGGCAACAAAACGGTATACCGTATATTGGGAATTGGTCATTATGTTGTCTATGCTGGCGACTTTTTTTTCAGCCTCAGCTACTTTCGCTTGGGCTGTCTGACATGTTTGCCGCCAAAAAAAAAATCACCAAATATCTGGATTATACAACATCTGTTCCAGCATTTTCAATATTATATATTATGGAGAAAAAGTGAACAACAATTTGGTTTTTTTTACTTCATTATAGTAGCCACAAATATCTTTTGGATCATTAGTTTTTCATAACTAACCAAATAATGACACTGTATGGTCGACTGGTCATCAAACCCAACTAAAAGCAGTGATGGTCTGCACTAAAGTTGGTTTTACATGATTTCTAATTTTTAAAAGAAAACGTTGACCGATCACTGTTAAAAAATCTCATCACAGAAAGTAACAGACCCACAACAGTACAAATATTCAATCTTATTATACTTCACTCATAATTTGCAATATAGGTGGCAGCACTGACAACACACTTAAAACTGTTAGAAATGCACACTTTCATCACAACTCACTCGGCAGTAAATTGCCCATGGAAACAGACTAAAAGACAGATCAAAATTAAGCTTGAGAGATAAAAACAGCAATATAACACTTTTTCTCTGTAATCTGGCCATGCGCTAGTGCCAGCCCAGTTGATAATCCAGCATTTTTAGGCGGGCTTTCTTCGAGCATAGAAGAGGAAAACATGTATCTGCATGTCTGTATGCACTTTTTATTATATATAGGCTTCTACAATTAGCTTCTAGTAATCTGGCAATTCTGTTAATCAGGCACACTCTGGTCTGGTATGCGCCGTATCATCGAAAATGTACTACAGCACCAAATCGGGTATGGCGATAAAAATAGAGCAGCAACACATCAATAATTCACACATAGGGCGTTTCTCACATAGGGAAACGTGCCTAGGATACCAAAATTAGCTGCCTTTCACGTTTTAGGCACAACCCACAGGCACACACGTTTGCCCTACAAAAAAAAAAAAGACTTCAAATAAGGAGGGCCCCAAATATTCAAATTTACTCAGAGTCCGAACTTACGGAGAACATCCCTGACTCCAACAAACTGTAATAAAAAAAATCATACTATATATGAGTATACACAAATTAGGAGCCCCAGACTCACTACAAGACTGACCTGCAAATCATTATGCAATATAATTGGCATGAAATATATATAATGATAATTCTAGAAACACGTTGAGAAATTAGTATTGGTGGACATAGCTTGTGTAAATTACAAAGTAAACACATGTGAGAAGTGTAAACACATTGAATTGTAAACAAGTATTTTCTTAATAAAACTGCACACACCAAAGAAACTGTAAAATAATAATAATGAAAAGGGGGCACAAACTTTTTCCAACAAGTTCGCGATGTGATACGAAACGCTCGCCATCTTTGACTGCGGCTCCGGAGAAAAATAAAACTAATTTTTCTTTCCGAATGAATGAGGACGAGAATAAACTTCGAATGGAATTACAGTCGCCACGAACAGAGCCAAGAATAATTATTGTTATTGATAATTCTGAAAACTTTCATTACACTCCTCTGTGTAGTAGCGGCTTCAAACACACCGTGTTGCCAGTCTCAACAAACACAAAGTTACTGGAATGCCGGTTTGAAAATTGCTGATTCTTTTCTTTTCGTTTTTTCCCTTCTGCGGTGATCAGAAAGTTCTGTTTCAATATTCGTCATATTTTAATGTCATTCAAAATGATGAGGAATGAAAAATAAAAATAATATTTCCTTTTTAACTGTGAGTGAAAATGTAACTTATTATATTCATTCACTCAATAAAAATTATAAAATTACAAATTCAGCACATGACGTCACAGTTCTTTGTTGGAGGCACACTGAGTGTCAAAGTGATTTCCTTCCCCCAAATGTAAGATAAGAATGTATGCCAGGGTAGGGTCGCAACTGGACGCTTGATCAGCTGGAGCTAGCACGCATTTTGGCGCCCCCCTTATAATGCTGATGAAGAGGTTAGAGGGTAGGATTTGAGCTCCCTCTGGCCCGAGGCACCGGACACAACCCGTGTTGGAGAAGCAAGGTTTAATGAAGATCACGTTATGCATTCAGCAGTTTCAATGGATTTTTATAATAAAGATATTTAAGCATTTTCCAAAATCTGTGATTAGAATTTCGCTGCATGCTGGTATCCTTCGATGTTTCCCGGCATGTCGGCTAATGTTGGGAAATACTGTAAAGCTATAACGTTTCATTTATTATTTTTTCAGTTACCTGTGCATTCTTAAATTGAGAAATTAGGTAAAATTGGGGAAAATCAACCACGTGTGAAGCATAGGTGGAGATAGACTTGGAAGTCTAGGGAGGGGTACGGTCACGGTCAATAATTTCTCGGGGCGGCATGATGATGATGATGTCAATTCATATATGCATATATATATATATACATATGTATTTATACATTATAGATCAGTCTACTTCACCTTTGACACTGGGGGGGGGGGGCGATGCCACTGACGCCTCCCGTATTTCCCCTTCATGGGGGGAAATCAACATCATCCAGTTGACTCGTGCTTTGTTATGACTCGTCCTGTTTCCAGTGAGGGCGACCAAGACCCAACCCAATAGGGTAAAGGGCTTATATCCCTAGAGGGGACAGAGCCAAAGCCTCCTAGATACTACTAGGAGTACTTCTAGGAGGCTTTGACAGAGCCCGGGGTCTTGTCTGGACTTCAGTGAGGGCGCTATTTAACTACAGGGTATTCCGTAGTCAATGCTTTATATTTCTTACTCCAAGCATCACAGTTCAAGGTCAAACACGCTCAACGACGAATTTTTTCCATTTCTTTGCAAAAAAAAAAAAAAATACCGGAAGGCTGAGCTAAGACTGGTCGTTGTAGTAGAATAAACGATATTTACCGGTCGTTACATTGTTCCGCAGAGGAATATGGACGAGGTACATGTGTGGTTTAGTAGTGGTCGTTACATTGAATAAAAAATAACATGGCAGAAATAGGAAAAAATTCGGGACGGTCGTTACAACGAGCGTTTATTGTATATGCAATTCATTCTGGAAGTTCGTTCGTAAACCGAATTGTTGAGAAACCGTAATAGTTTTTTTCATATAGGAATCAATGTAAAATTGATTAATTCGTTCCAAGGACTCCGAATATTTTTAGTGTGAATTTTCTCAGCAGCACTTTGCGGTCAAGTGCATAACGTAAAACCGATTGTAGATTAACACTGGAAACGCTTTTCTCCTAAAAGAGACAACCCCATCTCTACGATATACCCATGGGGGAGATAGACTTCGAAGTCTATCTTTCATAGCAAAAATATAACAGTGAAATAACAAATTCCTAGCATAATATCTAACGTAACTAAAAGTTAAATTAGAAAAAATATCAACGATCAGTTTTGTTCTTTTCGTTCAAACAGGCGTCCCGAAAGCATTTATAGGGACGTTGAAAAACAGCAAAAAAACCGGGATATGTGGCCATCCTGCGGGCTGGCTGCACTAAGCCTCGAGAGAAGAGAGCTTTAAAAAATGAGATCTATAGTCCGTTTCAGGTTAACTTTGCAGTGCAGAGAAAGGTAGAGAGTGTATTCCTTCGCCATAAAATATAGTTCCCATATATCGGAGGCTTACGATGATCATTTATGCAGAATATTTTAGTTTTTAAATGATTGAAAAAAAAATACTGAAAAAAATATTGTTGTGAATCGATCTTTATTCGTTTAAGAATTTTAAATTAGAAAAATATTAGTTACCATTATACGTAAAAAAAAAAGATTTTTCCCAGTGAGATTGGCGATGATCAGCCATACCTTACCGCGACCGCGCATCGATACATTGGTTGAAAGGCTTTAGTTCTCATAGCAACGTGTGATGCGGTTCAATCGTAGTTTCCCCTTCACTGCAAAGTTAACCTGAAACGAACTATAGTTGGAATTTTCGAGAGTAAGCATGTAAATTTGTGTGGTGGGCCTCAGAAAAATCATTTGGCCCGGGCCTATGATGTTCTTAAGGTGGCCCGGTCTGGCAGGGCTCTAGCCCTTGTGAAAAATATCTGGGAATTCACCCATATTATAATTTTTGTCAACAATATTCAATCATTACACTTCACTCATAATTAGAAAAAGTGACGGCAGATGGTAGAGCACTACGCATAACCAGCATTACACAGAAACAAACTTCGTGTCAGGCTCACAACATATACACGCACATTCCAACATGCACCAATTCATTAGAAGTTCTGCAGAGAAATGTGGACGTATGGCTCAGTAGTAGTGTTTGGTTCGTCAATAGTCACTTTTGTCCAAAACCAACAAACCGGGTAAAAATAAATTTTTTATCAGCCTACTAGAAAATTACATAGTGCAGTACAGATTATATTGACAAACATCATTAATCCAGATCCCTCTCTTCTGCTACCTATCAAATAAAAATAAAAACTATTATGATTCGAACTGGTGACGATTTTGATTTATTTGCCGCATGAAAAAAAAAAAGCAATACAGTATGATATTAACAAATATTTTATAAGCATTTAATATAAATTAAAATATTAAGTTTGCCGTGAAATTTTGATAGTCACTGTTTGTGTTTAGTAAAATAACCTTTCTATAAAATTCGCGAAAAATCAACTAACTTGGCTTTTTGTGATTGTAATCGCAAAAGCATGTAAAGTAGAAAATCGAACAGTTTATATAGTTTCTGATTACAACTACAGGAAGTTACACTGTTTCGAGTTTTATTAACATCATTTCACTGCGCGCAAACAGCAACTATTAAAATTTCTCAGCAAACTCAACATTTTAATCAATATTATTATTTAAAAATTATTTACTGATATCATGCTGCATTGAATTTATACAAATACAAATACAACACCACAACAGGCAAAATGCCCAACGAGGTGGCTGAAAAAAAGGTGCCCATAACAAATATGGATGTCATATATTTCAAAAATAAAGCAACCCAATTAAAAATGTAATTAGAAACATTATAAACAATATATACACATGATAAAATATTATACAATGCCCATAAAGAATAATTATGGTTGTCTTATTCTAAGTATGAATAGCTTCTCGATTTACCCCAACATGTTTATCATACTTCTTCTTAAACGTGTCAATTATCCTTGACTTGAATTGTCTCTCACCCAATTGGTGTCCCCTTGTAAAAGCAGTCGATTGGCGGTGTATTAAAAGTTCATGGTCCATCCTATCCATCCCATTAAAAATTTTGAACACTTCGATCATATCTCCTCGACACCTGCGTTCATTCAATGTAAACATATTCAAAAAATGAAGTCTCTCTTCAAAACTCAAGCCCCGTGTGCCAATAAGGACACGCGTAGCTCTTCTCTGCACCCCTTCAACCAAGTCTATGCCCTTCTGTAGGTATGGTCTCCAAAACCTTACAGCATACTCCAGTCCAGGACGAACTAAGCCTCGAAAAAGCGGAAGAATGACTTTAGGAGAACGCGAAGAGACTTCCTTGAAAATGAGACCAATCATTCTATTCGTTTTTTTTTGACCACCGCTGAACAACGTTCAGAAAACCTAAGCCGCTCGTCAATGAGAATTCCCAAAGCGGTGACCCTAGTTGCATCCGGGATAGTGACACCATCAAACTCCGAAGAGAACCGTGGGTTGTTCGAACCAAAATGAGCGACCATGCACTTATCAACGCTAAACGTCATGCTCCATTCATTTGCCCATGCTGCAATCCTGTTTAAGTTGGTCTGGAGCAACTCCCTATCGCTTTGATTCCCGATTACCCCCATTAGCTTCACATCATCTGCGAATTTGCTAGTAATCCCATCGATACCCTGATCGAGTTTATTGATAAAAAGTGAAAAAGTATTGGGGCCAAGAACACTTCCTTGAGGAACTCCACTTGTGACGCCTGTCCAACCAGAGAATTCCCCGTTGACCATAACTCGTTGCGACCTATCTCTTAACCGCGATTCTATCCAATTTAGCAAGTTGCCCCCTATTCCAATCTCGTGTAAACACTTCAAGAGTTTACCCTGTTGGACCCGATCGAATGCCTTCTGGAAATCAAGGTAAACAACATCTACATTTTTTCCCTTACCCAAAGCCCTTGTCACGTGATCATAGAAGCAAAGGAGATTAGTTGCACATGACTTCCCCTTCCTGAACCTATGCTGATTATCTGACAATACATTATTCTCGTCTATCCACTTCACAAACTGCCTTTTGATAATAATTTCCAAAATTTTCGAGAGGGAACTCGTCAAACTCACTGGACGATAATTGGACACAGCTTCTCTACTACCCTTTTTAAATATCGGAACAACATTAGCAAGTTTCCAATCCCTTGGGACGATACCCTCAGCAACACTACTCCTGTATATCTGTGTGACTGGCCCTAACAATTCATTAGCACATTCCCTGAGGACCCAGGGATATATATCATCTGGTCCTGGTGCTTTGCTCGCACATATATTTTTTAGAAGATTTAAGACCTCCACATCTTCCACTTGAACATCGTAGAGGATTTTATTTCCCCATGCAACACTCGTGTATTGAATATCATTATCTCTGTTAAAAACCGACGCGAAAAAGTCATTGAGAGCACTACACATGTCAACATTGCTCTCTAACCTAGACCCTCCTATCGAGAGGGGGCCAACTGTTCCCTTACATCCATTATTGACGTATCGAAAAAATGATTTCGGATCGGAGCCAATGTTATCTGCCAACCTAGATTCAACTTCCATTTTACTATCCCTTATCGCTTCCTTCAACACTCTTCTTTTATCAGTAAACAATGATATTTCCAGCATGGCCCAGCCGCAAGGTAGCCTGCTTATATCCCACAAGGGACAGAGCGGGGGCCATGTTTGGTGTTTGCAGTAAACAATGATAGGTCACCTCGTCCACTTTTATACTCCCTGAATGCTCTTTTCTTTTCAAGATAGAGGTCACGGACGCTATCCGTGAACCACAGCGGGTGAGATGTACAAGCACGCCTTTTTCGAACAAAGGGTATGACGTCGTGGAAAACAGAGGACAGTTTCGTACTAAATTCCTCCCATTGACTTACCACCCCTACTGATTCCAACCGGTCTTTGAAAACTTTCGCTGACCTTCCTCTCAGATCATCAAAGTTAGTTCTTCGAAAACAAGGAACCAGTCTTTTGTTATCAACCTTACCCGAGGAAAAGTTACAGTGAAATCTGACGATACGATGATCACTGGAAGAAAACTCTTCCCCTACCGAAACATGTTCAACAAGATCCTCAGAACTAGTGAGAACTAAATCCAAAATAGCAGTACCCCTAGTGGCTTCTGATACATGCTGATACAAAAAATTTTCAAGCTCCAACTTAAGAAACTCTCTTTCATACTGATCTGTAGATGAAAGGTTCTCCCATTCAATATCTGGGTAATTGAAATACCCTAGTATGAGAACCCTCTTACGCTTACACATGTAGGAAATTTCATCATGCAATTTGGCGATTTTCCATGCGGCACATTACTCGAAAACCAGTTACCAATTTGAACCATAACAGTTGTGATTTTTTATTTCATAGGTGGCAGTAGGGGTTTCCAGTTTAATGGCCATGACGTTTGAAGTGAACAGACGGACTTTTTTCAGCTGAGCAACCGAGAGTTAAGATTTTGTATCCAACCCAAGTGGAATCCTCGGTCAGCGTGATTAATGGTTAAATATCTTTTCCTCTGAAGACAATTCTTATTGTGTGTCGAAATCGAAATGATATTTCGGTGGAAGATCCCACCATGGCCCAAACCCTATGAGTAAACAGCTTATATCCCCTGTGGGGACAGATCGGGGTCATGGTCGGTTTCGGGTCCTCACGATGGGAGCAATAAACTCAATGATCTAAATACGGTATTTCAGGCGGAGCTGTTTGCGCTGCTCACAGCTATGCAACAGGCAAGCGCCAGCAAGAAAGAAACACACATTCTTTCTGATTCACTTTCTTCATTATATGCGGTTCTAGACATGGAGGAAAGAATAACAGGAGGTGACATCAGGAACGAAAATTGAAGCCGTTGTGGCAACCCTATGGGCTGACGAGTAAGCCCAAACAAACCGCTCTTTTCCCTATACTTAACATGTGTTTTGCCGGATCGAATTCTTTTAAAATATTAATAACTAAATAAATTTAAGCACCATGTCCATTTAATGCGTCTTCAGGTAATCTACATGATCCAATGATGGGGAAAGATAAAAGTTTATCCTTGTATAAGGGGTTGTTATATTTTTAATTTATTTTTGAAAAAGGGGAAGATCTTTTTACCTCTCGACTCGTCATAAGTTTTTAGTTCAGTACTTCAATTTATTTTAAAAATTTGATGCATCACATTAATGTCTATGGGAATATGATTAATTAAAATAATATGAAGCTGCAATAAAATGCAATTTCATAATTTTTTTCTTTTAACTGTTTATCTTGCCTTTTTGTTTCGTTCACCATTATGATAGATCCGGGACATTTCCAAAGTGTTTCAGGCCCGTGGGCGCTCGTCTTAAGCTTTACGTGAGGAATTTTGATTTCTAAATCAGTTCTGAGGTGCTCGAGCACCTTCTGACAGGGCCGTAGCTAGGATTTTTGCCACCCGGGCAAACATGATTCTTCTGTCCGGGGCAAACAGCATTTTGCCGCCTCCGTGTCTCAAAGCACTGGAAGTGCTCGTCCGTCACTGTGTATTTATGGTTTTGCTGCCTGTAGGCTGTACAAATTTCGCCACTCTTCTTCCGTTCCACTCTGATATTCTTGAATATGTATTACTGGAAATATATGCCGCCCATCCGAACTTTCCGCTATGTAGATGTAATGAGAAAAAAATATTAAAAAATAAAAAACTTTTTTTTACGAGCCGCGATAAGTCATCTCTCTGGCCTATAGTATTTAGAAAAATAATCTGGGCTGTTTTTTTTTCTCTTCATTTTGTACCAATTACTTTGCTTTCAAAGTGACGTGTACGAAAATTTGACAAAGTTTCGAATTGTATATGAAATCTTAAATTGTGTCGGTGTTCGAGTTTTTGCCTGGAATGGAGAAATATTTCTACAATATTTTAATATGAACAGTTGAAAGACATTATATATGCTAATGTTTTGCATATATAATGTTTTTCGCAAAAAAAGTCAGATTTTTTCAAACACCGCTTGTTCAAGTGTCTTTAAACATTGTATTTCTCTCAGCACTGAGGTGTTACATACTTTGGCATAATTTTTTTAAAATTAAAATGCCGAGAAGAAATTTTGTGGCACAAGATATGGGTAAATTTTGGTTATTTTTGCAAAAGGTTCCATGTTGTTGAAGTTAATATTCGAAAACAAATAACAACTAAAATTGTAAAAGCTCTCGTTCAATTGTATAAATATATCCAAAGAATTTGAGGGTAAAAAATCGAGTTCCTAAAGTGAATAGTAAATTTTTAAATGATTTTTAAAAACGGGGATGTTTCTCATAGGAAAGCATGGGAAGCCACGGTTTGTTTGGGCTTACTTGGTCCCTTTAATAGAGCGATCACTGGCTTCATCTGGCAACCCAGATGCCCCGTGCTTTCTCAACGGAGGCGCTGGTCGCGTCACCTCCTGTTATTCTTTCCTCCATGGGTTCTAGACCCCCCCCTATCACGCCACATGATGGCTTGGAAAATTAGAGACCTGTTACTGCCAAATAGACATATCTATATCTCGTGGATCAAAGCGCATAGTGGAAATACTGGGAATGAAGCAGCTGATCGGTTAACCAAAAGAGCGACCGAAAGACCAGGAACAGATTTCTCTATCCTTCTTCCAAAGTCGTTTGCGATGAAGAAGTTGCAAAATGATCTGTTGCAGAAATGGCAATCACGATGGTCAAATGACACGAAAACAGGTCGTAAGATCTATGAAGTTCTCCCACAAGTTAAATGCTCTAGTTATGGCTGGTCTAGAGAGACTATTTTATTTTTTTCAGAGCATGGCCCCTTCCCCTCCTATCTTCATCGTTTTCATAAGAGTAGGTTTTCAAGCATGTGTAAATGTGGAGGGGAGGGGAGCGTCTTTCACTATGCTACGGCATGCGAGTATACCAAGGACTTTCATTTTGGCTCTACTACGCCACAGAATTACACCACTTGGAAGAAACAGTTACTGAGAAAACACTCCAGAATCGAAAGAATTAAGCGCCTTATTAGATACGTCATTTCAAACGAAGACAAAATAACAATCACGAAACAGTGCCAAAGTACGAATGTTTCAGCTCCCTTACAAGCTGATAGCAACTCTTCATCAGACTCAGACTATGATCCTCTGGCATGAAATGCGATATGTTGGGATTGTCTCACGGTGTCTTTGTGCGCGACTTCTGATAGACAATGAAGTTCCTTGATTCCCGTTGCTGTCAATGGACAATGTCGCCTGTCTTGTATATATATATATATATATATATATATATATATATATATATATATATATATGAGTGTTTATATGCTTGTATATATATGTTTATGTATCTTATATATATATGTGTCTATAGTTATTTGTGGGCCCCCTTCGTGGTCTGCTGGCGACGTGCGTATGCACCTGCCCATGTAACCTCAACTTTTTGTCTTGTTATCCGCTGGTAGTCTTTAGGTGCTTAGTGCTCCGGATAGTGCATCGCTCTTCCACCATGGCCCAAACCCTCTGGGTGACCAGCTTATATCCCCTATGGGGACAGAGCGGGGGCCATGGTCGGTTTCGGGTCCTCACGATGGGAGTCCATCACTGTGACCACTCGACCACCACAGTGTCAGGTGATACGATCCAAGGTGATGTGGAGACGTTTACATTACAATACAAAAGCATGCTCTAATAAACGAAAGTTGGCCTTGGATACAATAATCCGAAACAAAGTAGTTGTTGAATGACTCGGCAGTTATTTTCGTACAGGCAGTAAATAATGAGTGAAAATGGCAAGAAAAAAAAAATGGACGGAACTTCAAAACAAGGTAAATTTATTCTTTATTGTAATTTATCTCATATAATGAATAATACACAGGATTTGCAAAAAACCATTTTTCCTTCATATTGTGACGTTTTGATCGGTAATTTTAATTATTCATTTCAATAATTTACTGTCTTTTAATTCCCTTAATATTGAGCATTTCCTCGTTACTTTGTGATTGATGAGA
Organism: Pholcus phalangioides; assembly: GCF_987345545.1. Classification (NCBI taxonomy): domain Eukaryota; kingdom Metazoa; phylum Arthropoda; class Arachnida; order Araneae; family Pholcidae; genus Pholcus; species Pholcus phalangioides. Next base: position 31,141,955 of record NW_028301596.1, on the reverse strand, counting down.
AAGATAAAGGGGGAAGAGAGAGAGAGAGAGAGAGAGAGCGCTTAATTTCACAAACACGGACGGTCGAAAAACCGAGACCATTTTTATTATTACTATTATTTCTCTCCAACACATTCTCCTTATAGTATATTATTTTATTTATTGTTCTCTCTCTTTTTAGCGAGAGACATCCATATTACACACGAAGGAAGTAAAATACTTCGATCTAAAAATATGTCATATAATGGTTTCCTATAAATCTAGTTCTCTGTAGTATAATAATAATGACAAAACAAAATATGACATACCAAGAATAACTCTCAGTCTATATAACAGTAAAGTACATAATATAGTAATAATAATTACAATTCACCAACACGTAACGGTAAAAGCTGTTTTTTACATTATTTACGATGATGATTATTGTTAGTTATATGTACGAAAGCACATGAAAGCACCTATTGAATATCCAAGAAATGGGAAAGAATCGTGTTCAAAATACTGACAGAATCCTTTGAAAATCGACACGCAATAGTGCATTCGATTGATTCTTTGAATATCGACACATTAACGCACTCTAGAAAAAGTACCGTGAAAAATTATAAGTGTAACTTTTCCACAGAATGGAACTGTGTGATTCTCTTCGGGTACGATTGAAAAACTTTTTCTTGGAATTATTGCTCAGAAACCGATTCTGTCATAAGGCAAAATAACGTTCGAGATAACAGTGGAAATCATATTTCCCATTATGGGGCTTCTACGTAGAAGCGGTTCATGGACTCCTAGAGTTAGCAAGAAAACGTTGTATCAAGCTGATAAATTTGTTCATTTTGTCGAACTCTTATTGCTACCTCACACTGCATAAAAGGAATCGCGTTGAAACGCAACTCATAAAAATTAATATGGGACTTATATTGCTCTGAGCGCACATGTCTGTTTGAAAAGTTTCGCAATTTTTTTGAATGAATTTGAAAAATTTGAAATTTTCAAAGTTTCACAAATTTTTCAATTCAATCTACGTAATTTCTTTTCCCATTAAATGACATGAATATTCATTCATTTACCATCATCTTCACTTCAAAATATGGAAGACACTGTTTGCAGCACCAGTAAGAACACGAAACAAGCGAAACGGACAGCGTAAATACGTTAGGGCCTTGCATATACATACAACGTGTTCCGGCATGTTGTTAGAATTCGTTAGAAATTCTGCAGAGGAATGTGTACGAGGTGCATGTACGGTTAAGTAGTAGTAGTTTCTTTTCAAATGGATACTCTCCCACATAGCACGTCAATCTTATTTTTACAGTCAAGAGAGCAAATATGTGAATCCAGGCTATTTCATAAAGATTGGTGGGCTAATTGTTTTTTTTTTCTTTTTTATTTCAAAGTGTGGCAATATGAACTAACTGTATTATAAACTAACTATTTAACTGTACGCACAACTCGTAAACATTCCTCTGGAGAATTTCTAACGAACTAGTTACATGTAGAAACGTGTTGCGTGTGGGTATATGCATGACCCTAACGTATTTATGTCTTCAGAATTACTCTTGTTTCGTATTCTACTGGTGCTGACATTTGACTTTCTTAGTTTGAAGTCAAAATTGCAAATGTCTGAATTTCCATGTTTAAATGTCGGAATTTCCCTGCAATATGCAACTAGATGCTAAAGCCGAAATGAAAATGGATCACACAATAAAATTACATTCCTGTTTTTTTAGGCGATCGATTCCACGTGGACCAATTGAATTCTCTGGGCCACAAGCAACTACGTATTTTTCTACTTATTGGCTGTTCAAATATAGAGTGCGGCGTGCTAAGGAAGCCCACTAGCTGACATGTTGAACATGACCGTGCCTTGGTGACTCTTTCTTTTCGTTTTTGATTAATAAGTGGTATAGGAAACTTTTCACTCTGAGATCTGATGCTTCCGAAATTTCTGTCTCAAAACAAAGCTTTTGTCATTCAGCGAAATTTTTCAACGGCAAATGTGCGCGTCTACAAGCGATATCGAAAGAAACGAAGCGTAGTGTAGCAAAAGTGTTTCGTATAAGTTAGATATACTATCAGGGCACATGTCAAACTGCTACTGCACAATTTTCAAACAGCGTGACTCTGAAGCAAACAGATTTCCATTGAATACAAAAGAAAAAATAGAAGATCGTATATCGAAGCGCAAGCAATTTAAATGTGGAAGGGCTTCATTCGAACTCTCGCCAACGGTTGTTTAATATCAAACGAGCACTTCCCTGTCGTTCAGAAAAGACTTAAGGAAATCCTTTAATTCTGTCCGTTCTCCTTGTGAAAATACTTTTCTTCAAATCCGTCCTTGTTAGTTTATGGTGTGCACGTGGAAGTTTATGCTGCTGTCCAGCTGATGAGGGATCGCGGAGCATTTTTTTTTCCTTTCAGTTTAATAGGCGAATTCTAGAATTTTTTCCTTGAATTTAATTTTATGAATTTCCTGTTTTAAAAGCTCAGGTAAAATATCTCAATATAATTTCTTTTATATCTTATAATTCTATAGTGATTTTTCTTCGAAGATTACACCTTTCGGAGCAGCGTTCCTCAACCTATATTACGTGGATCAAAAGCGCTTCGTGGATACAGCACAGGTGACCCGCAGGCAGATTTAATGATTTAATTTTCACTGAGTGAAAAAAATATGCAACTGTTCTAATATTGATATTATTAATATCTCTCTTTATATGGGTCTATTAAAAATTAGATCAACCATATCTCATCCAGGGAAATGCGATCCCAGATAAAAAATATTGCTATTAAGAACAAAAATGTAGTTTACGACAAATTAGTAAATTATTGCTACAAAACTGTACATCGAATTGTTACAGACGTTCTACTGGTCCTTGTGTTCAGAAAGGTTGAGAAACGCTGTTTCAGAGAGGTAAAGTTACTTGGATTTGGGTGGCTTCCGAATTTAACTGAGTACAGCTAACTTACACAACTAACCTGCGTTTTAATTTTACGATTTTTCGATACTAAAAGTTTTAGCAGGTCATTTCACCGTCGAATATTATACATGCGTCTTTTTTGTATTCGGTATATATGTAATTACTGTCATATCGGAATCGTTTTTATATCACTCCTGAAATGGTTAAAACTAACTGAAGGCGAGGGATGGGGTGGAAAAAAATGTCCCGATAACGGTTGGAAACATGCGGTAACTTCATATGGTTTTGCTGAGTGACTAAATAGTAAAAGTGTGCGTGAAATGAAATGACGTCCACTTGTTAACTACCCACTACTTTTGGAAATGCTTATATTACGGCCACTATAGAAATGGTGCTCATAACTACAGTACTATGTTATTCTACTGAATTTTTTCTCCTGCCTGGTAGAATTCGAGCTCTTTTCACTGACTACTAGATAGACAGATGGACGGACAACAGCGATTAATATTGATTTCTTTTAATGATTTTCATATTGGCAGAACTGATTTATCACACCGAATACGGACGTAAATATTTGTGTATATCTTGAGCATGTTTGTGTGAATTCTTTCATTGAGGATATCTTCCGCACCATTTTTACACTCATTTATGGAGAAGGGTTTTGGCCGACTGTTTGAAGCACCATATCAAGCCAGAAAAGTTAGTGATATAAGCTACATTTAAGGTACATCTAGAGCTATGAACAATAGTAAAAAAGTCGAGAAAATATGAGGGGGGGGGGAAAGTATCAATAGAACTTATACACCCTATTTTACCCCTGGGAAATCTGGATACTTCAGAGTCAGCCCCTTCAAGGGTTCGGAGATTAACCCATTCGATAACTTCTCATTTGGCACATGTGGGCACACATATAACCAACTATTTACAAATATACATAACTAGATATCTTCATACAGAAAACGGGAGAATGATGAAACGTTTTGTTAAGAGCAGCACCTTCAAAATTGAAACTTTGTACATGCACTCGATCAAATACATAAAACATGAACGAAATATTTGAATCGGTAGAATACATAGAACATGAACAGTACGTGCAAACATGACTTCGATGAAACAAGTGCGAAATGAATAAGTACAATATAGACAAAAACCAAGTGCGGTAACCAATATGGAAAATACATATTCATCCATGAACCCTATTTGTTCTTCTGATTTCATTTCGTTCATAGACCGACCAATTTTTCACAATTTTGTTATCTTCACAAATGGATGTAAAAACTAATGAAAATTTATCGTAATTAAAATATATAATAATCAATTCAATAGGATGAGTCGTATACCATCAAAGAACAGAAAATTTTTCCACGCAGTTGTTGAGTTGATTTTGTTAAATGGCAGTACGAGAATGGATTCCTCTTAAGTTATCGTGCACAATTTATCTATCATTCGAATGTAATAATATAAGCTTGTCGTTTTATCGATGTAACAACGCTCTGTGAAGTTTTGAGCAGAACTATATTATCAAATAGAAGAATTTTTTCTTTCACGGCCGGTTGAAAAGATGATTTCTTCCGGAAGAGACCCAGAGGAAGTTTGCCTCCAAACGTTTCGTCAACAACTATAGTAGATGTTTACATTTCAAACAGAAATGTCGAAGAAATACACGAATAGCTGTGGAAAATAATTCTTGGTAATGTATTGTGATACCCCGTTTCAGTGTATAACAGCTACCCTAGAACATTCATATACAATGGAAGCTTGCCGAACTTATCCAACGGAACCTTGCTACAACTCGACATAACGACAAATCTATAAGGTGGTACTACTATTACTTAATCGTACTTGCATCTCGTAAACATTCCTCTCAGGAATTTCAAACAATTCGGTGCATGCCGGGTGAATGCCGTAATGTGTTGCGTGTGTATATGTGTGGCCCTAACGTGTGTCGGTTTTATGCATATTTCATCTGATTGTGCTGCCATTTTTTTTCCATATTTTGAAGTGAAAATGGCAGGTGCCTTAATTTTTACTGTTATGTAAGTATCGTGTTGAAAGTCTCTGTCTGTCTGCTCTCTTCTCCTGGTAGCAACGACGATTTAGAAGAGATATTAACAACAACATAAATTTGCTGGTGCATGGCAATGACTCTTCCTCACGATACAACGATTTTTTTTTTTTGGCCTACAGAATACCGTTATATCGATATTTCACTGTACTGTGTAATTTCTAGGATGGCAAAAAAAAAAAAAAAAATCAAGAAACGCTGGTCAACATCGTATTGTCCACTCGTCTATGGAAACAGACGTATCTAATGCAGTTATGGACGAAATGTTTGGCAGTCAGACCAACTTCGTAATCTCTTGAACCCAGAAAGAAACAATTGTGTGTAGCACTTCATGAACCTTAAACCTTATTCACTATGTTGTTGTCTTACATAACGTGAAATAGCGAAGCTTGTCATTCTGAAATACTTTCCCCACATGGGATGAAAAAAGAAAAATTCAAATCCTTGGCAAATTTTTGAGAATATGAGAAATGAAATAGCATATATTCATATGCGCACTTTCTTTAATTCAGAAATAAGGCTATACTCGTCATACTCGAAACTGTATGATTTTGAATATTGTAGAAGAGAAAAATGAATTTGCTGGCAAAGAGCTGTATCGATCACGAGTTTTAGTTATCAGTTGCCACACCTTCGTGGGCTGTATGAAAAGGGGGTAAACAATCTTGATCAAACAGGATTCGACAGGAATAAAAAGCGAGCAAAACTATCGCTCAAACGGCGCAATATACACACGGATCAGCATTTAAATATGGCTTTAAAGAACAACGCCTCGATACAACTAGCACAATATTATTAAGCTAAAGATGTTCCTACGAAGCTATAAAGAAGAACGTCCGACGCCATCTTTCGACTAAACTAAAACTTTTTTTTTTTACCCTAAGTCAAAATATAGTCTTTTCTTTTCATCGTCATCGAATATAATAGAGATAATTTCGTTCGTAAAAAACTACAAATATCACGAGTATAACATCTAGAAGATTTCACATGTATGTCGTGTGAGTTATGTGTTCCCATATAATGACAATTATTATTTCCTTCTCAACATGATGTTTGCACATTTCCTATGTGATCATGTGATATTTTTTTTACAGAGTAATTATATTTAATTATTAGAGGTTACTTCGACGAACACGAAAACAAATTGAACATAAGAAATGCAAATTATCTATTCAAACTCGTGGGCAGAGAATTTCTTCCCTTGTTTTAAAATGTATTCAAATGACTTGCAAGATTCTCAGATTATATGTGACTATCGTTTACAACAGAAGAATAAATTTTCCTTAAATTTGGGCTTAAGATCATGACAAGTCTCTCTTTGTTGTCAGACGCGGATTCAGGGTGATACGTCAGGCGGAGGGCGTATGGAATCATTAGTCCCGTATTTCACGGGGAAAAACATTTTCCTCAGTATTTCCTCCTATGGCTTTTACTTTTTTACTTTATTTTTACTATTTTGCCAGTCTTCAAATTTCTTCCATTTATTTATTTTTTGTCGATATATTCAGTCCTCAAAATATTTTATTTATTTACCTTTCTTGGGTCCGCAAATGTGGCCGTTTCGCAAATTATTTCTTCCGAAATTTTTCAATTACTTTTACCGGTCCGCAGTTAAAGAAAGGTTAAGGAAAAACAGGTATATATTTTCTGGAAATTTCGGTTATCAAAATCCTTGTGATTTTTATTTTTAATTTATATTACAGTATTATTTTCTTATTATTCCAGGCTCTCAGGGAAGAAGCGATCCCTCCAGATCCGCGCCTGCTGATCATCACTGTTATTGAAACATACCATTTGTGCTCACTCTATAAGAGCATATACACATCGCGAATACCTCTCTCTGACAAAGAGAAGGTCCCAAGGAGACGTCTTCAAATGTTGAAAAAAAATTATCACTGATCCTACTCATTTAAATATGCACAAAAATATGAAAACAATCTAGCGGAATTATCATAGGTCACTCAAAAAAAATGTAAATATTAATATTTTGAACGCCAATAGAGGCCGAGAATGAATTTAAAAATCCCGCAACCCTAGAGTGTAAAGTGTGACATCATTTAAAAAACACATAATCAGGTATAAAAAAATGCTAATTTTTATACAGTAGAGACAAAGAAAGAGAAATTAAAGGCAGAAGAAATAAAAACTTGTTTCTCAAACAATGAAGCTGGAGGAAAAAAAGGAAAAGAAAGTAGAAAAAAAAGTTTTTATAGATATCGCCAAGAAACGCAAGAGGCGATGAGTATCTTACTGTTATCATTTTTATTAATTTTTGCGGTTTTAATAATTGCATTCGACCGCTAATTTTTTGGTTCTGTCTTTCTGGGTGAGATGAATGCACTTAAACTGTTCCATAACTTTTTTTTGAGGACGACACCTTGGGACCTTTTCCTTGTGAGAAAGACGAAACTCTATCGTCGGACCAATTTATTTTCAGAAGTTTGGTTTTGGGAAATTACCCTCTGGTTATTACAATCACACTAAGTGAATATTTCTTCAAGATCTAAATTAAGTCATTGACTACGCGTGTGTGTGTGTGCACGTGTCTATAATACTGAGACTGTTCGAAGGAATGTTTAAAATACCCGACTACATCGCGTACCTCGTTGCTGTATAACATTACTCATTAGCCATATCAAATAAAGTGCTCTGTAAGAAGTTCGATGCCGGATAAAGAAGGGAAACGCAGCGGAACTTATTACAGCAATAAGAAAATATACCTATATTTACCGAAAATAAACCGAAGCTCTACTAACGCGTAGCCTAGTTAGCATTTATTATTATTTTTTTAAATGATTATGAAATCTATAAAACAGGGATTTCGTGATTGTAGCGAAACGAAACTGCTCCAGCGATAACAACTAGCATTTGCTTAGCATTAGTTCTAAAATGGTTTAAAGTTAATGTTTTCTTCAAACTATCAACACAGCAACGGTGATTCTTCGAAAGGAGTAATTTAATTAAAAAAGAAAAGATATAGATATGCTAGGAAACACGTACGCAGTAGTACTTTCCCCACCTATTGCTCTCGTTTTTTGACGTTTAATTATTGCTTTGGAAGAAACTACGAAATGATTTAAAAGTAAGGAAATTCACTTCATTTTTTCCGTAAGTTAACGATGGGGGGAAAAATATTCCCGTTAATAATGATGGTCACGTCGAGTAGGTACTTACAGTACACCTCCTGGATAAAGGGAAGGGTTGGGCAGGATATGAGAGAGACCTTGTCTCTCTCCATCACATGTACACGAATATTAGTATATATGTTACAGTATATGTGATATATCGATTATTATGCATAGTCACCAGTCACCTCGGTATGTTTGATAAATTTATTACTTTTATCGGTGATTATGCATAATTCTTGAGCGTCGTTGGTCGTCATACTTAAGGCTTTTAAATGAGAGTTCGTTACATTGGAGTGCAATTGTAATAATAAATATAATGGGGTACAATTTGTTAAATAGCAGTTCCCTACATCGAGGTCAGATTTTAGAATTAGTCAAATAGGAGTTAATTATATCGGGTGTCTGATTCTATACGCACAAAAACGTGTTAAAATTTGCTAAATCAAAGAATTTGTTAAATTAGAGTTCGTTACATCGGGACACGATTTTTTAAATGAGAGACCATTATAGATTGACCACAAAATTTGTCAAATGAGAGTTCGTTATATCGAGGTGTGGTCGTAAAATTTATCGAATGAGAGACCATTACATCGGGGTGTGGTCGTAAAATTTGTTATGATTAGGAGTTCGTTATACGGAGGTACGATTTCAGAATTCGTCAAACAGGAGTTAATTATAGGAGTTATTTCGTGGATGTTCGGAAAAATTCACTAAATCAGAGTTCCTTGCTCTGGTTCAGACTCTGGCTCACAAGTACGGTCATCTGAATAATAAATCTCATCACGGCAATGGGACCAATTTATGACGTTCACTAGTACGAAATATCGATTATGCATAATAACCTTCAAATGTGATGAATTTAAAATGATCTATCATGGTTACCAATGACGCTTGGGTACTATGCGTAATCATCGGTGAAAGTGATAATTTTTTTTTAGCATTTATCAAATTTACCTACGACGTTTGGGTATAATACATAATCACCGGTAAAAGAGATGAATTTAAGGAGAAATTTATTTATTTACAGAAATGGTCTCTCGACGATTATGCATAACAACCGAATTTGTCACATTTACCGTAACATGTATACACGAGCGAGTGAGTGCTCTTATGACACGTTCTAAATGGGTGGTGGGAGATGAAATGTGATTGCTTTCGAGAAATCGTGCGTCATATAAAGTGTGGCAATCACGATAGTAGAATATAGTACACAATTCGAAAAAACGGTGACCACTCAAGAAATGTGGGAGGAAGGATTCGGAGAAGGGAGGTTCAATTCATCCACAAAACGAACGTCTTCTTTTCGATTGTGGTAGAGGAAGTGATTGGTTCAGACGAGAAGACAATTTGATGCAACAAGAGGAGAAAACGAACGTTCGTTCATTCATTCAGTTTAGTTGGTCGTCGACAGCAGAGGCATGAGTCGATACCCTCGTCTGAGTTTGTTCATGCGCTGTATCTGCAGCAGGCAACTCCGGAGCCGAATGAACTTCTTGACCCGAACCTCGAGAACGCCACCGGATCTACTCTGTCACAAGATTGGGGGAAGGAATGTTCCGGAATCTTCTAACGGATCCTTCGGTTCGAAGAGCCGAGGAATCGGGTCATCGGCGCAGCTGTCATTTTGCTTCAGGAGTACTAAAAATTAGAAAAAAACAACAACAACCAATTAATAAAACCGTGATGACATAATTCTGGGTGACAAAACTTACCGTAATCGTAAATTTTTTGCGTCAACGAAACCTTTCCGATATTAAAAAAACCCAAATCGAGCAGTTCTGAAGACAGGGTCGCAACTAGGGCTGGGGGAAGGGGGGGGGAGAAGGCAGGCCCACGAAGTCTTACATTATACAGGTTATATAGGAGGTCGTGTGCAGGCGGGTCTGGTCTCTGCGGCGTTGGACTAGAGGAGGCATCATATTCACCCTTTAACTCAGGCATCTTCAACCAGTTACTCGCGAGCGCCCACTGCAGAGTTCTCGATGCTCTTGTCCGATTTCGTGATCGCGAGCATTTGATCAACGTTCCAATTGAATACCTTCTACTAATTGCATTCAAGGACTGAAATCATCCTGATTTCATACATTCGTATGTCAAACTTGACGTAAAGGTGCTCTGCATTTGATGATGGGTACAGGCAGTGCTCGTGACTGGAAAAAGGTTGAAGATCTCTGCTTTAACTTTTTCCCTCTATATCACTCGGAGGGCATCAAAATGCGCGTTTGCCCCCCCCCCCCCGGCTGACAAAGTTTCTAGTCGTGGCCCTGTCTGGAGATGGTGTATGTGTGTCACTTACAAGATTCTTCCGATGATGTTTTGCTAACAGAAGCGCTTGTCATATAGTCTTTCTTGCTACAGCTGCTCAGACGACTTGTCCTACAGGCTTTGTAGACTCGAGGTAAGGTCGAAGAAGTTGACACTGGAAAATAAAAACAAACATAATGTGTATTATAAGTAAGAAAGAAGAAAAGATCTTCCAACAAATGACGGTTTCAAGATTTTATTGTAGGTGTATTGTCAAAAAAATTCAACAATTACAATGCAATACAGGGGTTAAATCGTATTTTCGATAGGAGCAGGTAGACTTTCAACACTACAAGAAAATTCTGCCATTTGACATTTTCGCTTCAAATAAGGAAGACAGATGACAGCATCAGTAACACACGAAATAAAAAGTCTCGCCACACAGACCGACGGTATAACTTTTACTTCACTCGTGGTTTGAAAAATAGATAGCAGATGGCAGCACACAGAAACAAACTTCCCGGTAAGTTCCGAACACGCACACGCATATTCTTACATGTACCAAATCGTTAGAAGTGGATTATGGACGAGGTTCATGTGTGGTTTAGTAGTAGTAATATAACACGAAACTAGCAGAACTCTGACAACATAAATGCGTTAGAAACAGGTTCGATATCAGGGATTACCAAAGAACAGCTCTTTTTCTGTCAGCTTCCACGCGTCCCTTGATAGATGGCACCTTGTCAAACGCCCTCACCAAATGTTCCAATTGCACTCAAGAGAGAAAGGTTTCCGACCCAATTCACAAAGAAGATTGCTCTACAGCGATAAGACCGAATTTGTGTGTTGCAGAGAGCAGACACACGTCCAACAAGATATTCACATACTATGAAAATTGAAGCCATCCTTTTAACCAACAGTCTCCAACTGTGACATCAGTCAATTTCCCAACATGTACACATTTGCCTGTTGTGGCGTTGTATTTGTATTTACATTTGTACTGTGGCAGAAGAAGAACAAACTCTTTCTTGCTGTATGACACCATTTTAACCTCTATGAAACAACCATTGCTTTCTTTCGCAGTCGCACACAAGCGAGAACCAAATAAAACTTTGACCTGGGGCGTACTGCTGAAGTTAAGGGAGCTTGCAATGTCTTGACGCACTGCATCACGCTTCTATGGCGTTATTGGGACTGAAATGTCGTGTCTCATGTGGTGTATTGCATAGCACGCTTCCCCACAGAAGTGTATTCATGGGGAGGCTTGGCGTGCTATAGCCCAGAATAGCAAGTTCGAAGGAACGAGTGGTTAATTTGAGAAATGAGTGGTCACAAAAATTAGTAGAATGGAGAAAAGCGGAAAAAATGTGTTTCCCATGCGGTGAATCCACCGCACTAAAGAGCGAGAGGTCAATGAGTGACCTCTAGAGCGTGCATGCGTAAGTAAACAAAATAGTATCCTGGAGAACATGACCAGGTCAGTGATCGATCAAAAGAGTGATCTAAAGAGTTTACATACATGTGAGTTAACAAAATGGTATGCAAGAACGTGAGTGACCTAAAGAGTTTACATGCATGTGAGTTAACAAAATGGTATGCAAGAACGTGAGTGACAAAAAGAGTGACTTAGAGAGCAAGTTACCAGTTTGGCGAGTGACCTCAGAGTGCAAGGGATCAAACTGATAAGTGACCAAAAGAGTGACCTAAAGTCACAGATCAAGGAACCAGATCGGTGAGTGACCAAAAGCGTGACCTAGAGTGTGTGCAAGCATGTGATTGATCAGAAGAGTGACCTAGAGAGCAAGGAACCAGATCAGTGAGTGCTCAAAAGAGTGACTTACTTTGTTGCCCAGAAGAGTGGCCCAGAGAGCAAGGAACGGTGAGATCGGTGAGTGATTTAGAGAGTGAGGGAACCAGATCAGTGAGTTACCAAAAGGGTGACCTAGAGTGTGTGCAAGCATGTGAATGATCAAAAGAGTGACCTATTTAAACCTGAGCAAGTTATCATGTAAGCGAGTAACCCAGGGAGCAACGGTCTAAATCTGTAAGTGACCAGAAAAGTATGCAAGCATGTGAGTGACCAAAAGTGTAACTTGGAGACAAAGGCGCATTTTCAGGGGAGCCAAGCGGGGCCAAGCGAGTTATAGCCGAGGGCAGCGAATTCGGGGAAGTCAAGAATATGGATGGTCAAGAAATGGTCCAAAGAATGGTCAAGAAAATTAGACCAAAATGAGAGAACGACGGCAAAAATTTGTGTATCCCATAGGTGGTAAAACCTTTAATCCGCCTCTGCTTGCCCAGATTTGCAAGAGAACGTGGGTCCGATTCCCGGAGGAGACAAGTTACTATTGTTTCTATTCTTTCCCAAGCTCATCTCGGCATTAATTCCCATAAAGTCTTCTTTTTCCTTGATTTGTTGTGGATTGAGAAAATAACATCTCCCTAAACTCTGATACTCGTCTTTCAACTTCAAAATCAATCATCATAATATTTATACAGCATTAATGGATTGTTAATACTGCAGTAGTAACATAGTCGCGAAACTAAGCGAATCATTCGTACGCACGCACCTTGTACTCATAGCCGGTGTTTATGACTGTTAGAAACGTTAATTTTTGATGAAATACGAAAAGATTAAGGCTACTCTAGGACCCGCGGACAATTTACAGATCACTTGAGTGATCTGTAAATTGTCCACGGCACGGTGACATACCACTCAAGTGGCCCGCCGTCAATTTTCAGATGATTTAAGCGTCCCCCGGCACATTTCCAGTTAACTTAAGTGACCCGTGGCATACCTACAGAATGCGACGGCACATTCCCAGTTCACTTTAGTGTCCCACGGCACATGCCCAGTTCACTTAAGTGATCTAGGAGGGCACAGTCCCAGATCACTGAAGTGGCCCTCGGCACATTTACAAATCACTTGAGCATTCCGCGGTTATTTATATTTCACTTAAGTAACCTGCAGTGCTATTCCACATCACTTAATTGGCCCGCGGCACGTTTTCAAATCAACGAAGTGGCCTGCACTTCAGGTTGAACACCCTTGGTTTAAAGATAATTTAAATTTGATTGAATTTAAGGAATCGGAAACACAATTTGGTGGGGGCCGTGCCCAAAAGGAGGACTTACTTCTGCGAGGAGGTACAATTTTCTTTTCTTTCTCTTTCGTGAGGAGGTCCTTCTCTTTATTTTTGAGGTCCCTCTCTCGGTTCCTAAGGTCTCTTTCTTTATTCCTGAGGTCCCTTTCTCTGTTCCTTAGCTCTTTCTCTTTGTTCTTGATCTCGCGTTTGAGGTCGTCGCAGGAAGCCAACTTTGTGATGGATCCCTGGGACACCCTTCTCGCACTGGTAGCGGGCCGCTTATTCTCGTGTCGATTTCCGGCGAGCCACCTGTGTCTGTGACCTTCTTCAGGTTTTAGGCGACGCTCCGGATTCCACCTGTAAAAAAAATACATAATGATTTAAAATATATATCAGCGATATTTTAACACCGCGATTGTATACGGGGTGGATTTCACCTAATTTGCCAATCGAAAGGGCGTGATAGGCCACCTCAAGTATCCATCTCTTAACCGTTTTCGATCAATGGTAGATAGAACGAAAATGCGTCGTGTCAAATATGAAAAGAAACTTAAATGTGTGAAGTTCTGGAAAGACCTACACTCAACCTAAGCACATATTTCGAAAGAGCAGAAAATATAAGCAGCTATAAGTGGCATCATTTCCATCAGAATATATGGATTTAACCCCTTCACGATCACGGACTGCTAATATTGCGTCCAAACGCCAGTGGAATGAATTAAAACAAGTTATCTGAGTTTACTTTCCTCTCTCTTCATCATTCGAAGCTTTTTAGTAACCCTATCAAGTGAAGCTGCTTTTTCTTTCCCTCTTTTCTTTTAATGATTTTTTCCCCACATATATAAGGGGGCCGTTCAAGTATTACGTAAGCGAATTTTTGGCCATTTTTGAGCCCCTCCCCCTCCTTGTCAGCAAAATTTCGTCATCAGCTCTGCCCCTCTGAATCCAACTCATATTTTCATAAAGGGTGATTGATGACGTAAGCATTATCCAACCCCCCCCCCACACCACCTTGTTATCAAAAGTCAGCAAATCGGAAACCCCTTCCCATCGATGATAACGTAATACTTGAACGGCCCCTAATGTATTTTTCTACTATATGCCTGTAAGAGTGAAAGAGAACACGTAGGGTGAGAGTGAAAAGAGGACTCTGAAAACCACACACACACACACACACTCTTATCTACTTTATCTATTATAATTTTTCCTTTTTATATATATATTTGTTTCATTTTCCCTTAATTTTTCTAACGTGTGGTTGTGCTAGGGTGAGGTTACCAGATTTATCGCCTATTTGTCAAATAAAGATAATCCAAATTTGTTGCTAAAAGACTGTACATGAAATGATTAATGGCGAGCTATAAGAGCTGATAGGTGCGAAATTGAATTGTCGCCAAAATCTATAATTGTCTATTTTGCAAACCCTCTTCCAGCTACAATCGGTCACATTTACTAAAAACTCGCAAGAGTCTACAATAAACTATATAGCTATTATATTTCAAGAGAAATTTAGCCGGCTTTTTTTTTTGTTGAACGCATTTCTGAAATCAGCGTTCGCTGAAGTAGACATTCGGAATTGGCGGTTACAGATTTTGGAGACAATTCGATTTTGCAATTTGCCAATCTTTCAGACCTCGTAGCTCGCCATTAAATCCAGATATGCTGATGGAAATGATGTCGTCTTATAGGACTTTTTCTGCTTTTTCCAAATATGTCCTTAGTTTGCATGTAGGCCTTTCAAGAACTTTGCAAATTCTGAGTTTTTCAGATTTGACGCATGAGCTCGTCCACTTGAGCTCGTCTATCACCCAGTAGCATATTTACGGAAGCGGGGGTGGGAAGGGGAACTTATCGGGCTCTAGCTTAGGGCGGCAAGTTCAGGGAGTAAAGGTGAAAATTAACGGTCACCACTCGCCACGTGGCGACCAGACATTCAAGAGAGTGGGGGCAGTCTTTTCTCTCTAGTCACCAAAAATTGAACAACTTTAGAATAGAAGTTATTTCCTCCTCATCACAGAGATGAAAAGAACTACTTTTTTTTATAGGGTTGCAAAAATGTTTCGTGGTGATGAGGAGAGAGAAAAGAAAACAGGTAGACTTGTTTGAGTTTATTCCAGTGGCATTTGGACGCAATATTACGTCCTTGATCATAAAGTGGTTAAACTGAACAATGATACAACCATAAAAATCTCGAGAAAGCAAACCAGTTTTTTCCCCTCTCTTGTTGGGTGTGTTATACTTTTCAAATTTTTACGCGGTTGTTGATTATTATGATTTTCTATGCAGTTTTTGAGTTCATCTGTAAGGTTAAAAAGAAAACTACTGCCGCTCCAAAAATTCTGAAATTTTGCAGAAATGTTTACTCGCCATGTGTTAGTAAATTGAACCTCAGATTTAGAAATTAACTATGGGAAGTATTCTTTTAAAAGATGTTGAATTCAGATTTCTGAAATTTATACATTTTTTTTCAAATTTAAAATTCATAAAATTCTAACGAATGATCAGATTTCGAAGTTCGAGGTTCATTTTACTGACACATGCCATATAAATAATAATATATAAAAATATTCTAAAATCAAAAAAATTAGAATATTAATGATATATATTAAAAATATTCTAAAATCTATAAAATTTTAGAATTTTCGGTGTAGTATTTTTTTTTTCAATCTTACGGATGAGCGTTTTTTTTCTTGTTCACATTTACACTATACAGTCGCCCCCCCCCCCCCGCATTCGCTGGGGTTACGTTCCAGGGGTGACCGCGAATACGAAAATAACCAAAACCATACGTTTTTTTTTTTGTTTAACTCCTAAAAAGGTAACTCCTGACTTCCAGAACAAAACACCGTTTTAACCAGTCCAGAAAAAGTATTTTCATAGTCCAAGCCTTTTTATTGTTCGTCCAAAATACTGGGAGCTTTGGTTTATCCTTCCCTTCAATGCTCACGGATTCGCAGATCTGAAAATGACGGTGGTCTTGTACCCACAAAAAACAGCATTTTCTGTACGAGAAACACGTGGATCCCGTAGGCGCTGCAAAGTTTTGATTGCCACGGGTGCAGCTACAGCCATGGCTGAGCGAATTTCAAATTCCTTTTTCTTGATATATCTCAATGTAGATTCGTTGATTCCGTAACGGCGGACCAGGTAATGACTTACTTCCGCCAAGAATAGTTTTCGTCAATGTATCCAATTTTTCTTGTGAAGTTTTTATTTTTATTTGTCTTTTCAAAGCATTATCAGTAGCACTAGAAGAATGAGCCATCCTAAACAAGCACAACTCAAATTTTGTAAACAAAACACGTAAATAACGATTGCTGAGTGACCAAAATAGTGATCTAGACCACGTGCAAGCATGTGAATGACCAAAAGAGTGATCTAGAATAGGGGTTCTCAAACTGTATGCCGCGGAATCCACCAACCTTCGGTAGGAGCGCCGTGGAGCGGTGGCTCTATAACAAAGGTTCTCCGAAGTGATTCCTTATTTTAACTGCTATGGAAAGCCATGAATAAGCGTTGATTATGGGGAAGGGGGCGCAGCAGGTGAAAAAAGAAAATGAGAACCCTTTGACCTAGAGCATGTGTAAATGTGTAAATGATCAAAAGAGTGGCATATAAAGCAAGGAACCATGTTAGTGAGTGACTAAAAGTGACCTGGAACCTGTGCAACTATGTGAGTGATCGAAACAGTGTGCAAGCATGTGAATTACTAAAAGAGTAACTTAGAGAGTGTGTGAACATGGGCGTAACCGATAGAGTGAATTAGGGACACGGGTGTACTTATAGGAGGAGGGGGGGGGCAAGTGGGTTATAGCACGGGGGCGAATTCGAGGGAGGAATAGTCAAGAAAATCAGATTAGAATTGGGGGAAGGGCACAAAATCCGTGTAGCCCACAGGCGACAAAGCCATAAATGCGCCTCTGCTATCACTCCGTTTCATTTGGTAGATTAGGTAAAATTCATCCCGTAGAATTGAAAAACACACTTTAAAATAGAATGAATGTGACTTAATCTATCAGACGCGTGTGAGCCTATCCAATCGTTTTCTCTAACAGCATTGTTTTTATCTTGTACGTTCGGAGCATTTGAGGGTTAATGAGACATTATGTTTCAAAGAGAAAATGTATGTTAGTACGTGTCTAATGTCGATTCCTCGTATAATTGAACAAAAGTTTGTTTTTCTACAATACTTGCTCTAATTTATTTTCACGATGGCCCCAACTTTCTCTTCCCACGATCCAATTGACGGAATTCCCAGCTGAACAACATCCACGATATACGTTCTTGTATATATATTTTTTCTTAAATTTTTTTATAAAAACTTGCAATTGCTTATCGGAAGAGAGCACTGAAACCTGATGACCAATGACGTTGTCGATTTCTATCACCTTTCCAGTTATCATTAAAACTTATGTTCTCTAAGATTGCGAACATTTATCTGAGGTCCCCTTATTGATTTAGAAGACACGAATACTGGCATAATGCCAAATGGCTTCCGTCTGGCTCGCCGTTTCGCTCGTAGTCATCATCTGCGAGTCTCAACGTTTTGTTATTGAAAATCGGAATTATTACGATGAGAGTGTGGGGAAAGAAAAAGTACACCTCAGAAAAAATTCACTAGTTAACGAGCGTCACCGTGTCCCACATCAGAGGTCATGCGATCACCTATGTATATATAAATCCTGTCTCTCTCTCTCTCTCTCATTGCAGTTTGATACTACAGTACTTAACGACGACGCCATTCTCAGTTAGACTGTATTTTTGTACAAAAATATAAATAAAACATTTTCAGAACATCACATGTATCTCGTTAATTACGGACACAAAATAGTTTCGTCAGAATAATATATGTAAACAAATACAGTAAAAGTTCGTTATAACGGTAGTTCCCAATCACGAGAGGAATTATCGTTATAAGTGAATTTGCATTTTTTTGATCTGTCGGATTATGAAATTATAGAAAATGCTTGCTTTATCTGCATCAACGCGCCTTTTAGATCGTTTCATTTTAATATTAACAAATGAACAGAGCTCTAGACCGTGCGTACGTGTCTATTAGGTGCATAGGCAGTTACGCAAGGTGCATTTCTGCACATGGGGAATTCGGGGACACTTCCTGTGTGTGCGTGTTTTTCTCTTCCTGTGTCTCTTCCATTTGTTTCTTTCTTACTAAATATAGCTTGTAAATAAGGGGACTGTATCCACACGAAGTCGTGACAACGAGATCGAAAGACTTGTGCCAATTCTTTTGTATTTTTCTTTAAGACGTGATCCGACTACTAGTCGGTGGGGTTCGGGGGTCGTGCTCCAACTACGAACGTGGCGAGAAGTACAGCTCTCGCTATAGTGATTATATTTTTTTGATTGGCAACAAGAAACAAATAATATCGCGGTCACGATGCGGTAATAATTTATTTTCCAAAATTGAGAGGAAAAAAGTGTATGTCCATATTAATTTCCAAATTAATTAATCGTTAATAATCAAAACGATTAATTAAATTCATAAATTCAATCGTCAACAAATAAATCAGTGATGAATAATAACGATAATTAATCGTTCCATATACTCTGTTGGATTTAGCATTATCAAAGTGGAAATCATCCGTATACTAGTGGATATGATCCAAACTAAAGTGCAAATAAAAAAATAAAATAAAATGGTTTAACTTTAACAATATGGTGTGAATATACAGCCAACACATTATATAGCAGAAAGCCTCCGCGCGAAGCTTGTGATGTCACTGAAGTCGCTCATTTCACCTATGTATAATCATTGGATATACGCCAAAAAAAGTAAAGATTTTACATACGTCGGACTGCTATATCCAATGGGTACAGATGAAATGGGCGACTTGGGTGACGCCAAAGTTTCGCGTGGAGGCTTTCTACTGTAGAAGGTGTTGATACAGCTCCTAAGGGGCCGTTCAAGTATTACGTAAGCAAATTTTTAGCCATTTTTGACCCCCCCCCCCTTGTCAGCAAAATTTCATCATCAGCACTGCCCCTCTTAATTCCAATTCATATTTCCATAAAGGGTAGTTGCTAACGTAAGCATTATCCAAACCCCCCCTCCCCACTTGTCATCAAAAGTCAGCAAATCGGAACCCCCCCCCCCCCATCGATGATGACGTAATACTTGAACGGCCCCTAACCCCTTAAAGAAGGCAGAAAAGAAAGTAGGGGTAGAAAGGGAAAAAAATTAAGAAGGGGGTTGGTTGTGCTTAAATGTCCCAAAATTACACTTGTGCGAAAATAATTGAGAATTTTAATTGTTTGGTCGATCGGCAAAATCGCTTTGATAATACGAAATGCTATGCACCAACGTCTTAGAGAATAAACTGCTATGAGACCAAATATACATTCCATAGAGTGGTTTGGCGTTGTTCGTATTTGTTGCCAAACCACTCTAGACATGGGAATGGATATTTGGTCACATAGCAGTTTATTCTCTAAAATGTTGTTGTATAGAATTTCATATTATCAAAGCGATTTTGCCGACCGACCAAACAATTGAAATTCTCAATTATTATGACTGTCACTGCTCACTTCCATGGATGCATGGAATCGTCAACATTTTCTCGCTAAATGGAAAGTTTTTTTAGCACGATTTTTTCGGTCACTTGGGAACGAGTTCAAACGGGAAGTTCACATCCCGCGGTCTCTTAGTCACTGGAAGAAACAAAAGTCGAATAAAATCATCACATAACCCATGCGTATAGTGAGGAAGCCCAAAAATAAGAGCAAGAAGCGAGTTAAAACAATTTGACTTTTCTGCGTTCATTCTTCGTTCAAAATACAACCGCCCCCGTAAAAACGGGCATCAACGGTTCCAGCACAAAATATACGATTATGCGGAGGAACAATTCAATTGCTGTTTAATACCATCATTATAATTTGTATATTTGAAACTGATGAACGATCTATATCGACATAGCTTCCAGAATAAATCGCACATCAAAATGAAATGGAAATTATATTGAATTACAGCGATGACAATAGTAAAGATTTTTATTTCTTATTGAGAGAGTTAGCGCTCTCTATGGGCTCAACAGAGAACAAAAACAAAATAATTAAATGTAGTACTGTATGCAAACTTAGATAATTAGAAGCCAGTACCCACTCTCAAGTTTAGGTTTCTTTTCCCGTCTTAACTTAGAAACATATTTGCCATTAACTCCTAATGATTCATCCAATAAAAATACTACATACATATTTGGTAATGTGTATTAGCACTTAACGCTTTAACACTTGTCGTGTGAATCGTAATATTCGATGAAGCGGGGGAAAGTAACAAATTTATTCGATTAGTAGCAGTTTATTCTCTAGTAAATGTTAACATTGGGAAGTTAAAAAGGGCAGCTTATCTCTCTCTCTCATTATCTCTATATGGGAAAAAAAATTGGTGCAGGAGGATTGCTTTCGAATAAATGGAGGTATCCTTTTATATGATTAAGCGCGGCCGACTGTACCTCAAAGTAATTTTTACGAGGAGCATGTGTATCATGGCAAGAGTCATCATATTAAATTCTAGAAGAGAAAGAAGCATTTTGAACTAGAATTTTTGAGAATTCTTTTGGCGTTATAGCGAATGCTTACAAATTTTCAACTAGCTATAACCGAATAAATTTTGTATTTTTAACATTAGCAATTAGACAATCACTTGCAAATCACTCGTTATAGCGAGATTCTCGTTATAATACGTACTTGTTATAACAGGCTTTTAATGCACATGAATTTAGTTGAAATCTATTCTAAATTTTGTACGCAATCAAGAGATAAGCTTACTCTAAGCACTTGCACAGAAAGTTGACGAAGTCTTCGTCGCTACATCCTATGACAGAACCCAGAGTTTTGGAGCTCGGTTTGCGTTTTTTGCCTTTGCTATTCGTCAGGGTTCGTGGAGTACCTTTAGAATCTGCAATCAATGATAAATGTCGATTCATATTAATACCACCGATGAACGATTATGTGATTATGTAAATAGTTTTATTCCAAGAAAAAATTTATTCATATTTTACAACTTAGCAATTTTTTGAAAAAAAATTGCATAAAAATATCATTGAAAAAAAAAAAAAAAAAAAAAGGTGACTTCCAGTCTCGATATCCGATCAAAACCCTTGTTTGAATTGTCAGTTTGACGTGTTGAATAACGTACCGAAGAAGAGCCTTCTTCTTGAAGCGGCTTCGAGAACAATAGTCGGAGGTGGTCCAAATATCTCCATGATGCACGCCAACTGGTCAGCCTCGTTTTCACCGGGAAACAATGGGTAGCCTGTGTAGAGTTCGGCTAGTATGCAGCCTAGACTCCACATGTCGATCGGCGGTCCGTACGGTAAACCCAGGATTACCTGCAAGTGCGACAAAAAAAAATCTTTGTGAGGTAAGCAACGCGAAGTCTTGGTTTCGCCACAGAGCGATCACAACAATAAGTTACAATCGGAAAAATATCGGCTCAATTTGCTAATATCTCATTTTCAACATGGAAGATAGAAATAATAGCACTTCCAGAGCAGTCCCGCCACAGCGAGTAATGGACATTTCAGTTTTTAAAAACTGCACTCCAGAGAATACTCATTAATTGTCAATTCAGTATTTTGAAGTTAGATGGCAGACCTGGACACATCCATGCATGCACGACACGCATAAATGCACAATTAAGTTCCCACAAACACCCGAAAACAAATTCTGACACAGCTACGGCGTTAAAATGATAGCAAATTGCTGATCACGTTAAAAAAAAAAAACTTGCCTTTGTGGTGATTGACCGGGCTGCGTGCACTAAAAAATACCGCATTTTCATTTTGTTTTCTTTTTTTTCCGTATCAGAATAATTAATAACTTAGTAAGTTTATTAACTTTAATAATTGTTATTCAGAAGAGCGGATGATATTTCGATTCAAAAATAACCATACGAAAGTACGAATAATATAAATAACAGCACAGTGAGGCGATTGCCCTTATGCTGAAATGTTTTTCAATAAGCAAACGTAAGAAAATAAAAATGAGCCGATTGCCTTCACCTCAATTTCAGAAAGACAGTTTGTTTGCCCTGTCCATCGATTTCTTGACATGGCGGGTAAATCCTTTATGTAACTTAATATTAGGCAGATTATTCTTACTCGGACATCAAGTGAAACGACGTTCACATCTCTTTTTTTCCTTTTATAATATGCAACATGAATGAATGACGGAACGCCAGACTCATCGTGGAACATATAACACACGGCAGTTGATTAAAGTACAAAGGTAGCCGAAAAAAAAATCCATCCAATATATTTTTTAGCTATTTGTCGGCATTCTACTTTTACCATAGAAAACACTGCGCTTTTATTAATGTTCCTTTCTGTGGATATGGAGTTCATTTCCAATAAGCACGGGGGGGGGGGGGGGGGTCCGATAAAAGAAATGATAGAAAGTATAAAGATATCACACCAAACTTTATAAATGTGAAATCAAGAAGTATGATCTATAGCCAAGGATGATAGCAATAAAAAACGAAACTAATTTATTTTTACACGGACAAATATCGAAACCTAAACTATCTCGAAATGGAACGAAGCTTGGTAAGCACAATTAATTAAAAAAAATATATATATACCAACCAATATTTCACTGAATCAAATTTATCTATGATTGAATTAAACTTTTACGAGTTTCATCAAAATGGTAATTCACAACATGAATTTCTCTTGAAGGACAAATACATAAAAGCATATTGCTATAACATGCATCAATACAGATATTAGTTTTTTAAGTCAACAGCAGAGGACGCTTGTAAAAATATTTTTCTGGCAGATGCATCAACACTCTCTGTCTTGGTCGTTGTCACTCGTTCGCTGATCGATTTTCCAATTCTCAAGCATAAACTGCACATAATGTTTGCATATCATAGTTATTGCATGATTACTGATTACTAAAATAACATGTTTGAGAAAGTTGAAAATCTCTCTACTCCCTCGCCTTATAGCTCAGTGAAAGTGATGTTTCCTTATAGCTCACTGACAATGACGAAAATCAGACTGAGGGCAATGGGCCATTTGTGGGAACACGTTGAACATTCAAACCCTTCGATTTTGGTCCCCCTTTTCTATGAGACGGCTTGCCAGTTCTACTTCCCCCGGCCGGCTGAAACCATGCACAGACAATGACTGAGCTGCATACGGCAGAAGGAGAATTAGAGACAACTTACTGATTTCATACGCTACTTGCAAGCAAATCCGTAGATTGTCCATGGCACGACCGTCTCAAACCAGACACGACCCTGTCTCTGTCCCTTCTGGGATTCCCTTTACTCGCGTGGCATGGGCGGAGATACGGGGGGGGGGCGGGGCGGGGGGGGCATCCCCCCCCCTTCCCCAGCATCAAAGGTGGAGTCGACTGATCTAATGTATATATGTATATATGAGCTAACATCATCATCATCATCGTGCCCCCCCCCCCAGACTTCCAAGTCAATCTCCGCCTATGCCGCGTGGGTTGGATCGTTCTGGGTAGATTGTTCGTGGTACGACCAGAAACGACCACATAGAACCCACCGACAAATGGTCAGAAGATCTACAAGGGTCAAGATTATCGACCTAGGATTTGCTCGTGATCCAGAGTACTGGCTGTTCTTACGTGCTTTTTACGAGTGCGCAACCCTTTTGCAGTGCGCCCCTCACCCATTTGTATATTGTATAATTTTTTTTTCGTGTTAACTTGGTGTCATCGCATCTTGAATTGATATGTTCTACTTCTATATAATCACTGTATATCTGCACGTTGTTTTATTTCATTTTAAGTTTTATGAATTATTTTTATCATTCTCGTTTAATAAAGTCCAACACGATCCAGTCCCATTGGAGAAATGTTAAAATTCACCGACGGCGATAGAGCATGGACCGTGTTCGGTTTAAAAAAAAGGAAAAAGCCCTTCTCGATTTTGAGGGCAATTGACCTAGCCCCCCACACTGATACTCACTTCTGGGGACCTGTAAAACCTCGACTGTATGTACGTGTAAACTCGCTGATTCGAGAAACACGAGCTGCCAAAGTCGATGACTTTAATGGAGCTGCTTCCTCGGCTCTTCAATAAAATATTTTCCTGGAAAATAGGAAAATAGACTGCTATCAGAGAAAATTATATATTCGCATGGTTAAAATAACTTCTGTGTGATAATAATAAATTTCTATAAAGGATAACTTTAATATGAAGCCTGCTCCTCCCGCCTCCTTTTCAATATAGCTTTTCCATTTGTTGCACACGTTAGTTATAGTGTTGAGATTGGAAGTTTAAAAATAAAAGGAAGAGTGAACTTACTGGTTTGAGGTCGCAGTGAATAATGTTCTCTTTGTGCAGAAGACGAAGACATTGGATAAGAGAGAAAGCGAAGCGCCTTATGAGGCCTAAACTAAATCCTTGATAATTGTTCTTTTTGATTAACTCGTACAAGTTCAACCTGTATAAATACAAAAACAAACTCAATCCATTGATTGCTGTGCATTCCAAATAGTACATGAGCTAAAAATGAAATTTCACGTTTGAGATGACGACCGCATAAATGCGTCTATAAAACAGTGTATCCCATAAATTCGTAAATAGTTCAAAAGGAAATAAAAATTGAAGAGGAATTGTGGTGTGTGTAAACATTTGAATGCGATTTGTGAAAATAAATATTTCCACGAATAGCGATTTTTTTTGGTAAAGAACCGAAATTTAGTTCAAATTTCATCGATATCGATAGATGGCGCTTCATAAAAACAAATCACTGGAAATATGCAAACCAGAGTCCCATAAATAACAGGGTGTATAATTAGCAGCTCATTTCTGAATTTTTTGTTATTGGAGCTCAAATATGTTTTTTTTTTTTTGTGATGCTGACATTAGTGAATAACGTACTATTGGAGTTAGTTTCACCTGTACCACGAATCACGGGCTGAAGCTTTAGGAACGTTCCGGACACAAAAGAGATTGGAGAAAGGCTCGGGTCCAAACTTCTGGGATTTGCTTTCGTGCAACGTCCTCTATCGACAAAAATTTTGAATGAATTTTTTTCCCTTACTAAAAAAAATCTTCCCGTTATGAGAATAACTTTTTTCGCAAATCGCATTCAAATATATCCGTTCCTTCTATTTCAATGAATTTTT
Source organism: Pholcus phalangioides (assembly GCF_987345545.1). Lineage (NCBI taxonomy): Eukaryota > Metazoa > Arthropoda > Arachnida > Araneae > Pholcidae > Pholcus > Pholcus phalangioides. The sequence continues at coordinate 31,116,412 of NW_028301596.1, read as the reverse complement.
GAATTACTTACGAATTTATGGCACACCCTGTACACACCCTTATATTATTACATAAGAGTTCAATTGATAAATTAAATACAGTCGAATCCCATTATAACAAACTCTAAGAGACCGGAAGAATCACTTCGTTACAACGAAATTTCGTTATAAAGGAATTCCAGGTTACCTATTGTTCCTATGTAAACTTATTTGGGGGATTATAAGTGTTCGTTAAAACGAGATTTTCGCTATAACGGGGTTCGACTGTATAATATAACACTAAATACAATAAATGAAGGGGAAATCTTATTCGTGTTATTCACGAATACGCTTTCACGTCATTTATTGTTATTCATGCATCTAGCTCAGTCAGCCAGTCAGTCAAAGCGTATTCGTTCACACTCTGATCGATCCTGTTATTTATGATGTCAGAGGTATGCGTTTTTCATGTTCGAGAAGTGTTACAACTACTAAACCATACATCATACACTTCGAAATCATTCCTCTGGGGAATTTCTCATGAATTGGTTCTCACCGGAACCTGTGCTCTGAGTGCGCGTGTAGCCCTAAAGGATTTATGCTGTCAACGTTGTGCATGTTCTAAGGTCTAGTGGTGCTGCCATCTGGCTTCCATATTACGAAATGAAAACTACAATTGTCTTATTTTTCACGTTAAACTGTCATTAAAATTTCTTAATTTCCGTGCAACTGCATGCCCAAGTCCCAAACGGAAATTGATAGTACGATAAACGGCCCTATCGTATTTATGCCGTCAGTTTTATATGTGTTTCGCGTTATACTGGTTCCATGGCCCTCACAAGGGGTGGGCTGAAAAGGGTCTAGCCCTGGGGCCCGGGAGGATTTTAATCATTTTTTTGTTTTTTCACGCTATAAAATCCATCATAAAGGGGTCCCCGTGAAAGTCTGGTCGTGGGGGCCCGTAAAAGATCTCAGCCTAGGGGCCCTGCTTCAGGATGTGGGGGGCCATGCTGATGTCTTCTGTATTTTGAAGAAAATGGCGGATTCCTGAATTTTACAGTTACTCAAGTATCGTTTTGAATGTCTGTCGGCAGAAAGCCTTTCTCAAATTGATGACTAACTGCTACTACAACTTCGCCGCACATGCACCTCTTACACATTCGTCTGTGAAATTTCGACGACGAAGCGGTACATGTCGGAATGTGTGCGGCCCTAACGGATTTAAGTTGTCAGAGTTGCACTCGTTTCGTTTTTTGTTAGTGCAACCATCTGTCTTCTATATTTTGAAGTGAAGATGGTAAATTCTTGAATTTTTCCCGTTTTTCAAGTGTCGGGTTGAAGGTCTGCGGAGAGACTTTATCAAATAGAAGACCGGCTGGAATTGACTATCGTTGCTACTAAAACCGCATATGCAGCTCATAAACATTCCTCTGAGGAATTTCTAACTAACTAAGGAATTCCGGAAAGTAGTGTGTGTGTATATTATATGTATTCCTTATTTCATCTATAAAAGAGAACTGGCTCGTCATCCATTGTTGAACTGATAACAGGTTTGCTGCTCCAATTAATGTCTCGAAAATCATTAAAAAAAAGCATGACAACAGCCATGGGCTGCAGGGATCACACTGATGCCATACTTTTGTTCGAAGATGGTATGCATTCTCCAGTATTTCTGTGATGCCAAAGTTATACTTGTTTCTTCTGTTCAAAAAGTGCCTTTTGTGCCTTCTTTATTTCGAAGTGAAAAAAGGCAGGATTTATGTGTAAGTATCGTGTTGAAGGTCTGTCTGATCACTAGGGGAAGGGCGGGGTGGGGGGGATTCTTTTAAATCGTGTTGCCGAAAAGGAAAAAGAAAGAAGTTATATAGCTTCCAATGTTTTTAAACGGATATTTAACCTCAAAGCGTGCAGGTTTGTAACTGTTCATGACAATTAGTCAAAGAAACGTGACCTGCGCTGATTGGGTCTTAATTAATTAATTACCCATCCAAGCTTTTTTTTTCATCTTCGTGATCGTTTAGATCTGAGGGTGGTCAGTTTGTGGCACGCGTGCTTGACACGCCATGGTACTAGGTGTGGCAAGCGGTAATTTTTTTTTTTTTTTGAAATTTCATTTCAATTTTTGGGGGACACTGGGAGATAAACTTTCACATTATGAGACATTTTGCATGTATGGGATATTTGATGCCCTCTTCTGATTGGAAGCGACGTTTATAAAATGTATGACACGTTTCAGATAGTGCTGCCTCAGATAGTGGCACGGGCAAGAAAACGTTTGGCCAACACACTTATTTAGATGTTTGAGAGTTATATTAGAGTCAATCGATGATTTAATATGGTGAAAATTCGTTCCTGAGGTTCAGAATTCGACCCCCACGGTGTTGGTTGGCTGACGTTTTTTTCTCTTGGTTTCTTAACTTCGAGCCGCGAATGTAAGTAGACCTCCCTTTGGAAAAAAATCCCGTCACTTACAGACCTCACAACATTTGAATTACACTCATAAGAACAATCAGTCATTATTAGTTTCGGCTTCATAAGGTAGATGGCAGCACCTAAACATATGCATTGTACGTAGGGTTTTCAAACGACCTCCTTTTCGATGACATTTCAAGCGTCCTCTTACAGAAAATTCGACCTTTCACTCTGCTTTCCAGATTTCCGGAATTATTTTACTTTTCTTTTTCTGGGGAATTTCTTGTGGGAAAACGTATATCTCTTCATTGATATGAGCTTATGAGCTGATTGATATTCATTGATATATTTGTTTGTCTTTTTCCACACTTGTTTACTTTTGACTGATCACCGTCGAAATTTCCATAATACAAGAACCCAAATTGACTACTAGCAAATCAGATGCTATACTAACCGCGGCTCAGTTTGCACCTGGATAATATAAAAAAGACAGTCCGAAAAACAGCTCTGGAAGAGGGAAACCGCGACATCCATTTCGAGAATACTATTGTTAGTTCACCGACAGCTAGTGCTCTGCACTGAAGTGGGAAGTAAGGGGAAGTGTTCAGGGTATACCTTAGCCGCTGTGGTGGTCGAGTGGTCATAATGATGGACTCGCATCGCGAAGATCCGGGTTCGAACCCCACCGTCGCCATGGTGGTGGTCGGCTGAAGTTGGTTTCCTGTGGTTCCCAACTTCGAGGCGCAAATGCGAGCCGATCTCCCCATTAAAAAGTCTCGCCACAGAGAGCAACAGGCCTACAACGATTAATTATTCAGTCATTACACTTCACTCATAGTTAGAAAAACTGGTGGCAGATCGCAGCACTACACATAACAAGCATTACGCAGAAACAAACTTTACGTCAGGTTTCACTACACGTGCACACACATTCTCGCATGTACCAATTCGTTAGAGGTTCCGCAAAGAAATATGGACGAGGTACATGTGTGGTTTAGTAGTAGTAGTAGGGTATACCTTAACAAGGCTTTCAGAAATGCCAATGCAACAAAAGACAAGATTCTTTGCCAAAGAAAACCTTTTACTTTGCCCCGTGCAAAGCAATAAAATTGACCAGACGGTGGGAAGAACTCGTAACAATTGAAGAGAGGACGCCCCGCTATTTTCTCTTTGTTTAGCGGTTCTGTTTTAGTTGGGAAAAATTACTGTGGTAATTTTTTTTGTCAGTATAGTGACGCCATTTGTTGTGAAAGCCGGGAAAAGTGACGTTTTCAATGGTGAGCGCGTAGACGTCCTCCTTTCTCAGTTTTCTAATCAGGCAACCCCAATTGGATGAATTTTAGTTTAGTTTAATTTTGCCTCGATAACAAAAAACAATGTTTTCACGTATTTTTATAAATCCATTCAAAAAACAGATTTAATTCAATTTCTTGTACAGATTTGTGTTTCATCGAATAAATACATGAGCATGGATCATGTTTTTACAATCCATCATTCCCCCCCCCCCCCGAAATTTCTGCTAATGACACATACGCTACCGAATAGAATTTTGATGAGATAGGAGATGAAACTTTTTCTCTCTCTCGATGTAATTGGGCCAAAGGGAATAATTTATGACATTAAAGAGGAGAAACGCCACGGATTTTTTTTTCTCTCTAAAGGGTATACGTAAAAAAGATGATAAAGTAAAATAATTTCGCTGTATCTCTTAAATATTATACTGACACATTAAAAAGGAAAGCTGAAATGAACCGACAGTCGAGACGTCGTACTTGGTAGGGGGGAAGGGGAGCTTCCTAAGAGGATGAAGAAGACTACGAAGAAAGGACACGAGGGAAAGCACAAATTAAAGACCCATTGGCTGACATAACAGCGGGCCGGCAAGTTGAAAATCGAGCTGACAGCCGAGATGCCAAATCATACAAGTGTAGAGCCTACAACGAATACGGAGAAGAGGACCAAGAAGAAGGGTCGGGGGGGGGCGCAGAGATCAAAGAATGGTTGGCCGGCATAACAGTCTGCTGACCAGCCTGAAACAAAACCGAAAGCCTAACGAACCGACGACTAATTCTGCGAGAGCAAGGGCTCTCTCTCATGCACTACGAAGACCATGGTGGCCCGCCAAGACCCAAAGACCCACTGAGTGGCGCAAAGGCCAGACGATAATCCTGGAACTGGGTTGTTTGTAAGGACGACTAACTCTTCGAGTGAGATCCCAACTAAGGTTCCTATACAGAGAAGACCACGAAGAAGGGCACCTAGTCAGTGTTTGCCAAAGTGGGCAGCGGTTTCCCTGATGGGTGATGGAAGGGTCCAGGGGGCGGTAGAAGCTACGGGTATAACATAGGATCCTATGGATTCGATTGAGCGAGGCGATGGAACAAAAAGTTTGGGAAACTATGACCTATGGGCTGTTCTTGGTCCAGCCAGAAAGGCCAAACGAACAAAGAGTTCAATATAAAAGCGAATTCAATAATCAGAGCGAAAATATGTGCGTGCAGGGCAGGCTTGGGGAAACTCAACGTAGACAAAGAGGAAGGCCACGAGGAGGATCATCTTATCGAAATCCCGGGGGGGGGGGGGGTTGCAGAGAAGAAGTGCACCAAAGACCCATTGGCCGCCGACATATCAGACGGTTGGCAACTACGAAAAGGCAGCAAGAGTTAAACTGAGCAATTTGGGCTCAACTGGGAGGCCACCATCCAAAGATCCATTGGCTTATCTCAGGGCTGGCCAACAACAGTGGCAAGGCAGCAAGGGCTCAGCCGAGCACTGGGGCTTCCCTGAGAACCCACCACTCAAAGAACACTAGCAGGCCTCATTGCAAACCGGCAGTTATGGCAAGGCCTCAACCGAGCACTGGGACTGACTTGGGAGCTCACCACCCAAAGACCTATTGGCTACACTTTGAGAACCTTACTCGTGGCGGATAAACTTTGAAGGCCTGTGTCACGACTGGCCAAATGTCAAGATGCAGCTGGTTATTTTTATACTATGTATATAATCATTTTCGTGGTCCCTCCAAGGGGATTCGGCTTCCACGAGGTACGGGATACCCAAGGGATTCGGAGGGGTATACTCTCAGCCTTCCGTCGCAACTCAAACGGTAGTAAATAAGCCTATGGTGGTAGACTGTTTGAATAAATGAATGACACAAAATGAAAACAAAACATGTGAAAGAAAGAACTGCACGTGAATACTGTATTAATATTCTGCACGAGGGTGTAATGATGAACAAACTCAATTTCCGTGTGGCTCACCCCATCAGTTCGAACGTGATACACAAGTGATTTCTGAAGTAAAAATGGTCCAACATATGTATGACGTTGTGAAACCCGTCGCGGTCTTTCTTTGTAACGTGGTCCAGTATCTTGACCTCGACAAGCGCCTGCTGATGAAACCTACAGTGCGGAAGAAAAAAAAATTAAATTAAACATTGAAATAACAAGTACAGGGTGAAAGAATTGATATATATATGAAAATGCGGTTTGCAAAGAAGCTATTATCACGAAGTGGTATTTATTTATTTTATTTATTTTTTGGTACAGAAAAAAAACATGGTTCACATTTTCATCGATAGAAAGCGCTAAATAAAAGTAAATCACTGGAAATATGCAAAGTAGAGTCCTATGAAACGCAGGATGTACAATTGAAACCTCATTTCTGAAATTTCCTGTTACTGGCGCTTGCATAAGGTTTTCTATCGAAACAACGCTGATGTTGGCATTGGTGGATGAGTCACTGTTGGTGAGTTTGCTTTATCACTGTCACCAAGTCTGTCAATTTGGAGGGGGTTCCCCACGGTTTTAAAAAATACACTAGAAATGGTATATATATATACAGAACGTCCATAATTAAAAGACCCTATTTTAAAGTAGCCCTACAAACGAAACCAGTCATCAGAAAAATTTGAAAATTTTGTGGAGGACTTCATGAAGTAATGGGAATTTGTTTTGGTTGGGGGGGATTAGTTGCACCAGACCATCGCCACCAGATGGCGTTTTATTAAGAAATGACACATTTAGGCAAACAATTCGAACAATTGTTAAACACTTTTACAATTGCTACTCCAACAAAACATGTTCCACATGATGGCCATCATTTTCAGATACCATGTGAAATCATAAGATGGCATGTTCGACAACTGACCGAAGCGTGCGGGGAAATTTTTAGCAAGGGGCGTGAAATGCTGCCCTTAAGGTGAGATAAAGTTCTTGGATTGTCACGACTTACCAGACATTTCAAATGCCCCCAAAGCCAAAAATCGAATGGATTAAGTTCTGGAGATGCCATAGACTAGGGAAGTGCCGGTTGATGACACGTTCTTCTGTAAAATGTGTTTTAAGAACATTCTTAACACACACTGCAATGTGTGGAGGAGTTCCGTCTTGCATAAAGATTGTGTCTGCAAGGCAGTGACGTGCTTGCAGAGCCGGAACAATTTCGTTTTGTAGCAGCAATGCATATCGCTTCCTGGTGGTCGAACATGCCACTGGACCTGTAGAACGTAACTCCTCGTAGAAGTAGGGACCGAGAATAAATGGTGCAGTAAATCCACACCATACCGTCACTTTTGCATAGCTGCCAAGTCTCCCGAATTTTTCGGGAATCTCCCGAATTTTAGCTTCATCGCTCGACCTCCCGAAAAGTTCTTAAATCTCCCGAAATTTTACGAAAATCACAAAAATCCCTAATTGTCCCTAAAAATTTCCTACTTCATTAAAAAAAATCCCCGCTTATGAAAACAATCCCTAAGGAATTTCTTGTGGGGCATGAAGCAGGGCCGTCTCTGCATGAAGCCTCTTTTTTTTTCCCCTTTCGAAATGATGTCACACGTCGTAAATAGGGAAATACCCTTTTTAAGGAAGTTTTACAAACCCTCTGATGGTAACAAGAAAGTTGTTTGTTCTATCGTGCAGGGGAATGGCTTAGCAGCCAATAGTCCTGGATAATAATTGAAGATTATAGTGACGCGCATATGGTCAAAATTTCTTTTGTTTAAGTTACGTACGTGCGATATAACAAAGCATGAATACTGATAAGCAAAAATATATTTAATCAATTTTAAAGATACTTATTCCGATGAATTTCCTTTCATCAAATGTTCCAGAAGAGGGTCGACTTTCCCTTTTTGTACAAATTGTGCTACGGACATAAACATCGGTCATGGTGGAAAGAGTGACATCATCACTCATGTGAAATGAAAAAAAAAACAAGCAAGTGTCACAAAAAGTCAGTGTTCTTCTAAAATTGACGGTGTTTTCCTTCATCTTCCAATGATTTTGGGGCCATTCGCGCAGAATGTTTGTTCACAGCGTTTCTGATTGAACACAATATTTATTTTTACATCATTGAAGTTTTGACCTCCAATTTCACTTGTTTTTTTGCGTAGGGATTTTATTCCCTACGCTTTAACTTTTATGTTTGGAAAATCCCTATTTTATTTGGAAAAATCCCTATTGTATTTATTAGGGAGTGGTTTTAGAATAAAATACGGGTTTGCGCGAAAATCTCCCGAATTTTCATTTTCAAAAGTTGGCAGCTATGCTTTTGGTGAATGCAACTTCTAAGACTGCGTGTTTGGTTTTCTGGTTCCTTAATTCGGTAGTTGTTGACTGCACCATCCAAGTGAAAATGCGCTTCGTCTGTCCAGAGGATATTCCAAGGCCATTCTGAATCGACCTCAACGCGAGCTAGAAACTGCAGTAACAACCAGAGTCGAGCGTATGATCATGTGGAACCGCTGCACAAGTTAAAGTTTGTACGGATAATAATATCGGAGGATATTCCGCATGATCTTGTTACTGTCCACTTTTATTGTATCATCGAGAACATAACATGTTGAATCAGCGTTATCTTCAGGTCTGTCTAGTCACAAAAAATTCTCTCGCGCAGTCCCCGCACTTGGCGACCGTTGGCCACAGTCTTTGGTGAGCCGCCGCACACTCCCCCCCCAGTAGCGAACTTACGGTTCGAAACGGTCCGGGAAATGGACAGTTCGTCCGGAACGTGTTTTTCTTGTCTGAGGAACGGGAGGCGTAGGTAAGGTAATTCTTGTTGGTGACGGACTGGAATCGTTCACGTCTGAAGCCAGGAAGGCGGGTTTCAGTCTGTCCAGAGAAACTGTTCTTTTTTTTCCACGGACATCGATGTCGAATGTCTTTTCACGTCGTTGAATCACTTGAAATGGTCCGTCATATGGAGCTTGAAGCGGCTTTCGCACTCCATCGTGCCGAATGAATACGTGTGAGCAGTCTTTCAAATGAGGGTGGACGAAAATACTTTGTGGTGCATGACAAGATGTTGGTCGCGGTCGTAATTTTGTAAAATGTTCTTTGATAGTCTCAATAAGTTCTTTTGATGATGTTTCCCTCGGAGTGGGATCGAATATTTCTCCGGGAAGTCTGAGACTAGTGCCGTATACCAATTCCGCGGTGGTAGCTTTCAGATCTTCTTTGAAGACGCTACGGAAACCGAGTAATATAGTGGGCAAAGCAGTACACCAGTGTTCTGTGTTATAGGCTTTGATGGCAGCTTTGAGGGGTCTGTGTAGCTCCTCTACGAGGCCATTTGCTTGCGGGTGATATGGTGAAGACCGTATTCGTTGAATTCCTAGTACTCTTGCCAGTGCTAGGAAGAGGGAGCTCTCGAATTGACGGCCTTGATCGGTTGTGATTTTGGATGGCACCCCAAAGCGAGATATCCATGTTGCGTAGAATGTGCGAGCTACAGTCTCGGCGCTGATGTCTGGAATCGGGACCGCCTCCGGCCAACGTGTGAACCTGTCGATCATAGTTAGACAATAGGCATTGCCACCAGAAGGAGGAAGAGGACCAATGATATCAAGATGGATGTGATCAAATCGCTCAGTTTGGTCAGGAAATAAACCTAATGGGGTTTTCGTGTGTCGTGTTATTTTGGACTTTTGACAAGGTATACATTGTCTGGACCAGTTATTACAATCTTTATTTAATGAAGACCAAATGAAGCGAGTCCGAATCAATTTAGTTGTAGCTTTAATTCCTGGATGGGAAATATTATGAATGGTCTCGAAAACCTGCTTACGAAACTGTTCTGGTATGTATGGTCTAGCTGTGCCAGTGGAGAGATCACAAAATAGTGAAGTATTTGAGTCTGGCAAAGTCACTTTTTTGAGCTGTAATCCTCGTGGATTTTGTAAAAGATCAGTTAAAGTTTGGTCGCGTTCTTGTGCTTTTGAAATTTCGTTATAGTCAATAGGATTGGGCATTGAAATTGATGTTATGCGGGAAAGTGCATCTGCGGGTATGTTTTCGCTACCTTTTATATAGTGTATGTCAGTAGTGAATTGGGCAATAAAATCTAATTGCCTGCATTGACGAGGGGAAGCCTTGTCTAATTTTTGCTTGAAGGCATATGTTAGTGGTCTATGGTCCGTGAGTAAAGAAAAGTCTCTAGCTTCTAACATATGCCGAAACTGCTTTATAGAAGCATATGCAGCCAGCAATTCACGGTCGTACGCGCTGTAGTTGCATTCCGCGGGAGATAATTTCCTTGAAAAAAATGCAAGAGGCTGAAGCTCGTTGTCAACCACCTGAAACAGTGCGCCGCCAATGGCAAAATCGGATGCATCTACCTGAAGTACGAGTTTGGCATCGGGTTTCGGATGTGCTAAAAGGGTTGCGTTGGACAATAGTGTTTTGGAATTTTGAAATTCCTTATTTGCTATGTCAGTCCAAGCAATTTCTCTGTTGTCGTTTTTTTTTGACCCTTTTAAATAATTATTCAGTGTAGTTTGTGTATGTGCTGCGTGTGGTAAAAATCTACGAAAAAAATTGAGTAGTCCAAGGAAACGTCGTAGTTCTTTAATTGTTCTTGGTCTTGGATAATTGAGAATCGGCTCAACTTTTTCTGGCAAGGGTTTGGTGCCTTGTTTGGAAATGGAGTGGCCTAAGAATGATATCTCCGCAACACCGAAGACACATTTGGAAACATTAATTGTGAGGCCATAGTTATTGAGCCGTTGCAAAACAGTGCGTAAGTGAACCTTATGTTCAATTTCACTGTCACTGAAAATCAAAATGTCATCTAAATAGACATAACAAAATTTCAGATCACCAAGAATCTCATTCATAAATCGTTGGAAAGATTGGGCAGCATTACACAAGCCAAAATTCAGGTAAGGAAATTCAAATAAGCCGAAAGGTGTGCAAACAGCTGTTTTCGGAATGTGGTCGGAATGAACAGGAATGTGAAAATACGCGCGCACAATGTCAAGTTTTGAAAAACAACTTTTACCGTGTAATGCATTTGAAAAGTCCTGAATGTGAGGAATGGGGTACCTATCTGGGACCGTGCAGGCATTGAGTTTGCGGTAGTCACCCACTGGACGAATACTGCCTGAACTTTTTGATACGACATGTAATGGTGATGACCAGGGCGATTTAGAAGGCCTACATATTCCTTGATTCATCATAAATTGGAATTCCTCCTTAACAGCATCATAGAGCTTGGGATTTAATCGCCTGGGTTTGCTATGTATAGGCGGGCCGGTGGTTTCGATGTAATGTACAGTGTTATGCTGAACAGGCTTCACTTTGTGCGACACTTTTGTCAGTTCAGGAAATTCTGCCAAGATTTTGTGATATTCCGAAGTTTCGGATATTACCTTAATGGAATAGTTTTCAGAGTTATATTCAATTTTTCCAATTTGCGAAAGTTTCGTGACACTGTCCATTAATCTGCGGTGTTTGAGATCAATTAAAAGTCCAAAGTTGAGAAGAAAATCCGCGCCTATGATCGGTATTGGTACGCTTGTAATGAGAAACTTCCACTCAAAACAACGTCTTAATCCAAAGTCAACATTGAGAACTTTGGTGCCGTAAGTGTGTATCTTAGAGTTATTGGCAGCAAACAATTCAAATGAATCAGGAACTATTTTTGTGTAATGTTTTGTGAGTGGAATGCAAGAGACGTCAGATCCTGAATCAATTAAAAATCTCAAATGGGATCTTTTATCAAATACATAAAGGCGACAAGTTTTCACGGCCATCGGTGTTGACGTCGCCGATATATTATAGTCGACGGCCGTGTTTAGTTTCCCTGTTCCTTGGTTTGAAAAGAGCACGGTTGTTGACATCTGAAGGCGTTGTTGCCGAATCTAGCATGGTAATAGCAATAGCCGGTTGTTTGTGATGAGGGAGTGAAACGACGATAAGGAGATCTGAACCTCCGTCTCGTATAGTTTGTTTCTCTCTCTCTAGACAAGCGGTCGAGTTTTTTTCTAAGAGAAGCTATCTCCGCTCTCATGGCACTCATTTCTGTCAGAGGGGAGGGATTATCGGGTTCAACGTTGTTGACATGTAGCTGCGGGGTCCCTGTGCGTTCCGCTCTCCCCATGGCATAGATGCTGTTGTTGTATGTGTCTTTACTAACTTCTATTATTTTGTCGGCCATTGTCGCTAATGTCTCTAAGCTCTCTGAGCTAACTGATAGGATGGCCTGTGTTTCTGAACGTTGGAACCATAGAGTTTTTAGAAAATCGTCGCTTACAGATTTGCCGGCTAAATCTCTCATTTCCCTTAATAGGTGTGAAGGTTTTTTGTCCCCCAACTGTAGTTCGGACAACAACTTGCGTACTTGACAAGTGTTAGAATCAGAGAATTCTTCGATTATCCGTTGTTTAAGAGTCTCATACTTGTTTGTTTCGGGTGGGTTCAATAAAATATCTGAAACGGAAGCGAGCGTTTCTGGATCTATAACCGCAATCACGTTATTGTATTTGGTAGCGTCGTTAGTTATGGCGGATATTGAAAAACAACTTTCCACTTGAATGAACCATAACTTTATATTTTGCCGCCATATGGGCGGGAGTTTCAAGGCAACGCGACAAATTTGTAAGTTTTCTGGTGATGGGTCAGGTGGCGAAGGGTTAGGAGAGTTATCGTTAGGCATTTTTGGATACAGACTTTTATGCGAATCTAGTTATATAATTGCGAAAATAAAAATAAGAACATTTGTTATCCTGACCAAACAAAATAGAGCGATCACAAAAAGGTCCTACCCTGATCTTAATGGCATCGGCGGTGCTGCACACATTGGGCTTCGGCTGAGTAGATTCGTCATCTTTATGTCATCAGAAGGTTGCTTCGGTCTAGGTCACCACTGTTACTGTCCACTTTTATTGTATCATCGAGAACATAACATGTTGAATCAGCGTTATCTTCAGGTCTGTCTAGTCACAAAAAATTCTCTCGCGCAGTCCCCGCACTTGGCGACCGTTGGCCACAGTCTTTGGTGAGCCGCCGCAATCTTATGGACAGTTGAACGTGGCCTATCCAACGCCTGTGCTACACGCTTAACACTAGTGCTATCACGAGTATTTGAAGCTCTGTCCTCTTCCACCTGAAGCGCAATTTCCTGTACTGCGTCTATAGCAGTGATTTCCAACGTAGGCGTTAACGCCCCCTTGGGGGCGATGGAAAGTTCCAGGGGAGCGGTAGAAGCTACGGGTATAACATAGGATCCTCTGGGTTAGATTGCGTTGGGGGGCGATGAGAGGAAAAAAAATTCTGAAGAAGGGGACGATGGGACAAAAAAGATTGGGAAACTATGGTCTATAGAAACTTCATCTTCCAGGACGAACAGCCAACAATCCTGTGGTTTCAAATTTCGTTATCATACAGCATTCATTGGACCTTTTCGAATCCTCTTCCAAGTCCGATATATCCGTAGAGCAGTTACCGCGGAATTGCTGTTTTGGTAAAACAATTTGACCAAGAAAGCGTGATCTCGTAAATTATCGTCATTGTGAGCAGCAAACACATTGAGAAACAAGATCTCCGCAAATGTTTCTACGTTTTATAACAGCTGCTACGTGACATCACATAAATTTACATGTTTACTACAGGTATTCAAAGTGAAACGCAATCTGGCGGCGACATGTGAAACTAATTTTTTTCCCCCGAAACAAATTCCCATCACTTCATGAAGTCTTCTACAAAATTTCACACTTTTCTGATGATTGGTTTCGCCTGTAGGCTATTTTAAAATAGGGTCTTTCAATTATGGACACCCTGTATATACACAAATATATATATGCATGCATTGAGTACATGTTCTTTACCCCCCCCCCCCCGGAAAAAGTTGAAATGACGGCCCTGTCTGCCACGAATAAGGCCTTATGAACGTTTCGGCCACAGAAGGGATTAAAAAAAATGTTCAGGTCCAGAATTTCATGGTTTGTTTTCGAACAGTGCCCTCTATCGACAAAATTTGAACTAATATTTTTTCCTTACCAAGAAAAAAAAACTTCCTCCGTAAGAATAACTTTTCCGCAGAAACTGCATTCAAATATACCAATTCCTTAAATTTTTATGAATTTTTAAATCATTTGCGAATTTATAGGACACCCTGTACAATTTTTTGCAACAAAATCGCTCGGTACCAAAGCTGGTTGAAACCTAGGTAGAACGCTCAAAGCAATTTCGTTCGGTACTCGTCGATTTTGGCACTTGACATGAGTTCAAATTAATGATGGTTACCGAGGTTGTGTATGTTTTATTCATCATGCAATTTGAGGTCGTATTATTAAAATTTTAAAAAACAAAAAATCTCGATGATAAATGTTCTTTCTATTATTTTTCTTTCTTTCTTTCTTTTTTTGCTGTTTTTTGTAATTACCGCTATTTCTGCTGTAAAAGTCAGATCTAAATATTTCACGATGACTTCTTTTTACTCTTGCATAAACTTTCGCTCCAATAGTTTCTGCATGTGACACAGAAAAACAAATTGCTCTTAATAGGAAAAACCTTAATGAATCTCCATCATTCATTAAAATTATCTCTTTTTTTTTGTCTATACTTTTTTAAAATTGAAAAAAAAAACCATAATTTTTTTAATGAATCGTCCCATTTTTCAATATTAAATGAAGATTAGTTTAACCGTAAACTAATAGCTGCGAATCACAAAAGTGTGACAGAGACGCGTCACAATTTGAAGGTTAGGAAAGATTGAAGATTGTTGAAATGAGAATTCTCGGTCGTGACGACCCGCTGATGAAGCTTAGAATTCATTTGAAAAGCGAGTCTTAAAACCCCCTTCTGTTTTCTCTAATAAATAATGTAGCGGCCGCCTCAAGGTCGCAGCTCAAAGTCACGGCTGTGGCTCGAGTCCTCAAGGGCATGGGCGTTTTTAGTTGTTCAATTTAAGCTGCAGATTTCAGAGATAATGAGTCCTGAAAATGTGTCCTTGGTGTGACAGAAAAAAAAAGAATATTTCTTTGCATTTCTTTCGGGACGGAAGGGTTGGGTGTTGGTGTTCGACCCTCCCCGCCACCTAGATCCAAGTTTATAGTGTTTTCTGCAGTAAAAGCTGCTGTAAAAATATCATGCAATGTTACCAAATTATCCAAGAGGCTTGGGGGAAATCTGCATTAGGGTATGGACATAGTGCACGCTAGTTCCCGATTCTGTGAGTCGGCGCCTAAAGTTCAGGTTTTAAAAAATCAGCAACGGTACTGACTTGCAGAATCGGAAAACAGCATGCACTATGTTCTTACATTCATTACTTTACAAAACAGTAGACTGATTGGTGAAAGCCTTCAAAGAAGGATACTCAAGCTGCCTGAAGAATATTTGCATATAACCGTCCAGGGAAGATAATAGTCCTTTGAGTGTTTATGAATTTTGTAACTATTTACAAACATTTTTTTCACCCTGTATGTAACTAACCGATGCCTGGCCATTGGAAAGTTTTCGTACCGAAATTTTTAGTATTGATGAAAAATAGAAATTACACAGAGGAATTATAAATTTGCTTCTTCACCTCTTTTTATTCCTGATGATTTTTAAGGCGACTTGCTGATCAGTTTTGTGATCGAGAGCTCTTATGACTTGCCCGAAGGAACCTTTTCCGATGACTTCGAGGATCTCATACCTGTAGGAGATGTGGTCGTGTAAGACCTATAAATACAAAAAAAAACATCATCAATATCACGTGACACCTTCAATTTTGTTTTAGCTGATTCTTTGTACATATCATGATTCACTAAGCTGCATAACGAACGCATTCTCTCTATAGAGAAATTTCAAAAATTTCCCAATTTTTCATAAAAAATTGGGAAAATTGATGATTGACCATAGATCACAATAGTGCAAAAACATCGGCATGGGGGCCAAATGGGGCTGGTCAAGTGTTTTCACGCGGCACGTGAAAGGTGTTCCGGTAAAAAAAGTAGCAAAACGCTGGCCATATTTTCTTCATTAAAATACGAGAAATCGGTATCCATACGGACCATCGTCAATTATCTAAAAAAACAATTGTCAAAAGTAAGTAAACTTGTCAATTATGGCCAAAAAATGTCAAGGGGAAGTAAAGTTGCTAATCATAGGCAAAAGAAATTGTCAAAGGTGAGTAGAGTTCCCAACAATCGTTATAATTGCTGAAAAATCGTCAATGGTGGGAAAAGAGAGATCTACCGCAACACTCCCAATATTGATTAAAAACTGTAATTCACTAAAAGAAAAACATTCTCAAAAAATAAGCGAAATGAACATATTTACCTGACTACAATTAATTATGATAATAAGAGTGATAACTATCATCTCATGTAATTTATAATCTCAATTCTTAATTTCAGTAAGAAATAGAAATGCAAGTAAGATTTGTTGAAAATCGGGAAAAACAAGACATTTCATAGGAATGTCGGGACGAACAAAATTACAGGAATGCCAGTAAAATACGGGTCATTTGTGGCCCGCAAACAGCAGAAATACCACATATCTTGCCGCGGACTAGAAAGTTTGTGCACTCCCTGCCATAGATGACCATGATCAATGCAAATGAGTGTAAATTAAAATATCGACTGTTCTGGGGTGGATTATTGCAGTTACTACTAAATCTATAGAGAACTTTTTCCCCTCCAAAATATCTGAAAAGATTTCTGGCCAATTATGACGATGATTCTGTTTCCCAACTCACCTTGATGTAGGAGCCATTGTCATCATCGTAGCCGCTGTTCTGCTGACCCCGTACTTCCCCCTCGATTTTGCTGGCCTCGAGACCCAGATACCAAACTTGTGGATACTGCATGACCTCCGTCCGCTCGAAATTATTCAACCTGGACCCATAGCAGAGCACTGCTTCTAGACAACAGGAAAAATCGAACGAAACTTATTTATCAGAAAATGCAAGTCACAAATGTTCGGTCATCGAAACACGTGACAAAACATAAGAAACATGAAACAAACACATAAAACACATTTGATTATTTTCGGAACTAATCAAAAGCATTTCCAGAATTCTTGAAATAAATATTTTCAGAATTAATGGAGATTCATATTTAATGTAAAAATAATTTCGGAACTACGAAAATTCATAAACTTGATGAAAAAAACTGATCTCAATAAATGAAATCCTATAATGATACATGCTCTCCTCCCACTGTTTGTTTCGGTGCCCTACTTTACCGCACACCAACTCCGGTCATATATCGCGATACAGCAATTTCCAACCAGTGGAATTGGATGGGAAATGAAGTCACCATCTATCAGTGGTCGCCCCAGGCTCGGTAGGTAAAGAGCTTCTTCCAAAAGTTCTCAGGCCGGATTCGAACCCGTGGACCGTGACAGTAACCTTCATAGGGGTAGACGAGCATCTTACCACGGCACCACTCGGGGTTGTTTCGGTGCCCTGGGCCCCGCTAGACACACCCGTTAGGACACCACTGAATGAATCTATATACATCAGTAAGATTTGTTGGCCCTCGGGCTTCATGGATATTGTTTTTCTAACCGCAATGCGCCTGAAAGATTAAAATTCCGCTGCACTAAAACTAAAAAATTATGAGAATTTCACGCAACTTCCTCCTCCTACTCTACCCGTTTGTAGAGGTGTCGTAATAACCGCTGCCGCTGTAACCGAAGTTGACTGTATTCAAATCTGTACGAGGTAACTCCCATGCGGTTTATACGTAATACTGATGTAATTGGATTTGTTTCTCATATAAAATTGACTACTACATTCAACGGAAGGGTGCTGTTATGCGGCCGCGTGGACATCGTTCTGGACTCTCTTCGATAGGATCCAGGTTCGAACCCCGCTGACGGCACATTGGTGGTCGGTTGAAGTTTTTTTCTTATGGTTTTTCCGACTCCGAGTAGCGAATGAGAGCCGGTTTTCCATTTGACAAAGTCTCTCCGCATAGAGCAGGGCATACGTACAACATGATACTTACATAACGTGAAAAATTCAAGCATTTGCTATGTTCACTGCAATATACGGAAGGTGGATGGCAGCACCAGCAAGAAAACAAAAGGACACCTCTGACAACATAAATACGTTAGGGGGGGTCACACATACAACTCATAACACACATTCTTGCATGGACCGATCCGTTAGAAATCCCGCAGAGGAATGCATACAAGGCGCATGTACAGTCAAATAGTAGTCAGCGGAAGTAGTCAACGTAAGGTTATGTATTGGATGCACATTATGTCTTAAAAGTGCGTATACATTAGCTCACTCGCTTTGACTTTTCTTCATTTTGCAAAATTCGCAGCGCTTTTGCTTTCCTCTCTTCTTTTTTTTTTCTTCCTCTCTTTTTTCCAGCTCCCCCGCATGACTCGGGGTCTTGGCTATACAAAATCAAAGAGACGCAATGCGTCTCTTGATTTGGTCAATCTCTTTTGATGAATCCATCTTCAGCGGGTCCTCCAAAGTTTGACGTTCATCTAGTGCGCCTGGCTTGGCTCTCGATGAAATATTTCGTGACAGACGTGCACATGGATGAGAAATCTCATCAAATCACTCAAGAACAACGCGTTGCGAGCGCATGGTTTTCGAACCTTAACAATATTGTTAGAAAATTATGGGAATAGTCCTTATTTATCATTTATTACATCATTTTTCGCCAGTAATTAACGAATTTCTCTGTAAATATCGCCAAATTGGCGACAAAGTTGGTGAGTTTAGCGATAGCCCCGATGATTTGGCGATGTCATACCGCAAAGAGAAATTTTTAGAAAGAAAAGGAAAGAATTGAATCTCGCGAGAATGGTGGAGAAATTTCTCGACTTCTCTCTCTCTATAAAAGCGCCGCCAAAGCGAAACTGAATAGTTGAGAGAGAGAGAAGACAAACTCTTGTGTACGTTTGACGCGTTTGGGAAGCCGTATGTCAGGGCTCTCTGTTTAGCGTGTATTGTGAATGCGCTGCTTGTGAATACCTGTAAATAGCTGTTCTGAATAAGTCTGTGACGTCCTGCATTTTTGTACAACCCTTACTCATTTCAAAGACTTATGTGTGACAGACATTACCCAGAACAATATTCAAGGAGGAAAAACAAACATTTTTATTGACAGACAGATAACGGTTCCGAGGCTTCCTGAAATTCGATTGCTAATACTTTTTTCCATGAGCATTTTGCAGTCAAGTCGAGACCACAGATGGAATTAGCACACAAAAAAAATACAACACTTGTGTGTATTGTTTTCTTTGTTTCGAACAATTTTCTAAGAAAATGAATAATATTTTTCTTTTCGGTCATAAAAACTATGAGATTTCGTCGTGAAAACACATGTGGGGAAAAATCTTTCGTAGTTTTACCAGTAGTCACACATTCCCCCATGTCAATATATTCCCGATGCAGTTCTGATCTAGAAGAAGAATCGGTGTGTATGTGTCCTGATGGTGGAGATAGTCAAACATCCATTTGGACGCGTCCCAACATCCATAGATTTTTCATGCTAATGGTTTGTTTGCTCTTCGAAGCAAAAAAAAATAAAAATCATCCCGAGTTATTTTACTTCGCGTCTTCCAGGAAGGAATAAATGACCTTAAATAAGCAAAAATGACAAATAACATTAAAATTGAGCAAGTTCAGGTTTGGCACGTTGTGTGACAGTAATTTGTCGATTTTTCGCATTCAATTTCTGCTCTAAATTTATTTTCTTCTGATGGCTGAATAAATAAAATTGGAGGAAATGTTCTCGGTGATTCATTTTTATCGTATCAAAAATTCATTTGGTACAATATTTATCTTTGAAAACTTTTCGAAGATAAGTATCGTACCCTACTCGAGAGGATACGTGGTACCTGCTGGAAACACAGCTTTACGTTGGGGATAAAGAAAAAATGAATGTCGAGAGAGATGAAATGCTGATTCAAAGTAAGGCCCATCCCCCCCCCCCCCATCCTGCATCAGGACTACCTGGAATGGGATCTTTGTCCAGACTTTTCAAGGGTCCCTTTTTATAGTGCTGTATTTTAGTCATATTTGGCATCCATAGTTTTATGGGCAACCTCGTTGGATATTTTGCCTCTTGTGGCCTTCGTATTTAACATAATACCCAAGCGTCATTGTGGTAAATTCGATAAATAATGAAAAAATGATCACTTTACCATTTCTTATAGGTAAATAAGATAAATTGGTCCCATTGTGGGTGATAAGATTTATTATTATTTAGATGACAGTTCTTATATGAGCCAATTTGTTAAAAAGGTAAATGAATTGATTTAACACACGGACCTGTCCATAGTGCTGTCTTAACGCATGGGCCTCAAGAGAAGAGGTGCCTCAGAAAAACGAGAAATACAGTAGGTGAATTTTTTGAGAATTTACCATGTAGGACCTCAAAAAAATCACTTGGCTCGGGCACATGATTCTCTTAAGACGGCCCTGCCTATCCAAGGTACTCCAAAGGATCTGGAGACCCTTCGTTAAGAAACCTTGCTCTAACAAGTTTGAAATCACTTAGCTTCGCCAGTGTGGACCCGTATTTAGGAAGAGGTTTAGCGCAGTCACCCAGCATGCAAGAGGACGTGAGTTCGATTCCGCCCGAAGTGGCACTAGAATAGATTTTCACAACGGCTAGCTGTTAAAACGTTCGTAATGTATATTTAGTTTGCCTCACCGTAAGGTGACAAGGGTAACCTCCTTCCGTAAGCATCGTACTTCGCGGGAAACTTGGGCGACGGGGACCTTCTTCTGCCGGAAGGAGAACAGGACCTCTTGGGCGTGTCGGCGCTCAGGTCGATCAGATTTCCATCTTTCGGAGTCTGGAGTTGACTCGCACTTACGGCGGAAGATTTTCTCTCCTGACGGTCACTAAAGAAAGCCAAGCTATGTTCCAAGCAATCGTCACTCCCAGCCAGGGGGCACCGCATGTGACCGGACGAGTGAATGTTGTGTTGGGATCTCGAACCGTGGTTCAGCACGGGCATGGAAGTGGATTCCCGCTTATTGCTGCTGCTGGTCTTGTTCTCTTTGGCAGGACCGCTAGAGTTGCTGGAACCACTTCCGGCGCTTTGCCTCTGGTGAGACCGGGAACGCGAAAGTCTCTGCGATGCTATGGCTGGCAAGCTTGTGGATTTGTCGAGCAATGTGAGGCCCCCGTGGTGACTGTTGCTGTGCGATGTGAAGCGGTGAGTTAGAGAAGCCAGCGCCGCCATCGGCCGCGACTTGTTGAACTGGAGATGTTTCACCAGTGATCGACCCAGCCTCGAAACTCTGTCTTTCCGGGATAACGGCGGGCTCTGGAAGAAAAAAAGGAACAAAATCGGAATAAATTCCAACGACTCGTTGCAACACAAATATTATGGCCTCGCATATCATCTGAATATACAGGAGGGGGAAGGGGTCCCATAAATTTGCAAATAGTTTGAAAATTCATAAAAAAATTTAGGAATTGGTATATTTGAATGCTGTTTGCGAAAAAGTTATTCTCACGGAAGGCAATTTTTTATTGCCAAAAAAAGTTCTTTTTTTTCGATAGAGGGTGCTTCACGAAAGCAAATCATTCGAAACATGCAAATCAAAGTCCTATAAAGGGGTACGATTCAGGGTGTACGATAAACAGTTCATTTCTGAATTTTGCTTTTACTGGTGCTTACATAAGGTTTTCTTCATGATATATATATTTAAAAAAATAATTATTTTTTTCTATTTCGGCTCTTTGTCTAGAACAGCGAGTAACTCCCGCTATAAGGAGTGTTTTTACTATCTTCCAATTCTTTTCTTTGCTACTGACTACTTTGGATCTACACACGTTGTTTTTTTCCCAAGTATATTTTCTCACCCAAAAGGTAATTAATTTCTATTTTCCTTCGTGTTGTTGACATGGTGGATGAAGCACTATGTGAAGCTGTTTTAATTCAGCCTAGAATCACCGTCTGAAGATTAACGAACGTTTCAAACACAGAACGGATTGAAGGAAGGTTCCTGTCGAATCAATCCTGCCGGGCTGATTTCCAGCGCCCTCTATCGACAAAAACGATTTTTTTTCACCAAAAAAAAAATTCCCCTTCGTAATAATACAATAGTAAATTTTTTCGCGAACCACATTCAAATATACCAATTCCTACGAACTATTTACGAATAGATAGCAATGCCCTCCCCCTTCCCCAGCGTTAGTGACGAAAACCATTGATTTAATTGGGTGGTTCCCAACCTTTTTTTTTTTGCCATGCCCCACCTAATTATCTTGTAAAACCCTAATGCCCCCCAAAGAGGCACTCGTGGGAGTGGGATGCTGTTTCAATCACTTTATGTGAATTTGAAACTATTTTTGAAGGTTAAAAACTTAAAATATTTCCTCGCAGTGATTCTCTGTGCTTCCCCTCAAACCTCAAATTAGCCTGTGTTCTTATCCCCAACAAAAAGGTAGGTGCTACTTTTTTTGGGTCCCCCCTAAGTCTGAAAAAATCCAGATTTGTAAAGTTTCTGAGAGACCTAAACGCAAACTAAGCACATATTTGGAAAGCGCAGAAAAAATCCTATCAGGCCACGCCAATTTCATTGAAACATCTAGACTTCATGGCGAGCTACAGGTGCTGAAAGATTGGCGAAATTCAAAATCGAGTTATCGCCAAAATGTTCAATCGTCAATTCCGCAAACAACCTTTTTGTTGCAATCGGTCAAATTTGCCAAAAGACTTGTCCATTCCATCAGCTTTTGAAAGAGCCTAGAATAAACCAAATAGGTCATCCAGTTCAGGAGAAATTTAGTCGTTTGTTTGCAGTACATCACTGAAAGCGGCGTAAGTCGAGGTAATTTTAGTAGGTTTTGGCCGCAATTCGATTTTTTACTTCACCGATCTCTCAGCGCTTGTAGCTCGCCATTAAATACGCATATTCTGTAGGGTATTGTCACCTTATAGGATTTTTTGTGCGAAATCAAATTGTCACCAAAATGTGTAACCACCAATTCCGAATTTTCGTTAAATATCTACTTCGACAAACGTTTATTTCAGTGATGTATATACTGCAAATAAAAGATTAAATTTCTCCTGAACCAGAAAAACCAATATACTTTATTGTAAGCTCTGTCGAAAGCTGGTGGAATGGGCAAGTTTTATCGCAAATTTGGCCGATTGTAGCTAAAAGGGGTGTATGCAGAATTAGCGATTGAACATTTTGGCGACAATTCAATTTTCAACTTTGCCAATCCAACTCGCCAATCAAACCAGATATTTCGATGGAATTGGTGTCACCTCTTATAGCATTTTTTCTGTTCTTTCCAAATATGTGCTTAATTTGCTTGTAGGTCTTTCAGAAACTTCACGAGTTCTGTTTTTTCAGACTTCACGGATTTTCGATTGTCCACCATAACTTGAAAACGGTTTGGGATAGAACAGGGTTGGTAGGGTGTTTCATGATCCACTTGGGCTCGTTTATCACCCCCCCCCCTTTCGTTTGGCAGAATAGGTTGGATTCACCCTGTATATCTGCACTGCTATCATTATCGTTGTGTGAGGCTTCCCTCTCTCCCTCAAATCTTGAATTACATCTCCATTGTTATTAGTTCATTACATCAACATTGCATTGCGTGTTTGTTAAGACGAATCCATGATAAACAGCAGCCCAAGCCATTCTGGCCAGCTTGGCAATTCTTTGGTGTCCAAGGTGAAAATTAAGTTCAATTACCATCAACACAGTTATGTATTGCAAGAAATTGCAACGTCTTCATCGTCCCACAAAAATTGAACGTCATGAAGTTTATGAGGGCAGTCGTTGTGTTTTTTACACGATAGTGTCACCCCATACGTGTTCCAAGCAACAAATCGGTTCTCCGAATATCACTTGGGAATTGCTGATGCACGCGCTTCAGAGTCCGAACCGATTCCCCAAACACAAAAGTGTTCTTTCTTACACACAAAACAGTCCAAGGCCGATTTTGAGAACGACGTACGCTGCCTTGCGGAGTTAGAGTTCCGGTGATTCATTACCAGGGCCGCAACTAGGATGATTTTTGCCGCCCCACAACTGGAAATTAAAATTCGACGATTTTATGATGGTTTTCTTTGTTTCCACCCAATATTTCCACCCCGGCAGTTGCCTTTCCATGCCCTCCTCTAGTTCGGCCCTGCACCATCTTATTTGGAGGAACAAACAAGATTTTTGTCCAAAAATGGGTGGACGCAGGGCTGATAATAGAAATTCTACCCCCTGAGGCAGATTACCTCTATTACCTTGGTGCAGTGGTCCCCGAAGTGTTGGTCATTACCCCCTTGGTTGGAGGTAGGGAGGGTAACGCTGATGATTTAAGATGTTACGAGAGAATATCTTAAATAAAAACATCCTCATGAGAGTAAATGTATCAAATCCTTTCTTTCGGGAAGGTGGGTCCCACATTGTTTACCTTTTTTTCCTGTGGGTATTGGAAAAATGACTGCTTTTCAACCAAGTCCCGTTCAACCAAACGGGAAGTATGATCACCGTACTTTTCGGATATTGTTATCATTTGGTTATTGTAATCGGAAACGCCGAGTCCCCCCGATGTGATCACATTAAGCGGCGCAGACTGTAACAGTCTAATGTCGTCCTCTCAGCTTATGTAAGCTTTTTGCAAAGAAACAAACATCACAGGATAACTAGAACCATGGAAGAGGGTTGATAAACTTTACCTGATAATACTCAAAAATCACCAACGAATAAGGTGAAAATATACGGGAAATACAAAACTTTTAAGTGTCTCTTTGTATTCTCAGTATATTTTCCTTATTCGTGTGTTATTTCTGAGTCTAACTATAACTCAGTTCCGCTCTTAACATACGCTGGGTCCGGTGCGAAAATAGTAGCGGGGCCAGAGAGGTCATAATAATTTCGGGCCCCCCCCCTAGCCTCGATTTCTGTGAGAGAAGAGAATCAGCATTCAAAAATTCATATATTATTACAAAATACACAGGAATGCTGGAAATCATATGTACAAATAAATTTCAATTTAAAAGAAAATAAGGAAAATATTTAACTTGGAAAATGTTTAAGTGTTTGGAAAAAATAGTTAAAAAAAAATAAGATTAGGACCTAATTAAAACAATTGTCTGACAACTAATGGAAATTCAAAATCAATGAAACGAAAATAGAAAATATATATAATATTGACAGAGGTAATTCCAGCCCACCATGAAAATTCAGAATAAATGAAATAATTCCAAAACTGAAAACATGAAAATTCAGAATTCCAAAAATGAGACAAAAGTTCAACATTTATTGAAGAAATAATTCTAGAATCGATCAAAATTATTCAGAATTCGTGAAAGAAATAAACGCCGAAATATTTCTTTTCTAAATGAAGATGCAGAATTTCAGAAAAATGGATAATTCAACAAGTCGGAATTGATGAAAATACAGAATTTCAGAATCGGTGACAATTCAGAACTTATGAAAGAAATAATTCCAAAAACGATGAAAATACATTTGAGAAAGAAATTATCGTTATCGTAATTGCGGCACCCCAATCCCCAAAACGCGGGGCACGGTGCGACCGCCCCTGTCACACACCCCTTAAGAGCAGCTCTGCTATAAATATAGAGAGAAAAGCCGCAAAATCTTGTAGAAATACGAACGCCACCTTTTTTCAAAATGGAAACTTCCCAACATTTATTTCTCATTCATTTGCATACTAATTACGCAAAAAGTAGAAAAATGTATATACAAAACAATGAAGAAAGCATTTCCTTAACTCTTTCATCATTTCACTCAACCTACGTTATCTTACAAAGCACGTACCACTTACTCCTGAACATCCAAAATATCGATCGACAAGTGTGGGCGGATATCAATATTGATTCATATAAAAACCACCAAATTCTAACTCGAATAAGTTTGAAAAAGTGATGCTTAAGATGCACGCGCGCGTGTGTATACGAGGAAAAATATGATGCATTTCAAACTACAGTCGATTTCGGTTATAACAATATATTCTCTTGGTGATTTGAGCAGTGTATGTTGTAATCGACTTGTATATAAAAAGCGAAGCATTAAAATGAACTTAATGATATGTATGAATTAAATGCATAATTGACGCGGACAAAATATATATATAGAACGTAATAGAAAATGTAGTATAGCATGGGCACAGTTTTTGATCGATAACTGAAAAAAATGTAAAAATTCATAAGTAAACCTGATATACAACAACATATACACACATGGGTGCTGTAGGTCAGTTGGATAAGATACTCACTTATATTTGCGAGTTCGATACCCGGTTTATGCTTGTCAGGAATTTTCCAGACCAGGGGTGCAACAGAAATGGTGACGATGACCGCAGCAAAAGATTGCTACCTCAGGGAGTCCCACGAGGAGGGGTTAGCGCACCAACCTCTCGGTGAATTTATAAAAAAAGAACTGCGGAATTTGCAATAAACATCGGCAAAGAAACCCAATAAGGCTGTTGGGTCATTCACTCAAATGTAGCCGATGCGCTCATTGGTTGCATTTTTTAAGTTTTATAAAAGAACTTTTCTGAAACTTTTATAGTCTAATGTCGGCCTAAGATTGTTTGTTGCGCAATTGATGAATGCATTTACTGTGATGTGTTTTCTACTTATACGATGCTGCTTAATAATTTACATATTTTTATCCTTTCAGTCGTACGATCACTCACTTGGTCACTCATATGGTCACGCACCCACTCATACAGTCAATCAATCATTAATACGGTCACTTACCAATTCATACCGTCACTCACCAGTGATACAGTCAATCACTTATTCACATGGGTCAATCAGCCACTTATATGGTAACTCATACGGTCAGGGCAGAGGCAATGTCAGGGGTGAAATTTCGGAGGCGAAATTTCTGGATCCCGGTTCAAGTCTATGGTTTACGAAATCTTCTACATATTTCTTTCTTTTTAAATCAAGAACTTTACCACATTTCACTCAATAACCATAC
This sequence comes from Pholcus phalangioides, assembly GCF_987345545.1. Taxonomy (NCBI): domain Eukaryota; kingdom Metazoa; phylum Arthropoda; class Arachnida; order Araneae; family Pholcidae; genus Pholcus; species Pholcus phalangioides. The sequence goes on along the minus strand of NW_028301596.1, from coordinate 31,089,886 downwards.
TATAACGTTGCAGGGTTGTCTTAAAAGTATCAGGGGCCCCCGGACCAATTGATTTTTCTGAGGCCCTACCAAACATATTCTCGAAAATTTCAACCAGATCTCATTTTTGTGAGGCCCCCGGGCCGTGCCCGGGTGAGCCAATGCGTTAAGACGGCACTGCCTATAACATACCATACCACCACCTATACTTTAAGGTTACTTCTACTTCAATATCATTGAAGTTAAATAAAGGGAAAATGAAATTTAAATTTCGTGATTTAAACCAATGATTTTCTTTTTCAATCGAGCGATTTAAATCGGCGTGCTCTGCACCTTATACAGCTGAGATACATTAAGCTATACAGATAAACATTTTATACTGAGGCTCTTTTCAATTCCCGACGTCTCTTAAAAGGATTCTTCAATATACAACAGCTTTCAGTAGTTGCGTGTATTCTCGTGGAAATATTAATGTGTCACTCGATATCCTCAACGTAAGGAATAATAGCGAGAGAAAAAATAATCAAGGGGAAGCAATTATGGTATCGACAGCGTAAAAAAAGTGATTTATGAAGTGTATTTAATGGGAGGAATCGGATGGAAAAGAGTAATTTGCCACGATATCCTCTTGAAAGCTATAATCATCCCCCCAAAATGACAGGATAATCATCTTCCATTTAAATCGCACAAAGTACATTCAATCGCGACTCTTTTTCGGAATTTTTCTGGCGTTGTTTTATTGGGGAGAAAGGTACTGTACATACGCATACAAAGCTTAACATGTTTTATCTCATACTGTTTTTTTTTTTTTTTATCAACTTAAACTTTAAGTATTGTGAATTTATGTATCTTTGTTCAGTAACTTTTATTATCATTCCCTATGCGTTGTCTCTTATTAGTAACGGGACGATCATTTCATCGGGGCAAATGTGAGATTTTGGAACGTGCATCTTTGTACATTGCCAGTTGTGGATAAAATTGCCTTGATATGCTAACAGTAATTAAAAGAAAAATCTTAATCAGCTTTAAGTAAAAGGCAAAACCCCTTCAACAAAATTTATTGAAATCATGGGGCGAATCTAAGTCAATTGTAATACAAAGTGCCCCATGAATTTGCAAAGAGTTTGAAAATTCATAAAAAAATTAAGGAATTTGTGTATATTTGCGGTTGCGCAGAATTTCTTCTCACGGAAGGAGATTGTTTTTGATACAGAAAAAAAATGCAGTTCAAATTTTTGTTGATAGAGAGCGAAAACACAAATCATTGGAAGCATGCATTTCAGAGTCCTATAAAATCCAGGATGTACGATTAACAGGTCATTTCCGAATTTTGCTGTTACGGGCGCTTACATAAGGTTTTCATTTTAATATTCACATTGGGGGTTAAAAAAATCACTATATATTTCATTATAGAGAGCACCAGACCGACCAACAAAGGTCGAAATATTCAATCATTGCACTTCACTCATAGTTCAAAAAATAGATTGCAGTGCTAAAAATTGTAGAACAAAACACTAGATGCCCAATCAGACTGTTAAAGGAGAGGCATACCTGGGTACGGCCTGGAGTTCACAGTTTCATACTACAGACTGTCCCATAAATTCATAATTTAAAAATTCATAAAAATCGATGGAATTGGTATATGTATTTAAATGCGGTTTGCGGAAAAAGTTATTCTCACGAAAGTTCTTTCTTGCAGCAGAAAAGTAAATAGTTGAAGGTTCTGTCGATGGAGGGTGCTGTACGAAAGCGAATAACTGGAAATATGCAAATCAGAGTTCGCATAAAATGCACGCTACTTCACCAAACACCAACTCTGGCCATATTGCTATTTTGCCAATAATGAGATGAGTTGGAAATGAAGGCACTGTCTATCGGTGGTCGCCTCAAGCTCGTTAGGGAAAATATCTTACCTGTATTCTCCCTCGGGTTTGAACCTGTTACCCACTTTCACGGTCGTAGACGGGCATCTTACCACCTCGCCACTCGGGGGGTTCCCATAAAATGCATTTCATTTCAAGGGTATACGATGAATACCTCTTTTATGAATTTTCCCGTTACATGAATAGTGAAGTTATTTTACCTCAACCACAAATCGCTGGCTGAAGTTTTTCGACAGTTTCGGACGCAGAAGAAATTGAAGAAATTTTCTGTCATGAAATTCGGTGATTTGCTTTCGCGCAGTGCTTTCCATTGGCAAAAAATTGAATTCAATTTGTTTCTGTACCATAAAAACACATCTTCCTTCGTGAGAATAACTTTTTCGCAACCCATTTTCACACATACCAATTTCTTCCACTTTTATGAATTTTCAAACTGTTTACGAATTTATTGGACACCCTGTATGTTGTCAAGTTATCTTAATAAGACGAAAATTTGAAAAAATGTTCACTACAACATATGGATTATGAATTGGAGTGGCTGTCACGCGGCAGATCTAGTAAAGAGTTTTCCAGTGCATTTCTTTGCCCTTCGTTAATATGGCCCTGTGTTATGCGCAGTTGGTTTATTTGAGAATAAACGTTTTCACGGACACCAATGTTTTCATGCATTAATATTTAAGCTCATTTAGTTTTCTTTTATTGTGCAATAATCACTCTTGAGAGAGAAGTATCATTTATAGTTGATTAAAAAAAGAGAAAAAGGGGGGGGGGGACTGGACAGAGCATCTTATTATAGATAACACACAATCTACGTAGTCTCACAACGGTGTCATTGGCTTCTCTCGGGGTTCCACAGAGGCTATTTCAGTGACAGGATGATATTCGGCAACGTTACGTAACCATTTACCTCAATATTATTATTATCGTAATACTTTCTGAAAACGTGACCGTAGCCTTCGATCCACTCGAAGCGATTGCTTCTAATTTTCTGAAGATGTCCCGAGAGGAGACTAGAAAGATACGTGGTTTGCAACGGGGTTAAACAAAACAACAAAACCAAAAATATATCCCCTCCATATCTAGGTGAAGCGTTTGGGAGTTCTCGTTGCCGCTTCAGGCTCATCCATCCAACTGGATATCAGGCTGAGATACCCTTTCCCTCGGTTTCGAAGCATCTCCGCGGATCGATCCGATGTCGGGATTCGTCGCTTCAGTCAGTCTTGTTGGCCTGTGCACATAAACATTTATACGGAACACGCACACGCACGGCGAAAACTGCGGCTTCTCTTATACGACGAGGCCACGTGCGGTCTCGCCCCTCCATCTTTGTTTTCTCAGACGCCCGCTGATCCGTTAAACATCGTTTCTTTTCTTATTTTGGCGTCCATTCAAAGCGGTCGGGAAAGAGAGAGGGAAAAAAACTAATAATTTTTTTTTCTTTTCAAATAACAATGGAAAATGACTTCCCATTTTCCTACGTAGATGTTAAAGTTCATTTCAATAGCAATGGGCGGCCACCGTGTACGTCAGTCAGTGTTTATTGCTTTGATTTCGAAGATTTATCCGCGAAGTGAAAGGTTAAATAGCCATTAAATATTTCTGCGGTTTTCAATACGGAGAGGCTGTTTTTAAGCAGATATCGAACCAAACCTGGGGCCCCATGGCATAGCTCGAGGGTCATATTTGGCCCTCGGAGTTTTTTGTCGTGGCCCGGTGATTATTTGCAGAAAATGGTTGAAAACATCGAAAGACGATTAATTCAAGAATTAATGAAAGAAATTATTCGCAAGAACAAATTGATGAGAATTCAGAATTAATGAAACAAATAATTTCAGAATTAGTGGAAAAAATAATAATTTATAAATCAATGAAAGAAATAATTTCGTAATTTCTGATAGAAATTATCTAACAATCAATAAAAAGATTAATTTCATAATTACTGAAAGATCTGATTTCAAAAAATATTGAGAAGGAAAATAATTTCAGGATTACGGAAATAAATAATTTCAGGATTACGGAAATAAATAATTTCAGAATTACCGAAATAAATAATTACAGAATCATCATCATAAGTGATTTCAGATTGAAATTAATCATAATTCATTAATTTAATCAGTAATTAATGAAAAACGTTTTTCAGAATTAGTGAAAAAGATTATTTCAGCACTAATCGAAACTGATAATTAATAAAAGAAATAATTTCGGAATTAATTAAAACTTCAAATATTTTTGTCCCTGTTTAACTCTGGGCCTCATTGGCCCTTTCCCACTAATAGGCACTTGATTACTTGAGTTGGTGGCCCGCGGGAAGTTTCAATTTGGCCCGCGGTGTCTGAAAGGTTGAAGATCCCTGAACTAAACAGCAATTCTAAGTATATTTCAAATTTACTCGTCAGTTTAAATATGCAGCGTGGATGAGAAGTCCTGGACACATTTTATAATTAATAACAAATCGAATACTTGACATAAAAGGTTTTGCAATAAAATACTTACCATGGCCTAATTTTTTTTTTATTTATTGGATAAATTAAAGAAGTTCAAATTTTCATTCACAGACGGTGCTGCATCAGGGAAAGCTCGACATAACACAAAAACTACAACATGAACAGTTGTTTAATATGTGTAATTATTGCGTTTACCACACTTTGCGTTACATAAAACTACCAGTGCAACACATGAGCACCCTTTCCGCGGGAAAAGAAGGGAGTTTTGCAACAAATTAAGATGTTTTAGATGCAGTAAAAAAAAAGCTAAAAGAAAGCTCAAACTGAAATTGCCAAAGAGTATGGAATTTCCCAAGCTCAAGTGTCAAACATTAACGAAAATTCCGACGAAATTGAAGAAGACGCGAAAGAACAGAAGCTTGATCATAAGAGAAAGCCTGATTTCCACGGGGGGTTGATTAGTCTGTATCCCAATGGTTTCATACTGAAAAAGCCAAAAATTCCTCAATAAACGACGACATGATTACACAAAAAGTAGATTAAAATTACCATTAATTAAAAAAATTATTTTGAAAACGACGAAAATTTTTCTGCTTCAAAAAGATGGTTATACACAGAGGGAGGGCAGCAAAAGAAAAATTTGATATCTTACCGTTTAAGCGGTTTTTAAAGTTTTTCTGATCCGCATTGTAACTGCTGCTTTTGAAATTGCGAAACCTCCACATATTGCCACTTATTTGTAAGAAGATTTTTTTTCCGATTGCTTGCTGATAACTGCTCCCCCCCCCCCCCCCCCAACAAGAACATTTACTCCGCACATCACTTTTGGGTTGTTGGAAAACATGTTTTGCTGTAGAAACCGCTTCAGCGCGTTTTTAGAAGCCAAGATATTTCTGGGCGAAGCCGCTTGAAACCCTTTCTGCGGCTTTGTTTCGGGTGACTGAAATAAAGCAGATCAAGTTTGACGAAATACCTCGGGATTGCCGCTGAAAGGGTTAAGACATTTCAAACCATATAAGACATTTTACAAACTGTACTAACAATGTAATAATGCGATTGAATTTTCCCCGTATAATCGAATACCCCGCTTAATCAGATATTATGTGCTGAAACCGTTGATATCTCTTCGTTTCAGCGGGGCCTGATTGCATGTAAGAATATCCTGGGAATTATGGGTCATATGATCACCCCTAATAAGCTACTATGCTATCGACTCAAATGCATGATTCTGATAATGACATCAAACGCCAAGTACCGTTTCCAGCTCCATCAAAAGCTAAATTATCTTCCATCCTATATTTTTACATATGTATTTGGCAGTGCAATTCATTTCGAAAATAATCCTCATCATATAAGAATAATACAAAAGAGTTGAAATTAGAAACGAAGTTTAAAATTCATGAAACAAAAATCCACTGATTAATGAATGTGAATATATTTTTATAATAAATGCATTCCGGATGTTCTCTCTCGGTAAATTCGTAAATAGTTTAAAAATTCATTAAAATTGAAAGAATTAGTATATTTGAATGAGGTTTGCGAAAATTCACACGAAGGGGTATTATTTTTTTTTTGGGTGGGGGGGTTAAGAAAAAACAATACTTTAAAATTTTGTCGATAGAGAACGCTTCGAAAGCAAATCAATGGAAATATGCAAGTCATAGTTTTATAGCATGTAGAGTGTGCGATTAAACGGAGGGTACTGTACGAAAGCAAATAACTGCTAATATGCAGATCAGAGTTTCATAAAATGCAGGGTATAAGATGAATACCTCATTTCTGGATTTCCCTGTTACTGGCACTTACATAAATAAGTTTTTCATTGTGATGTCGACCACTGGTGGGTAAAACACTATTAGTGAAGTTGTTTTCCTTCGGCCACGAAACGCTGGCAGAAGTTTCACGAACGTTTTGGACATAGAAGAGAATGAAGAAAAGTTTTGTTATGGACTTCGCTTTGGCGCAGCGCCCTCTATCGGCAAAAAGTGGAGCAAAAGTCTTCTATGCCAAAAAAAAAAAATCCCCGTTAGAATTCACCAATGTTTATGAATTTTTATACCAGTTACGAATTTATGGGACACCCTGTGTATCAAACGGTAGCCAAGTAACGAAAGCCTTCCTCCATTTTTTTAATGTGAATCCGGTAGTATAATTTTATGCAACAATTCTCATCATATACAAATAACAATAATAATATTAAAAGTCTACTGAAATGAAATAATATATTTCTCCAAAGAAATGAATGCAAAGATTGTATTAAAAAAAAAAAGAATTTCGGTGCTTTTTAAATAGTTTATGCATATATATATATATATATATATATATATATATATATATATATATATATATATATATATATATATATATATATATATATATATATATATATATATATATATATATATGTATATGTGTGTGTGTGTGTATATATATATATATATTATACGAAGTAATTTGGAAAAAAAACAGAAAGTACTAAAAAAAGGATAGAAAAAATAAATAAACGTAAAATACATTTGCACAAGATAAGCTCCATTTTCCGTGTTTGTGAACACGTAAAGGGGAGTACTTTTCCGAGTTTCTAAAAATTCTGAAAAAAAAGAAAAAAGTTTAATGCAGGGGGGGTTGAGATTTTTCTCGATTAACCCCTTCGAAAGAAAAACCTCTCGCAACGGAGAAAGTCACATTTTGAAGTGTTGAGTTGCAGACCAAAAAGAAAAAAAACACACAGAATTTTATACCGAGGCAAAAGCCGCATCTATAGAGACGTGGGATATATAATTCACAAAAAAAAAAAAAATAATAATAATAATAAAATCCTAAAGTCTTGATAAACCAACGCCTCCTGGCGACAGCATTTTACCTTCCGATAAGAGAACATTGCCATCGTCAATTTTTTACGATAGCCATCATTACCAGGAGAAAACATCCGAGGTAAATCACGGTTAGTTGTGGAATGTACGGTCGCATATATATATATATATACAGCATCTCCTCGACCCAATTTTGAGAAGCCATCAAATGCCCCTCGACTTCATTTGATTCGCTCCCCTCTCTCTCTCAAGCTTTTTATTAAGCTTCGAGTTGATCCTACATATTTAGGTATCTGCAGCGATCGGGTTAAAATTAACTTTATAAAGGAAGCTGTTATACTTCATTGAGCTCGAAATAGCTTTCTTCGAAGGGAAGCCCAGTTATAGGGAAGAAAATTAAATTGAACATGCTTAAAACAAAACATATTTTTAACATTCGGACTTTTATATACAGCTTTTAATCGAGTGAGCGGTTTATTCACGGTATTCTTGTTTAGTTGTATGTGTTCTATGCTATACTGGGAACAAAATAAAATTCGCATACACTTTTTTGACTTTAAGACTGAAGACCATATAAAATTGTTTCCAAAAAAAAAAAAATAATAATAAACAAGAAGATTCATGAAATGAAGATTTAAGAAAAGATTTCGAATAAGATCTTAGACATGTCAATTATTTTATGAGACTGTGTGTAACATGTGTTAATGCACAATTTTTTTTATACAGTCCAATTTCCCCACAACTGACATATAGTTTTTGAACTAATAGTTCATTATAGTTATTGATTGAACTTTTTGTACTGTGTTTAATGCTTCAGACAAAAAGAAAAAGAAAAAACGTTCAGTAATTCGAAGTTGTAACAAGTGAGCTATTTACAAGCGCGTATTGTACTACTCTTTTCCCGAGACCTCGTGAAGGTTATTGAGAGAAAAAAACTTTCTCGTGGAGTTCGATTTTGAATTCCAGCATGAATGGTTGTCGGTTACGTTTAATTGTTTCCGCATATAGGAGATCTCGAAAGACCACCAAAGTACGTTACGCTGACCGTGCTTTCTAATTCGAATAGACATTCTTGCTGAGCTGATAATAATGTTCTCCAACTCAGACACTAGGTTTTCCAAGCAAACAAGGGTTTTGGCACCCCTTAAATCGTTCATCAATGTTGTTGGCGTACACTTCCCTAGCACAAATATTTTGAAAACGTTCTCACTTTGCTAAATTGAAGTTGAAAGTCCCGACATCAGGTAGATCGTTGGACCACAGTCTTGAAGACGCAATGTCAAAGGAGATAATTCTGTCGTAGAGAGAGTCATAATCTGGAATGCACCATTCGTTATATCGTTTAACACATCACTGTAACAATATAGCTACTTCCTCGAGAAAGAGAAAGTTGAACCAAAGTCTTATTAATAACAAAGAGTTGCCACGTATAGCTTGGGTAACCAGGAAGTGCTCCTTGGAAGAAGTTAAACTCTTACATTGAAGCGATATCAATGTTATCGGCTTCCATATTGAGAATGAGTTGTCGAATTACATCTTTTGACTTGAGTAAATTGAGTTGAACAACATGTAAAGAGGAAGAATTACTTCTAGCTATAAAAAATTTTAGATGTCGCAAGATTTCTCATAAAGATATATCACTGGAGCAAAAACTTCCATATGGCTTATGATTTACTTCAACATTTTTTCGAAGAATTTTTGTTTTTCTTATTGAACCTGATGCAGTTGACACAAGCTTGAGAGTGTGTGTTTTCACAGTCACTACTTCTATGCTCGCCTGCACAGTGAAAATATGTATTAGAGTACCTTTACAAAACTGTTGCAAGTAGTGTCGAAATTTGCAAATACTCTCAAAACTATTGCAAATACTGTCAAAACTAGCGATATCTCAATGGACATTTCGTTTAGAAGTATAAAAATTTTTCAGTTTAACTCATTAAGTGTAGGATAGTTCGTTTTTAGATATAAACTGTAGAAAATTAAATTTATATTTAAATGAATATATAGAACTTTGAAAAATGAACAAAACAGCTACAGGATCTATAGATTATTTAAATACTTTTTCTAATTGGAAATATGTTTCTATGATATATAAGGTTTAAAATGGTTCAATGGTGTATAACGACTTTTCTTTACACCCTTGTATAACGTAATTGTCTATATATAGTAATAAAGCCTTACAGTCGCAAGAGATAAACATCTGAAGAACAATAAAACATAATTAAAGGGATACAGAGCCCTTCCGTTTGATTCTCCAGACTAATGATTATCCGAACTAATTTTAAACAGAATTTCGTGAACAATTCATTGAAAACGAATAACAATGTCATATAAGAGTTTAATTATTCCTCTTATCTTTCTTTTTATGGAAAAATAACTTCTTGTGCCAAAGTTCAACGCTACTGAATTGTATGGGCGGAAGATGAAATAATTAGCACACTTTTTGTCAATTAGGAAAATCAAAGGAACTTGAAACTGGAATCCATTCCCCTTTTTCAGAAAAATTTGTTTCGTGATTTCTTTGTTTTAATCAGTTATTCAAAGAAGTTGAATGTGTTTTCTTTTCTAATTTTCGATAGGGGAGAAATGTAGATTTTCTATTTGCAACATTATGCCTTGGGACACTTCCTAATGATGTTGCATGCATATGAAAAAGACGCTCTCGGACACCTACTGTGTCTATGAGTTTGACATGCAAAAATTAAAAGGTTTAACCCTTCAACTGAGCTAATAATTTGGAGATATACTTTTTCATTTGCGCAAGAAAAAAAAATTTTTTTTTTTCAGAATTTTGTTTTTTTATTTTGTGAGAGATAGGTACAAACATCTGTCAAAGAATAGTGATATAAGGAAAAATAAGAAAACATATTCGTACGCCATCTATACGTCATTTTAAGCATTTCCTCCCCAGAAAGCAATTCAAATCATCAGGGATGATTGAGAAGACCACTAAAGTCTCAAACACACTACACTGACGTGATTTGATTTCACGTCATGTCAAATTCTCTGCGAATTCTGATTCGTGGAAATACTGCGACGGAAAAATTATTTGATGTGAAATTCTCTATCTCTCTCGGACTTAAGGCTATCGTCTAAAAACGTTCCCATAAAAAAATTTAATGTAAAAAATGAAGCCAAGTCTCGAGAATCTTAACCCGTAAAAGTTGTGATATCTGATGTAGAGCCAAGTCAAATACTGTTTTTAACTGTGACACTTTTTGATTCACAAATCACCCCAAGACTATGCGCCTTTAGTTGCAGAACATTTAGGAACTTCACACAATTACGCAGCACATATTACACCTTGCCCTGTTATGCAAAATCAAGAGTCAGCGATTATTCACATTATATATCATATATTATATATATCGCATTCTTATTCACATTATATTCACATTATTTGATAATATATTATTAATGAAAGCGAATATTAAAACTTAGCCAACGACCAACTCATTTTCGTTAAAAATATGTCCAGATTTTTCATTTCGTAGCTCAGTTGAATTGATCATATTTACCAAAGTCGTAGGCAAAGATAATATGCATAACTTATTATGATAACTGTGATAAAAATTGGTGTATGTTCCTCGCATATTTTTGTCGTGCATAAAACAAATACGTACATTTTGATATTTTACAGGCCGAATGTTCAGGTTGTTTTTCATTTTTTTAACTTCTGATAACCTTCTTTAGAGATGTCATCAGTGCTGTCTTAACGTATGGGCCCACACGGGCAGGGCCCGAGGGCATCAAGAGAAGAGGAGCCTCAGAAAAACGAGAAGTAGTTTAATTTTTCGAGAACTTTCCAGGTCGGACCTTAAAAAAATTACTTGGCTCGGGGGCAAATGATGCTCTTGACGGCCCTGGATATCATCCGAAAAATTCACGAGGAAAAAAATTTCCTGCATTTTTTTGTCCATGAACAAAAATTAGAATAAAATTTAGATCGTTTTTCCTATCGAAAATGAGTGATTTTAGGAAAATATATCAGTGACGATAGTGCTATAATGAATGAAGTTTTTTTTTGGAAATTAACACTAAATTTATATATTGATACAAATTTTGAACAATTTCAACTATAGTTAGCAATCTTGCATTCATTTGGCATTGTTTTTAATGACAATTCCAATTACACGGAATTTTACCCCCATTTCCGATCCTGAGAAGAATATTGCGGATTTTTAAATTTTTCCTTGCTTTGTATCCCAAACGTTACCTTCATACCGAATTTCATGTTTCTAGGGCTGCTAGAAGTGCCTGGGATTTTTGATGATCGGCCAGTCAGTCAGTGTCAAAGTAACAAAACATTAAGTTAAAATTTATTATGAACTACAGATGATAGAAATGTGAAATTCAGAAATTCAATTAAATTTGTAAGTTCTAGACACACTACAAGTTTCAGATGTCTGATCATTTCCAGTGCGGAGACATGGGGAGACTGTGCTTGTTTTGTTCGACTTGGCGGGATCACTGCCGTGCCCCTCAGATGGGAGCAGTATAACGGTTAATTTTCTGTGCTCCAGTTTTATTTATTTATTTTTTTGGACAAAAAAAGTAATATTGCCGCCATGTGGTGATATTTTCTTGTTCGATGCTGTATGAATGAATGAAAAATAATAAATAACGATGGTACAAAAATAATCTTAGCCACCCCTTCTCTAACAGTACTTGAATTATTGATTTTGATTTTCTGAATTAACCTTAAACCTTCACTCGTATATCGATTTGCTGTAGATGAGACTTTAGCAGCTCATACCCCCCCCCCCCCATCATCGCTCTGCCAATTAAATTCAGTAGTGCATTGAAGCCATGGTTAGTATAAGAGAATAGACATGATGAGAATTTGAGAGTTATCTCACATCATCTCGAAGATGGCGAAAAATTTAGAAATGTGGCTGAAAATACATATTTACGCCGGGAATAAACAGCCACCTCCACAGGAACTAATGAATATCATATATTGATGATAGTTGATGCTAACTAATTAATTATGTGTAATAATATGAATAAATGAAAACAAAGTCACCATACAAATACAAATACAAATACAACGCCACAACAGGCAAAATGCCCAACGAGGTGGATGAGAAAAAGATGCCCATGAAAATATGGATGTCACATATTTCAAAAATATAGCAACCCGATTAAAAATGCAATTAACAAAAATTGTAAACAATATATACACATGATAAAATATTATACAATGCCCATAAAGAATACTTATGGTTGTCTTATTCTAAGTATGGATAGCTTCTCGATTTACCCCAACATGTTTATTGTATTTGTTTTTAAACGCGTCAATTGTGTTACAATTTACTACCTCCGGGGGTAAGCTATTCCATTCATTGACAACCATATTAGAGAAAAACTCCCTGCGACACCTTAGCCTTGAATTGTCCCTCACCAATCGATACTGGTGTCCCCTTGTAAAAGCAGTCGATTGGCGGTGTACTAAAAGTTCATGGTCCATCCTATCCATCCCATTAAAAATTTTGAACACTTCGATCATATCTCCTCGACACCTGCGTTCATTCAATGTAAAGATATTCAAAAAAAGAAGTCTCTCTTCATAACTCAAGCCCCGTGTGCCAATAAGGACACGCGTAGCTCTTCTCTGCACCCCTTCAACCAAGTCTATGTCCCTCTGTAGGTATGGTCTTCAAAACCTTACAGCATACTCCAGTCCAGGACGAACTAAGCCTCGAAAAACTGGAAGAATGACTTTAGGAGAACGCGAAGAGACCTTTTTGAAAATGAGACCAAGCATTCTATTCGCTATTTTGACCACCACTGAACAATGTTCAGAAAACCTAAGCCTTTCGTCCATGAGAATTCCCAAATCGGTGACCCTAGTTGCATCCGGGATAGTGACACCATTAAACTCCGAAGAGAATCGTGGGTTGTTCGAACCAAAATGAGCGACCATGCACTTATCAACGCTAAACGTCATGCTCCATTCATTTGCCCATGCTGCAATCCTGTTTAAGTTGGTCTGGAGCAACTCCCTATCGTTTTGATTCCCGATTATCCCCATTAGCTTCACATCATCTGCGAATTTCTAGTAATCCCATCGATACCCTGATCGAGTTTATCGATAAAAAGTGAAAAATGTATGGGACCAAGGACACTTCCTTGAGGAACTCCACTTGTGACGTCTGTCCAACCAGAGAATTTCCCGTTTACCATAACTCGTTGCGACCTATCTCTTAACCAGGACTCTATCCAATTCAGCAAGTTGCCCCCAATTCCAATCTCGTGTAAACGCTTCAAGAGTTTACCATGTTCGACACGATCGAATGCCTTCTGGAAATCAAGGTAAACAACATCTACATATTTGCTCTTACCCAAAGCCTTAGTCACGTGATCATAGAAACAAAGGAGGTTAATTACACATGACTTCCCCTTCCTGAACCCATGCTGATTATCCGACAATACATTATTCTCGTCTATCCACTTCACAAACTGCCTTTTGATGATAATTTCCAAAATTTTCGAGAGGAAACTCGTCGAACTCACTGGACGATAATTGGACACAGCTTCTCTACTACCCTTCTTAAATATCGGAACAACATTAGCAAGTTTCCAATCCCTTGGGACGATCCCCTCAGCAACACTACTCCTGTATATCTGTGCGACTGGCCCCAACAATTCATCAGCACATTCCCTGAGGACCCTGGGATAGATATCATCTGGTCCTGGTGCTTTGCTTGCACATACATTTCTTGGAAGATTTAGGACCTCCACATCTTCTACTTGATTATCGTTGAGGGTTTTATTACTCCATGCAACACTTGTATATCGAATATCATTATCTTCATTAAAAACCAACGCGAAAAAGTCATTGAAAGCTCTACACATGCCTACATTGCTCTCTAACCTAGAGCCTCCTATCGAGAGGGGGGCCAACTGTCCCCTTATATCCATTATTGACGCATCAAAAATATGATTTTGGGTCAGAGCCAATGTTATCTGCCAACCTAGATTCAACTTCCTTTTTACTATCCCTTATCGCTTTCTTCAACACTCTTCTTTTATCAGTAAACAATGATTGGTCACCTCGTCCACTTTTATACTCTCTGAATGCTCTTTTCTTTTCAAGATAAAGGTTACGCACGCTATCCGTGAACCATAGAGGGTGCGATGTACTAACACGCTTTTTTCGAACAAAAGGTATGACGTCGTGCAAACCAGAGGACAACTTCGAACTAAATTCTTCCCATTGATTTCTCCCACCCCTACTGATTCCAACCAGTCTTTGAAAACTTCCGCTAACTTTCCTCTCAAAACATCAAAGTTAGTTCTTCGAAAACAAGGAACCAGTCTTTTGTTATCAACCTTACCCGAAGAAAAGTTACAGTGAAATCTGGCTATACGGTGAGCAAGTTGCTAGAGATGCATCATGTTAATAGTGATTCTGATTAATACTATCAATTTATTACTATCAGTTAACTAATACTTTAAAATAAATACTACGTTTATGAGTGCAAAGCCATTTATCGATTTTTTTAGAGTAACTTCTAATGACATATAAATATCAGCATTTTATGTATGACAGACACAAAATTGCAAATATTTTGCACATTCTTTTTATATTTCAAACGTTTGGTTCGGAAGACAGATAGCAATACTAAACATATAACATGAAAGACATATACGTAAATGTTATAGCAACACTTTCCGGAATGCGCGGTATTTGTTGGAAGTTCTTCAGAGGAATACTTACGAGTGAATACGCGCTTTTATAGTATCATTGGTTGATGCCATTGTGTACAGTAGGTCCATAAAATCTTTTATGTATAGTTGGATAGTTGAATATATTCAAGTAATTTCTTCTTAAAAATCTAATAAATGTTTTTTATGTCTTGCAGCAGTGGTTTCCAAAACATTTTAGTTCCAGTGGAAATCTTTATGATCAGGAGACTCTTCCCCAGAACGTGAACAAACATGAATATTTCTCTTAAATAGACAGGCATTTTTATTTCAATCCCAATGAAAAATCAGGTTTTGATTTCGGGAATCCCTAGAAAAGTGGATCGTTTTCGTGGATCCACCGAGCATCAGTTAAAAACTCTGTCTTACAGTTAAGCTCTGTCCTAAAGAAAATACATACAAATGTATAATGATATATTTTTTTATACGTGTAGTTGACAATTTTTTTAAATCATTTACAGTGGTGTACGTCCCCCTTAGTGGTTGAAAGACGTGGAGTTGCAAGCCTGCCCCCTTTTGCAAAACAGACCAAGTAGCGGTAAAAGCTACAGAAAAACCATAGGAGTCCGGTTGGCCTAGAAAGGTGATGGGAAAAAAATTCTGTGTGGGGCGATGAAGAAAAATTCTGTGTGTTGCGGGGGGGGGGGGGGGTTGTAAAAAAAAAAAAATTCTGTGGGGCGATCGAAAAAATTCTGTGAGGAGAGAGGGGCGATTAAATGATTCTATAGGGGTGAGAGAGAGAGAGACGAAAAAAAATTCTGTGAGGGGGGAGATGGAAAACAATTCTATGAAGGGGAGGGCGATAGAAATATTCGGTGAAGGAGGCAACGAGACAAAATTCTGTGAAGAGGACGATGAAAAAAAAAACCCCGGGGGAGGGGATGATGAAAAACAATTCTGTGAAAGAGGCAATGGAAAGATTCGGCTAAGGGGGTGGAAAAATATCCTGTGAAGGGTGCAGGTGATGAAAACATTTCTGTGAATTTTTTGAAATGGGAAGAAATTCGGTGGGGAGGCGATGAGATAAATAAGTTTGTAAAACTCTGTTTTATACTATGAAATGCTTTTTTTAAAATAATCGAACAGATTTTACAATTCATACCCGTAGGAAGAAATTAGTGAGGGGCAAAAAGGAATCCTCTTCATCGTAAAAAATCCCCATTTCCCAGATGGATATGCAATTTCAGATTTTTCTTCATTTTTCTGCTTTATTTTAAAGGGAAATTCAATTTTTCTGAAATTCAGATTACTTTTTCTGATAGCAGTTAATAACTTCAGAATTTTAGAGGGGCGGGAATGTCAATTTTTACAAGACACTCACTTTATGCGTGGGGGGGGGGGGTGAATCTTCGATCTGATTCCTAGCAAGCAACACGCGGCATTGCTACCCGCTTCTGCATAGCGATATATGTGTGTATGTATGAGGGAAATTTGCTTTATCGAAATTCTTTGGCACCTTGAACCGACAGCTCGTACATCAAATTTTACAGCGGAACGAAAAACGGTGGCTCTCTCGCGACACATCCTCTCCTGTGAGATGTGTCGCAGGCGAAATTGTGTCAGGTGACTGATAAGAAAGAGAAAAGAGACGGCGTGTCCCTACCATCATGTCAAGGGCGATTTTTCCTCTCCTATAGACGTCGTGTTTGTTTGTTTGCTTGGTCGACACACATATCGATCTCCGTCCACGTCCGCGTTATCATGATCCCGATGTTAACTTGCCGCCTTCTATTTTCCGTCTCCTGCAGATAAAAACATTTTTATTTTCGTCGGAGAGGGTGCAGCTGATTAGGAAAAGCATATTCCGAATTTTTATTTAAATTGCTTCAAAAAATGCGACGTTACATTTGAACACCGGACCTTAACAGTAAAGAAAAAAACACGATTCGATTTTTCATTGGAAACAAGGAAAGAGAATGAAACCTTCTTATTCTCTGGGTTCTCTTCTTTCTTGATTGTTGTTCCCTGTTGTGTTTTCAGAGCCTCGATCATTGATTAAATGTTTTCAAAACTTAAATGAGAATTAATTTTGTTACAAATTAAAGGGAAGAATTGTTGAATTAACTTTTTATATCGACGAAAATTTGAATCATTTAATAAAGATTTTCTCAACCTTTCTGAAGCCAAGAACCAGTAAAATGTCTTGCACCAATCCGACGGACCACTTGTGCAACGTATTACGGGACATTCCTGTGTTTTTAGTTGTTCCGAATTTCTTTTGCATATTTTTCCCGTTTTTTTCAACTATGCTTATTTAAATTTGTTATCTTTACTAAAATCGTGAATAAACAGCGTTTTCGTAACTTATTATGATAACTATAGCTATAAATACAAGTATTCATCTTACATATTTGTTAGGTTCGACATTTTTTCCTTAATTTTTCGGTGATTTTAACTAAAGATGGGGATTTTGCTGACTTATTTCAATGTTTTTTGATAACAATTGGCGAACCCCGTATTAAAGATCCCAGTTCCCCATATTTTTCTCAATAAAACGTGGTCATTTGTTTTTCCATTTGGTCATTTCATCCGGTTTTTTTTTATTTTTTTATCAAACACATTTTTATTCACTGCTAAGAGCCTGTAAGAGCCCTTTATTTTCCCACCCTTTACCCACTTCTCAGTAACTGGCGAATTTGTCGTCAATTGCATTTCTTAGCTACAATTAGTGATATCCCGTGTTTAGGATCACAATTTCTAGCATTTTCTTTGATCAGGTATGGTGAACCTAAGTATGAATATATATTTTTATTTGAACCCAAAAAAAAAGGATATTTTTTTTTAATTGGACAAAACAGAACACGTTACAAAATACAAAAGAAAGACAAATGACAAGACAAAAATACATAATAAATAAACAAAAAAAAATGGACATACATATTCACCCACTCTGTGACACCTTGTCCTTCCAGAAGGTCGAATAATTTGTAATACTAAATTTCTATTTTTCAAGCAACCTTCATTATTGTTCTATTATCATAAACAATAAACAGTAATAGTTTATGCTCGTGTTTACGCACAATGATTGGATTTTTATAACGTCACAAAAATATGTTGAAAAAAATTTCAAATTAAAACAATAATTATATCTTGTTCATAGTATTATCTCTTCGAATTTTGATTAGTGTTCATGCAAATTGTTGAAAATATAGATATTTATGATAGATATCTCTATGCACAAAAATTAAACACATGTATTGTAAAAGTTAGAAATAAAATATTTTTCAATTTAAATATTTCTATTGTATTAGTGTTTCAAATACAATGCTCTTCGCAAAATCAAAAATATTATAATTCAATCTTTTATCAGTATGATTAGCAATTTGGTATTTATTTAATACTTTTGGAGCAATGTAAGTAAAACTTTTTTTGAATAGAGTTTTATTTGTTTTTGGCACTTGATATCCCAATACTTAATCTATTTGAAGATCTGTTTCGATTCTTTATTAACCATTCTTTATTTCCTATAACAAATTTTATTATTCTGTATATATAGTTTTGTCTTATGGATAATGCATGGCACTCAGTTTTGTTTTGGTTAGTGGGATTAGTTTTTATTGTGAATCTGATTTTATTATATATATTATCTAATTTATTTATGTTAGTATAATATGCACCTCCCCAAGCACAGATTCCATGTTTTACAATTGAGTATATCCATGCATAAAATATATCTTTAAAAAAATTTTCATCTATTGCATTTTTAAGTCTATATAATACGCTGCTAAAGTTCGAATTCTTTTAGTTATTTTTCCACAATGCAAATTCCATTTTAGGTCATCCTGTATTATTATGCCCAGATAATTGTAGTCGAAAAATCTGTTTATTTCTTGGCAGTTACAGTATGATATACTATGACTAGGGGAATGGTTATGAATTTTTATATGTATATTATATATCAAAATTATTTATGTTTTTTTGTCTTTAAGCAAATGTATTTAGTTTTTTGAATATTTATCTGAAGTTCGTTTTTACTTAGCCAACCATTTATTTTGAAAAGGTCTTCTACTTTTTTTTATAAATTTTCCATTTCCATCTCTTCTACATACAGTACTGTATCATCGGCAAAAGATATTAAGTTTCCATTTAGTTCTAGTTTACAAAATTCGTTTATATATATGAGGAAAAGTACAGGTCCAAGAACTGATCCCTGAGGTACGCCTTTTTTTACTTCCAAGAATGTACTAGTTTTTTCATTTATTTTAACTGCTTGTTGTCTAATGTAATAATATGTTTCAAACCATTTCAATATATTGCCACGTATGCCAGCTGAGTAAAGTTTCTTAGTTAGGATATTAAGGTCAACGTAATCAAAAGCTCGTTTAAGATCTAGGAATACGGTTATTGAGTATTTGTTTAAGTTATATCCATTGTTTAAACGATTACATAAATCGATTATAGCCATTTCTGTATTTTTTTTTTGTTTGGAATCCGTATCGGTTGGTGGCAAAAAAGTTTTGGTGATTTAAGAGATTTAGAAGTTGGTTTTTTTATATATTTTTCCATAACCTTTGAAAAAACAGGTAGAATAGAGAATTGGTCCGTAATTTATTAAATCGGTTGCATATCCTCTTTTGTAAATTGGATGTACCAGGGAATATTTGAGTTCCGGATAAAAAAGTCCATTTGATATTGATGAAATTATGAGATTTGTTTACTACATCTAAATGATATTGTTGTACTAATATATCAATTACAACTGAAATTCAATAATCAAGTCTGCTTGTAGACCACCCATGTCATCATCACGGAAAACGTCTGATCTGCGGGCCATAGGTTGAGAACCGCTGATTTAACACAAAGTATTTCATACATTTTTTTCCCCATTTCGCGCCCCCAGTGCAATTCGATATACCTTTCCGCCCCCCTCCCCCATTGAATTATGTGTTTTCTGTTTGTTGAACCTTCAGGTTTTTTTTTGTAATTAATTACATTAATTTTCCATTGATTAGTAAAATTTTTAAACTTCGAAGACAATTGAAAAATTAATTTATTGAAGAAAAAATGAACACGCAGTTGTCAACACAATGAAGTTGAAATGTACGCGTCGATTTTTAGGGACTAAATTGTAATTTTTCATATAATAATATTTCGAAATTTAGATCCCTTCTTTGAAGTGGGGAGGGGAAGCTATATCCGCATATTATCACTCACGTTCTAGGGCAGGGATCTTCAATGTATGTCCCGTGAGCAACGTTTGGCCCTCATAGCTTACTGTCGTGGTCCGAGGATTATTTTCAGAAAATAGTTGAAAACATGGAAAAACGATGAGTTCTAGACTTAATGAAAGAAATAATTTCGGAATTGATGAAAGAAGTAATTCTAAACTAAATGAAACAAATTATTCTAGGATAGAAAGAAAGAAATAATTATAGAATAAATAAAAGAAATAATTTTTGCATTTTTGAAATTAAAACAATTCCAGAATTAGTGAAAACAATAACTTATGCATATAAAACAATGGGAGAAATAATTTCGTAACTTCTGATAGAAATTATTTCAGAATCAATAAAAGAATAATTGCATAATTATTGAAAGAAATGATATCATTGAGAAGGGAAATATAATTTCAGAATTACGGAAATAAATAATTAATTTTTAAACATTAAAAGTGATATCAGGTTGAAATTAGTCTTAGTGTTAATCAAAAACTTTTTCAGAATTAGTTGAAAAATTATTTCAGAACTAATCAAAACAGAAAATTAACAAAAGAAATTATTTCAAAATGAATAAAAGCCTTTAATTATTTTTGTCCCTGTTTAACTCGGGGACCCCCATTGGTCCCTTCTATTAAGATGCCACTAAATTACACGAGTTGGCGGCCCGCGGGCTTCGTGGGAAGTTTCAATTCAATCCGCCGTGTCTGAAAAGATGAGTACCCCTGTTTTAGGGATTTTTGGTTTCTCTAATGTTGGTTTCTGTCTTCCCTAGTTTTGGAAATGGTTTCCACTGAACATAAAAAAATTGTTACTAATAAGAGTTTTGAAATCCCATTTGAATACGTGCAGGCTCGCTTTTCAATGAAATCACCTTTTACTAAATTATCATCTTTCGTAGAATTAAGGTAGAAAAGAAGGATCTATTATGATTAACAGAACAGGAGAAACTTCTGGAAACAGTATTATTTTTACATAAAATAAATAATGTGCAACTTAAGTACTTTTTTGAACCTTTTCAAACTGGGAACATTCAAATTTTGCGCAACGCATTTTTTAGAGCGAAAGTTAAAAAAATGTGGTACTAAAATGTGATTCTCATATTTTGGAATTGAAAAATTCATTTTTTTGCATTATTCCTGAATCAGCATATTGCAATCAGCATTTTACTAATAATGATACCACTGATTTAAAATACTATACAGTGTTTCCGGATATAATGATGTCACGAGGGACCATGGAAAATATTCATTATATCCGACTGATACGCGGTAATTATCCTAGTCTAAACGAAATGAATCTATTTATACAAATACAAATACAAAAACAACGCCACAACAGGCAAAATGCCCAACGAGGTGTCTGAGAAAAAGATGCCTACAACAAATATGGATGTCATACACTTCAAAAACACAGCAACCCAATTAAAAATGTAAACAATATATATATACAAATACAAACAATATATATGAAATTATTAAAGAATATACTTATAACTTATTTATCCATATGTTATCTACTGAAACTTCAACTTTAATATATAAAGCAGGGGTCTTCAACCTTTCAGACATTTTGGTTAAAAAAAATTCCAAGGAGCCCGAGAGCCCAAAAGTCATGCTGCGGTACGTCTGTAGATTTACACGGCGTCGTAACGAGTGGGTGAAACGGGGTCCACGGCTCCAAGCAGGTTACCGTATATTATTTGAGAATTTTATTTATTTTGCGATTATTTTTTTCGTTTTTCATTAAATATGGATTTTTATTAATTTTTGAATTATTTTTTTCATTAAATATGAATTTCGTTATGAAACATTTACTATGAATTTCTATTAATCCTAAACTTTTTATTTATTAAGAACTTCCTTCAGTTCTGATGGAATTGAATATGATAATAATAAACATACATTTTTTCCATTAAATATAAATCTTCATTAGACCTGAAAATATTTTTTTGAATAATTTTAGAATTATTTTTCATTAATTATGAATTTTTGTGAATTGCGGATTATTTTTTCTCATCAAGTCTGAAACTATTTTTTTCAATAATAATGAAATTATTTCTCTCACTAATTCTAAAATTAATTTTTTCAATGTTTTCAATTACAAGTTTTTTCAATAATTCTGAGATTATTTATAATCATTACATCACACACAGCTCTAAAGTTATTTATCTCTAGTTAAAAAAATTTTTCTAAAAGTGAATTAGAAAATGATTTCTTTTACCCCGATTCCGGAACACATATTTTCCATCAAGGTTTTATTTTTTCAGAATTGTGTTACTACGCAAGCCTTTTCTGTCGGCGGGCCACTGCAAAAAGCTTCGAGGGCCACATTTGGCTCGCGGCCATTTAAAGGGATAATAAGGATTGTTGGTCACTTTTTTTAAGGAAAAATGTCGCGGCTTTGTTTTACTCACATCTATATACGCCATCTACAAATTTATGGAAGCATTTATTTCTATTCCAACCTCTCAGGAAAGAAAATCGGAAAATAAGACACAGCGGAATATAATACACACCAAGAAATTCCGATGGTTTTTTTAACGTAAAAAAAAAAAAATCTGCGGTTTATACTTGAAAAAATGAGCATAATCCAAAAGCAAATCAGCTTCGGAATTCTGAGGAACTTGTCGGAAAATACGAATGAAGATTTTTTCGCGCTACACTTGATGGATGAAAAATGAAAAAAAAAACAACACAACTTTTCCATTGAATATCATTGATTTCAAGATCAATCTTGACTCTAGCAGTCAAATAAGCAGAGGGTGAGTAGATACTCAGTGGTTTTACACCGATCTCTATACATTAAAGCAGTTCCGAGAATGGTCTGAACAATCCCAGAACTTGCAGATGCTTTACGCAGGGAAGAAAACACATAAATTGAACTAATCATAAAATTCTTATAAAAAATCTGGCAAGTATAGTAAATAAATCCTGTCGTAAGTGACTAGGATTTATTATAGGACTTCGTTTCCTTAAACTAAGTTCTTAGCAGGAATGTAAGCACGATACATCCTTGGTAGGGATTTTAGACTGCATTATCTCATTCTCTTGGGTTAAGGTGGGAACGTATCGGCGGATTGAAGAAAGATGGAACTTTTCCCATAGAAATTACGAATTTTAAACACTTAAAAAAATAGCATCTGAAAAAATGGAAAAAATAGTTGCTATTACAGAGTTTTTTTAAATCTCTTATATTTTTATTTCAAATAATTGTTTTCTTATTTTTTGGTCTCGGAGACACGTGCCCCCCCCCCTCCCTCTTCCTGCGTATGCCCTTGGTCTTATCGATGCCATGATAATAAATGCATTGATTTTCTCCTCTGTCATTTAGAGCAGCTATATCTCTGACAAAATAACAAAGAAAATACAGGGTGTTCTGTTAGTCCTAATCCGCCCTTATCTCATCAACCGTTTGTCGTAGAGGTATGGCTCCAATTGGGAAAAAAAAAGAAAATGCTTAAAATGTGTTCGGAAATCCCTTTGTAACCAGTGTGTCACAAAATAAAAAAATCTACATTTTTATACGATCCCCGTCCTCTAACATCCAATTAAAACATTGTTGCTCAGTTTCTTTTGAGCCCAACAAAAAAAAATCCCATGTTTTTAACTGCAATAGTCGCTGAGATATTTGAATTTAAAAAATGGAGAAAAGTTGAGAAAGAATCACATTCATGAGGGAAAGGGGTTTTGACCGTTAGTTTATGCTATTTCTTGTCAATTTTTCTCCTGTTTTTGAATTCAATTAAATCAGTGAACATGGCACATTAGAAACATGGATTTTTCTTCTTCTTTGGTCTCAGGAAAGACAGGGCAACCGCTTCCTAATTGGAACTGCAGAAGGTGTTAAAAATTTATATTTTTAATTTTGTGACGTACTGTATTTTCACTCTCAAAACTAGTACAGAGTGATTTCTGAACACATTTTGAGCAGTTTTTAAATTGAAGCTATACCTCTACGACGAATGGTTGATGAGAGGAAGGCCGCATTAGGATTTACGGGACATCCCACCTAATCATAATCTTTGTCGGTGAAGACATGCCTTACATCAAGAGATTCGGGGAGGGGAAGTTTTTGTTCATGTTCGAGCTGTGTAGACGGTGTGTGAAGATCGGCCTTTAATGCAGGACTATCTCGTCGTTGACAGTATCTCGTGCTTAGAAATGCATTAATCTTCCTCTCCTTGAAGACTCGAGACCGAGAAAACGATATCTGACCGATATGATAATTCTACAAGTATAGAATGAGAATAAATCATTCAAACGAGACCATCCGAGTTGAAATCGCTTCCCGCTAAGAATAAATCTCGGCCAGCATCTCAAGAAGAGCACGCCATCAAGCTGTATATTATTATGGCAAGTAAATCTGGCAATGTTTGCAATCGATATTTTCGCAAATCTGATCGGCATAAAGATGAGCTGCCAGCAATGTTCGACTGATTTTCATGCTAAACCTATTTTCAGTTTCTCACCGTTGCTCTTCCAGCACTAAAAAAACTCTCTCTCTCTCTTGTCGTAAAGACACACCACCATTAAAATTAAAATATGAATATTGAAAAACTAATTTTTAAGAAACAATTTTTTTATTTCGTAGATGGCGTATCATAAATGAAAGTAGAAAAATTTGGCGTTTTCTTTTCTACGAAAAAAACATTAGCAACCCTTTCCATTCCTTGAAATTTTTTTATTGATGTGGATGAAATTTTCACATGCGGTTTATGCGCTGGTGTAATATTCAACTTTCGCAAACTACGTATACAGGGGCTACAAAGTACCCTCTGATTTTAAAATGAAATAAGTCGGAAACGGTGATCAATAGAAGAACAAAACAAGTGGTATGTTTACTGTGAAAGCCGTAAAAATCTGATAAAGAAGTTTCAAAATTAGTTACAAATGTTGCCAACAGGTGGTGCTGTACGCTGTAATCGCGAGTCCGAGAAATAGACTATAAAACTTCCTTTACAAGCAGTCGTTGCAATCACATCACAATCGATTCAAAATGTGCACCTTTCGCAGCACAGAGTGAGGGGGGGGGGCGCTGTGGTGGTCGAGTGGCCATAGTCACGGACTCGCATCGCGGGGATCCGGTTCGAGCCCCACCGTCGCCACAGTGGTGGTCGGCTGAAATTGGTTTTCTGTGGTTCCCAAATTCGAGGAGCGAATGCGATTCAATCTACACGTTAAAAAATCTCGCCACAGGGAGCAGTAGGTCGTCTTTCTTTTTGGCCGGTCCTTTCCTTTCTAAACATTCAACTCACACTTTGTGAACTGAGCTTCGCCCTTTCGAACCATCTTATATGTAAATGTGAAAGTATGTATGTCTGTATGTGTATGTTTGTTCTTTATACAAATCTACAATTTTAGACCGATCGTTCCCAAATTTTGCACATATACCAAACAGGACCGAATTGAACCGTAGGCTACTTTAGAAGTTCGTCATAGCAGGGAAAATGCCCGAAATGGGCAAAAAAAACTTTCGGGCAACAATGGTTCCTAGGCCCCAATAGTCACTTTCAGAATGTTTACTTTGGTTACCGTGGTTCACTAACAATGCGTTTCAGACATACGCGTGCCTTTAAATGGTTTGTCACTTTTTCAATCCTCCCAGTAATTGAAGAAAACCCGGGAAGCGCCGGGTATTATAGCTACTTTGAAATAAAATTAACTTTCGAGGGAACCCTTGAGAAGCAATATCCATATTCTAAGGAATCCATGATATATGGAGCACTTGATTTTTTGTACAGGTTCGAGGAATCATCAGGAAAAAAATAACCATGGTCTGGAAAACGATCATAGTCTAGAACAATGTTTTTCAACCTTTTTTGTCTCGCGGCACAATTGAACGAATAGTTGAACTTCCGCGGCACAGTAAAATTAGGATTTTAAAAATAGTACAGAGTTAATGATTTAATTACAATGAAACATCGTCACGACCATCTTAAGAGCATCATGAGGCCGTTTACCTGGCAAATTATCGAAAATTTCAACCAGTTCTTATTTTTGTAAGTCCCCTTTCTCTTGTCCCTTCCCGGGCCGGTCTCATGCGTTACGACGGCATGGTTATACATCACTGAGTTACACACGACTTTCACACATGTATACGACGTTTGGCTTCGGTCCCAATTCGTTCTATATATCATTTATTCGACTCAAGGCTTCATAATCTAATTTATATTTTAAATGCGAGCAATTTTTTGTAGACAGTGAAAACGCTGAAACAGTTCTTCTTGTTCGTTGTCAGCGCAAAAGCCATAAATTCTAGGGTGTTGTTGAACTATACAAAAATAGCCGTTGAGCTGGATGATAACAGTTTGGAGTGGACACCCAAGTGATATGTTTATTTCTTATTTCTGAGAATACACAAATGCGATGAGTCCCAAAGAAACGAGTTTTAATTGTTTGAAAGACGGCCATATGTCCTTTAGAATTTTTTGCCCAGTGTTTTCAGCGCTTTTCCCAGACGGTGGGAAAGTCCACGTTGTAAGCATTGGGGGGGGGGGAACGGGTCTGCCAATGAAAATTAGAATGGTGCAAAGAATTTTCAATTCGGAAATTCGGAAACCGCTCATAATCGAATAATATACAATGACGCTAAAAGAGAAAAGCGCAAAGAAAAAGCCTCTTAGAAAATAGAAAAATCCTCTAAGTATTATCAAGATTTGTGTGTAACAAATCCTATTCGTCCGGGCATAGATGGAGCTACATCTGCACATATATTCAAAATTCAAGCAAGAATCCTCAGACGTCTTAATGTAATTGAAGTGATCATCCAATGAAATTGATAATATCTTGACTTTTTTTGCCGTTTGGAATGACTGGTGAAATGAAAAAATAATCTTACGACAGCTTCACAAATAAATTTACCGAATGCTAAAATTTCATCTTTTTTACTCTACCGTTATTTAAGTAGATTCATCCAACTGAATAGCTTACGTTTTTAATTCTTTTACGTGCGTTTTTTATTCTACATATTATAAGGAATTTTAGATAAATACTTGATACGTCGAAATTATCTCAGCTTTATACGCATTATTGCAGACATCTTTACAATTAAGTTAATTTCCTTCAAAAAAATTTCGTGGCACACCAGTTGAAAAACCCTAGTCTAGAATATACCCATAGCCTAGAAAATAACCTGGAAAATACCCATAGCCTAGAAAATAACCTGGAAAATACCCATAGCCTAGAAAATAACCTGGAAAATACCGATGAACTAGAAAAGAATCCACAGTCTAGAAAATTGTGTGGAAAATACCTATTTTGTCCATAAAATAGTCTGAAAAATAAACCTTAAAAATGGTCTGGTCGGTCCATGATATATAAATGGACTGGAAAATAACCAATGGTCGAGAAAATATCCTCGGTCTAGAAAATCGTCTGCAAAATACCTATAGATTAGAAAATGATCTGAATGCCATAGTCTATAAAATAGTCTGGAAAGTACCCATGTGGTTTATAAAACCGTCTGTGAAATAACCCATGGTCTAGAAAAGTGTGGGGAAAGTACCCACGATCCAGAAAATTATCCAAAAAAAATTTACGGTCTAGAAAACGCCCTGAAAAATATCCACGGGCTAGAAAATGGTCAGGAAAACAACCGGTGTAGGGAAAACTTGAAATTGTACTCATTTTCTCTACAACAGTACTATACTAAAGCTATATTTGCATTGCTATTCATTGCTACTGTATTTCCTCGTAGAGCTCCTGGCGATGTTTCGCAGAACTTCGGTTGAGAAACACTGCGACATAGACCAGATATATTTATATTCTCATTCTATAAAAGTATCGAATTTTTTTGAGTAAATTCATTTCAATCAATAAAGAAAACTTCATTGCTAAAGCTTCTTGTCATCAGAGTTGAATTCAGCACCCAGTGCAAGAACTCTCGTAACTCCGCTTGTTTACACCACATACTGGTTTTATTTGCATGTAAATTCCATATAAAGACTTCATCAGAAAATTAGTTTATAAACAGTTCTAGGCAGTTTCGTGTAATTATCAGTTATCGTTGAACCCGTCATTCATCAGCTTATCGTCATTCATCGAATCAATACCCGCCGTGAATAATTTACGTGTGATACATGAAATTTGTTCAGCGGGAAAGCCTCACACGCCCACTTGCCTAAAATCGACATGACTCCGCTCGTCACGTAGACTTAACCTTTTAAAACAACTATAGCCGAGGGAATTAAGATAGTGAGAGCTGATTCAGCTTAAAAGAGGAGGCTCTTTATGTACTTAATAATTCACAACATCTACCATTTTCTTACTTTCAAGGAACGACATCAGTTTTCTTGAGAAAAAAAAAGGGGGGGAGGGAGCTATATAAGAGGGTGGGTCTGGAGTCGTTTAAAGCCACCAGTTTTCATGTAGGAAAGGTCTCGACGGGAGATTTGGGCAATTATTGTTATTAAAGAGCAATTACCTGAGCCCGTTTTATGTGAGAAATAGAGTGGGATTTATTTGATTAAGGTGTTGATGGGCTCGTTTATGTTCTGGGTGCACCATAAGCATTTCTTAGTTAAAGTTCCGCGAGAAAGTTTCTGCGCTTTCCGTTTTATTATTGAACCAAGGAATACTGATCCCAACTTTAACTGTCTTTTATTGTACTGAGAATTTTTCTTTTATGGTTCTGTCTGCCACTCTACCACCTAAAGATTATAATAATATTATAATTATTATCAATTATTATATTACGTTCAATTTACGAAAAATGCACTTACTCGAGGGCTTTAACTTTATTCAATTTTGGTCATTTTACATTCGTATACACGGCGTATTTTTTGTATTTCGTAATGTCTACAATGACCGCCTCCCCAAACACATAGGAGAGGCTCACCGGGGGGGGGGGGGGTGTCTAGCCAGGGTGTGTGTGTGTGTGTGATGAAGATGAACCAAATTTTTAGTAGAAATCCTAAACCTTTCACGTTCGCTGCACACTTTGATATGAGATTTTAATTTAAAATAATATTTTATAGCATTCCTGCTCAATCTCGAAGTTTAACAGCCCTAAATTATTCAAACACATGAATTATGAATATTTTCAATAAAATTATGTGACACCAAAATATCTCGTGTTAACTACCGATTTCGCGAAACTGTTAATCATTGATGTACTGTAAATCAAGGGTTCCAAACTCGGGGGCCTCCAAAGGAACTGTTGGTGGCCCGCGACGTCCCAACAAGAAAAAATGCCGTATTTTTTTAATTTAAAACATTTTCAAATGATTTTTTTTTAACTAAAGTATGAAGAATTTATGTCAAAAAACAAATATGATGCGGAATGAATCGGTACAACGAGACTCGTTATATATTTTCGCAAAAGAATCTCGAGCTTTTTTTAGTCTCAGTTTCTTGGTTGAGGAATGGATGATAAATGCGGCTGAAAAAATGTCTGTCTTAAATAATCTGCAAGCATTTCATGATATTTTTTTATACCGAGTCATATTGTGGTTCAAAGAATAACAGCAGTAGGTGGTAATTCGCGTGACCAGTTGGAAGTGATATCCTCAAATGTACAGTGTACAATGTACATGTTTTTCAATAGCGCTCAACGAAATTTCGAGTATTCAAGATGTGGCTTGAACTCTGTTTCTTCGGACTTGATATGAGCATCACTTGAAGAATTTTTATAAAAATGTTCTATTCACGAAACCACAACAAAGGAAGATATTTCTGACGTCGTGGCAAAATGTATCAAATTATGTATTTAACCACTTTACGATCAAGGACGTAATGTTGCGTCCAAAGACCAGTGAAATAAATTCAAAAGTTCTCTCTTTTTTCTTTTCTCTTTCCTCATCACCGCGAACCTTTATTGCAATCCTTTGAAAAAAAAGTATTTCTTTTTACCTCCGTGATGTATCTTTTTACTATATACATCTAAAAGCGAAAGAAAACAGGTACGTGAAGGTGAGAAGCGAAATCTACTTCATACCTACTCTATTATCCGTAAGTATAACAGATAAGAGTATAATAGATAAGTATATATATATATATATATATATATATATGTATATATTATTCTTACGTATTATATTGTTTTTCTCTCATTTGTGTTTTTTTTATTCTTTTCCTACTTTTTCTTTCCTTCCTGTTTCCAAACATGCGGTTAGGTGAGGACAAGGTTACCATTTTCATTGCCGATTCGTCAGAGATCATCCGAATTTCTTGCCAATCGTATGTAAGCGAAACGATTAAAGAAAAATATTAATTTCCTTTCGACAACAAAACACCTTTCAACAAATTCGTAGCAGTGAGAAAGGGTTGTGCGTCAGCAGTGGCTGTCGTAAATATAAATTTTGCCTTAAGGCTCCAACCCATATCGAAAAAAAATGTATTTACACCAGTGGTTCTCAACCTTTTTAAGTCCGCGGCCCGGTTTCATTTATTAATGTTAGTGGATGGGGAAAAAGGAAACGCACAGTCACTCGTGGTATGAATGATGTCAGGGATCGGCGGTTGAGAAACAATCTTTCCATTGTGTCATTTATCAGCAAGTTTTTTGCTGCAAGAAATTTTAAACAACTTGCATTCTAAGCCTGTACAATCACTGAATTTCATCCAGGTCCAGGGGGTCTTAAACGGCAACTTATTCCCGCAATTTCTTGAAACCTTGGAGAACAAATTTATGTTCTACCTCATTACATAGAAATTCGGTTGATGTCTTGTCATAAAATTCTAAAAAATATTTTCATTTTACTTTTAAACGAGGTAAAACTGTTCCTAAAAATGAAAGATTAAAAAGTTTCATTTCTTAATGGTAAGACATGGGTGACAATGGTAAGACACATATAATTAGCATTCTTAATTGCCATTGCAGGACATTTATTTGAATGATTTAAATAAAAAACTTCTCAAGGGAAAGATAAGCTAATAACACATATGCATGATGACAAGTTTCAGGTGTAAACTGGAATTGCTCAAAAGCCCTTTCTTTATACAGAAGAGAATATTTTCAATTATATTTTTCTGTACGTGTCAACAGGTTGATCAACAAATGTTGGTTGGTGGGTAGGAATTAGTTTTATGTGGCTTATTTAAAATTCTTCTTTCTCTTCCATTCGATTGCAATTAAAGCTTTTAAAATGTTATTTGGAAACTTTTTCTAATTGAAAGTATACCTCTAGGATCAACGATTGCAAGTAAAATGTGGCCTAGGGACTTTCCTTTTTCTCTACCTTGTATAATTACTTCAATCATCTCTGATTAATCTGGTTTAGCTTCACTGAATTGAACGAATAGAATTTAAGTTCTCGAAACAAACCAATGCATCGAGAAAGTTTAATTTTTACCTTTTTTTTGCATATAGACCAGGGGTTCTCAACCTTTCGTGTTCCACTGAAATTTTGTAAATAAGTAGATATCCATGGACCTCTTCACAATATAATATTAAGTGCATAGCAATGTAACGTGAATTGACTATTTTTTATTTAAGAGCTCGTGGATCCCCCCTCCCCTTAAGCGGCACTGACGATATATCTCGCTTTCTTAAAAGCCTCTTACTTCAGAATTGACAAACGCAATATTTTGTAAAGTTTATTTCTCAATGGGAAAAAAAAGTTTTCCCGTACCCTTT
This sequence comes from Pholcus phalangioides, assembly GCF_987345545.1. Classification (NCBI taxonomy): domain Eukaryota; kingdom Metazoa; phylum Arthropoda; class Arachnida; order Araneae; family Pholcidae; genus Pholcus; species Pholcus phalangioides. The sequence goes on along the minus strand of NW_028301596.1, from coordinate 31,058,324 downwards.
TAGTTTGTACCTGCTGAAAATTTTATGCTGAAAAAAGATGTCATTTTGAAGGGGGTTTGGTGATTTCTGCTGTGCCGCTTAAAGGGCTACTATCTTATCTCTCCAAGAACGAATAGTTAAGAGCCCTTAATATAGATCAACGTTTCTCGACTCTCTTACCTTTGCTGCTCCCTGACATAATTTACGTATTATAGGTATTCCTTGAAATAATACCTCGTTTAGGGGGAATTTCATGAAGTTATGTTATAACATATCACTATGCTATAACATGAAGTTCCACATGTTATTATCTTACGATAAAAAAATTGTGATAAATCTGGTTATTATACATAATCGCGGAGCATTTTGGTAAGTTTGATAAATTTCCCTGAAGTTATCACTTTTACCGACGAGCCGACGATTATGCATTGCACCTAAGCGTTGTTGATAAATTTCCCTAAATTAATCACTTTCACCGGCGATTATGCTAGTATCCACACAAGCGTCGTTGGTAAATTTGATGAGTACTAAAAAAATTATCGCTTTTGCCAACGACTATGCAAAATACTCAAGCGTCGCGTCCTTGGTAAACATGATGAATCGTACTATATCATATACTATACATAATAATTTATATATGTATTGTATCATTATATCGGGGGTACGGTCGCAAAATTTGTTTTCATTATATCGGGGTACGATTATATTCATCACACATACTAGATTCATTTGGAATTTTTTTTCATATTTATCAAATTTACCAACAACGCTTGGGCATTATGCATATTCGCTGGAAAAAGTGATAAATTTCCGAAACTTACCAAGACGATTGGTAAGTATGCATAATAACCGATTTATCATTTACCGTAACGTATACGCGTTGTAGGAATAACCTGGAGAATCATCGTCTCAACGGTCTGAGAATCACCCGAATTCACGATCAGAATCACAATCAATGGTCTAAGAATCACATGAATTTACGATCTTGAGAACCCTTGAAATTTAAACATTGAAAAAACTTAAAAACTTAGAAAACCCTACGTTGTAGGAAGACTTTGAAATAATGTTCATGTTCTAAACAAAGAGAAAACCTCTTAACCAGAGGTCCCTGGAAAGATTTCACGGGCTCCGGGAGCTTGGAGGAAAAAACAATCAACTAATTTATATTGCTATATATTGTTTTGTAAAGGAACTCTTGGCCATCATTTCATTGGCATGAACGCTAGGAATCTGCCACCGGACTTATCCCGTTGCCGAGATCGCTTCTAGCCCCTGCTTCATGGCAGAGTTTGGAAAAAAGTGTGTCTGATTTTTCAGTGTCACCATCTATATTTCGAATTGTGAGTGAAGTGTGAGTGATTGAATATATTTGTACCATTGCAGCCCTGTTCTTTTCTTTAGCGAGACATTTTCACGGGAAGATCGGCTCGCATTCACGCCTCGAAGTTGGTAACCACAAGAAACCAACTTCAGCCGACCACCGCTGTGGTGCCGGTGGGGTTCGAACCCGGGTGCTCACGATGTGAGTTCGTTACTATGACACTCAACCACCTCAGTGGCTCATTTCGTAAATTTCATCTTATTGACACAAAGGGTACGTGAAACAAAAGGTTAAGAAATTTGGTTCTAGAGGAGTCATTGAAGTGGTGTCCATCTAAAACACGCTACTATAATTTTTATTTCACTTGGCAAATTTTCACGGAACCCTTACATATATCTCGGGAAACCCTACGGTTCTTCGGAACCCCCGGTTGAAGAGCATTGATACACAAGTATACTTATGAGATTATAATTAAACGCAGTTGAAAAAGGTTCGGTAATGTCGGTAAATGTCAAAAATATAAAATTATAGTGATTTCCGAATCACTAGAATTAAAAAATTTTTCCCATTCGTATTAAGATTCCGTGGAGGAGACGTCACCCTGTCTTTGATCACCATCCTTTTCAGCCTCTTAGATTTTTCCAATCACGAGCACCGACTACAAAACCTTCTCCTCACACGATGGCCATTCAGTCGATCAATAAGAAGAGAAAAAGAGTGGTTTTGCACAAATTATACATATACGTATCTACAAGTTCAAATTCCTTACCTTGAGCAAGCAATCCTCCTGTATGTTTGGCAGTTGCCTCTCTGAATCTTCTGCCATGATCACCCCTTTTTTGTTACCTTTCTTCGTATTATACAATGATATTGGGCTTGAGGAAAAATCTCGAGGATTATAATCTTTCTTTAACGTATTTACACCTACGACAATCCGAGCGTTATTTACAACAAGGGTGCTTGCTTCGTCCACTCGGTAGAATGGTCAGTCATCCCTTTTCCGCAAATACGCGAACTTCACGACTCGAAGGACGGTAACATCGAGGGGCCATTTTCCAAGGAGCACCGCTTTGACCACAAAACCACCGGTATTTTGCGCCGGTTTCTCTACTCTCTTTCTCTATCTACGATGGTAGAGTAGTTGGACTGTGCTATCCGCCTACATCGATGCTGCTGCTCGATCCCTAGCGCCGCCTTCATCCGGATGAACTGCTCCTTCTACTCCTTCTCGTTGTTCTTAAGAAGAAGGCGCGTACACGCCACCACCACCACCAACTATGAAAGGAGGATTCAATAGAAAGAAAGAAACGTCGTTTTCTCTATAGTTTGTTGTTTTTTTCCTCTCACATTTTTATTTTATTTTGTTATTATTACTCCATCATCCAAGGTGGCGCCATCTTCTGCAGGGAAGCTCAAGAGAATCTCGCTCTTGGCATTGATTTTGAAGAGAAAGAGAGTGATATATAATGAATTCACAAGTAATCGCTAGGGACCGATGATTATGTTAAGATATTCGAGACGATTTAAAAAAATGGAGGCGTTCTCACACGAAATTGGACGAAAAAATTGTCAAAAAATAAATGCCAGCCAAAAAATCTTAAAAAATTCTAAGGGACTAATTATTCATTTTATTCTTAGGAAAACCTTGAAATTCCTTTACTTTCTGATTAACGAAATATAGTCAAAAGTAAAGTTTTGTTCGAAATTCACGGTGAAAAAAATTTCAAGTTCAACAGTGTTGAGATAAGTGAATCTCACGTGGCATTTTGCCTATTTCAACGCCAATCTGATATTTATGCTTGACCCTCGCAACATGTTCTATCTACTATTTTGGTTTGCTCATCTTCCTTTTGGACAAGTACTGATAATCTTGACGTGCTTGTTTGCTTTTTTGACAATTGCATTTTTATTTGTGTTTCTCACCCCTTTTTTTGTCAATTTCATAGGGACAACAGATTTCTAATTTTTCTTTGCACAAGAGACACTCTCAAAGCAAAGTCTTCAGATGTAACATTATCGTTGATTGATGTTGCAACCGAGAAAGCTGGATTTTTTTTATTCCCTCCCCGCAGTTAACTTATGATCGAACATTTTCTGGTTGCCTAATGCCAGGAAAAATACATTTTTATATGTTTTGCAATACTGATCAAAAACGAAACATGTAGAAAACATGTACTTTTCAGAAACAATAGAAGTCTTTAAACTAAAACGTGTGAGATGAAGTGAAAATAATTCTGTGCTCAGAGGGGCAAAGTGTTGTCACTTTTTCAAAATTTCAAATTTTTAAACAATATTTTTCCAAAGTGCGATACTATGGTTTTTTGACTTATTACAATTTGCCTACGTTGTTTCCTCATAAACTGAAAGAAAGAGAAGAAATTTCGCCGCTTTCCCAAAATTTTGACGAACGAGACTCCGGAATGCGAACAACTCAATTTTTTTTTAAAACAGACCCATGACATTTCGTCATCTGAGCACAGATTTTTCAGTTATATAAAGTCGAATCCCGTTTTAACGAATACTGTTATAGCGAAAATCTCGTTTCAACGAACCCTTTTCTAATACCTCAGATGAGTTTACATAGGAATAATGCTAAAACCTGGGATTCCTTTATAACGGAGTGATTTCTCCGGTCTCTTGGAGTTCGTTATAACGGTATTCGACTGTTTTCCTCGCAAAAAAAAAGTAGCCACGAGAACGACATTTAATAAATATTAGCCTCTTTTGTCTTGAATAAATTTAATTTGCGAATCAATTTACAATTCCGCGATTGATTTAAAAGGTAGTTTAAGTGATGGCTCCATCCTTTTCAACGTTTTCAACAGAAAATTATATGTCCTAAGAAACCACTAGCCACCTATATTTTCTAAATGTTAAAATGGAAAAAAAATGGGGGAAAATTTGCATTCGGCTATAAACTGTTGGCAAAAAATATTTTAAATTACAAAGATGAAATATGAAGGTATACTGATCCTAAAAGTATATATTATTTAAAATAAGAATTTATCTTTGTTTTGCGATACAAAAAGTTAAAATTTTAAAATTCCTTCTTAAAGGAAGGAACATTTTCTTGAGAAATGAAAATATGTTCAAGCAAATTTCAAAAACCTATTGAGGGGAAAAAATTATAGTGTTGACTTGTCAAGATACACAGGAATAAAGATAGAAAGCGAAGAAAAAGAAAGGTCTGTGCCAAATACATTTAATGTAAACTGCTGGGTGGGGACACAATTTAGGTCAATTTCATGAGAATGACCCATGATTTCATTTGTTAGGATGATTCACACTTCAATCTCATAAAAAAACTTTGATTACTTATTTATTCGGGATTTTTAGGTATTACTACGTATAACCCTCACAAAAGGCTGACAAGATTCTAGATTTTATGTTAAAAAATGTTGATCCTTATACTTACGTGAATAGAGTAATTCATGTGTCTCCAACTGGTGTTCCGTGGAACCCTCAGGTTCCGTGACAACTCTCTTTGTTGTTCCGCATGATCAAACGCCACGGAACACTTAAAAATCCAGGAATCCGGAGTGCTTTCAAAGAAGAAAAGTTTCTTGCTACTAATACTCGCAAAGCTGTTCTTTATTTTTGAGTTTTAACGAGATAGAGTGTCCCAAAAAAAAAAAAAATCAACAGATTGAAAGAACAGCATAAATCAGCGGAAGAAGCGTTGTACTTTACTTGATGCTGTTTTTTCTCAACTTTCCCTTCGATTTTTCAAATACTGCTGCAAATGTTGCACTAAAAAAAGTGCAATTTTGTTTGACCTCAGGAGAGACAGGGCAACAAGTTTCTATTGGGTTTTTGAGGACAAGGTTATCATATAAAAAGTTGATTTCTGTTTTTTAAATTTGATAACCATACAACCCCCTGCAACGTCAGTGATATATCTGAGTTCTACACGTGTTATTTGGATACTTTTTCTAATTATATTCTATACGTCTATAAAAGTACATGAATTATGTCTCTAGAATCAACGGTTCGCCAATAAAATGCAGCAAGGAGGTAATTGAGTAATCATCCTGAATATATACTGTAAATAAGAAACATTACTGAACTAGAACTACTGCTGTCATCTATTAAATTTTGTGGCTCTTAGATTGAAGTTGAGATGATCGGTTTTTTATTGATGCACCGCATAGAAAAAATCAATATAGTATGATATATTGATAAATATTTTTTGAGCAATAATATTGGTCGAAATGTCAAGTTTGCTTAAAAATTTTGCCAGTTGATGTTTGTGTTTATCCACGAATGTTTCAATCTCGGTATCTCTGCGCGTATGCCTATTTCTGATGAACCGGGGGACCCGGTAAAACTTCGGAGTGTTACGTTTTGGAAAGGTTCAAGAGCAATAATATTATTATTTCTTGCATACATCTAGGCAGGATTCGCGTAAAAGTAATGCAGCACGTATGACCGATTTATACAAAATAAATTTGTTATCGTTAGAAAGGACCGTTTACGCCTGCAAATTTTACTAAGGACTCCTCTGACTTGTTTGTCTTTTTCAGTAGTTCCGGGACAGTGATTGGCGAACGAAAGACGTTTATCGAAAGTTAAGATTTAAGATGAAGATTTATTTGTATCAGGTGGATGAATATTGAATAGTGCTTTCTTGCACGTTTATGAATTCACTCGCCATAGAACTGAAAACCCTGATTGGTGATACGGAACTTCCAACGAGTAGTAATAACTCGTCAAGACCCTCTCCATCATCGTTCCTGCCAATTCTAACGAGCATAGAATTAGCCATAGAACTGAATCTTACTGATGTTAATTTACCACATACAAGCAGCATCTATTGAAATTTGGAAGTAAACTTGACAATTCAACTGATATTATTGATAAAAAAATATTTATCAATATCATGCTATATTAACATTTTATATGCGGCGCATTAATCAAAAACCGGTCATCTCAATTTCAATCGAAGAATCACAACAGTTGACAGGTGAGTGCAGTAGTTCCAGTTCAATGATGTTTTACATGCAATATAATATACAGAGTGTCCCGTAAGTGCTAGCACGTCCTTTATCTCATCAACCTTCCATCGAGAGGTATGATTCCAGTTTATAAAATGCTCAACAGACGTTCAAAAATTACCTTGTAGCAGTTTTGAAAGTGGAAATACAGTGCTTCACAAAATAAAAATAAAATCTACATTTTTATACGGTCCCCGTGTGCTCAAGAACCTAATTACAAAGTTGTTGCCCTGTCTCTCTTGATGCCATCAAAAAAAATTACATGTTTCTAAGTTCAATATTCCCAGAGATATTTTTGGAATCGAAAAACGAAGGAAATTTGAGAAAAAAAGCTCTGAATGCGGGTAAAACGGTTTTTCCGCATTTAACGCAGTTCTTTTCCAAATTTGAAGAAAAATTTCCAAATTTCCATTGTATTTTCGAATTCGAATATCTCTGCGAATATTGAACTTAGAAACATGGAATTTTTTTGATGGCATCAAGAGAGACAGGGCAACAACTTTGTAATTGGGTTCTTGAGCACACGGGGACCGTATAAAAATGTAGATTTTATTTTTATTTTGTGAAGCACTGTATTTCCACTTTCAAAACTGCTACAAGGTAATTTTTGAACGCCTGTTGAGCATTTTATAAACTGGAATCATACCTCTCGATGGAAGGTTGATGAGATAAAGGACGTGCTAGCACTTACGGGACACCCTGTATATGCATACTGCAGACCACACTATAATATTTACCGGAAAGCGCATTTTTAAAGATAAAATTTTATTTTTACCCGTTTATAGCTTATGGACAAAGGTAAGAAAGAAAGGCACAATTTTTTCATGATGAATAAGTTTGCAAAGTATGGACGTCTACCTTCTGAAAGTGACTTCTAAAAATGCTTCCCTATACACAGAGTTTTTTTGCTGAGCAGAGAAAAATTCTCTATGTTGTATAAGGTAGCATTTTAGTTCGTCATATCGCGCAGATATCGAGATATCGAAATCCTAAGCGCAGAGAAATAACAGGTCTATATAGGTGAAATAAAAAAGAATGAGTCCACTATCTGGAGAAACAAAAGTTGGAGGGCATTCATTTTTTGATGCAAGAATAAAGTTTTTCCTTTCCCCGCGAGAATCTCGGTGCTCCCCGTCCCCCCAACACAACCTTCCTGGACTGAGATATTTGGTGGGCCTCCTCTATATAATGAATTTATATTTATTTATTTATACCCTTTTTTGAAGGGTAGGGGGTAATGGTGCTCACATGAACCATTGACGATGTATGCTTGATTTCGCGCTCAGAAATGAAAACCCTATAATTCACATCATGACTATTTCTGTTAAAGAATATGTCAGAGTTCCTGTACGGGAGGTTTTCTTCTGTAATGGTGATGATTATAATCAAACCTCTGGATTCGTTTTTTATCCACTAGAAGTGAGAATTCTTGGATTGCAGAATTTACGTGTACTTTATACGGAACACCCAGGGCCATCTAAACATTAGTCCCACCCAGACACGGAGACTCATGACCTCCACATTCTGCAGTAGGGACACTAGGCTGGGATCTTTAGCGGGCCCCCAGGTTAGATTGTTAACGTGCCTACCTATTATGCCTATCATATGCATTTATAATGGTAAAAACAAAAAATGATGAAAGAGAATCATCTCGGGCCTCCGGGCTGGAGCCCTGTCAGACACCCCTTCCTTGTGAGGGCCATACGGGGACCTCATTGTATACGGGCTTCCACGGTAAGATCTGGCACAATGATTTATGACAAAATATGTATAAATATGTTTCGTTGGAGGTGGTGCCAAAGCCCTTTTTCATTAGGGACATTGCAGTAGGGACATTATTATTGGATAAATATTCAAATATTTGTTTGAGTTGCGTAGAACAGCCATATCATCAAGGGTTCCACGCGAAACTTTAAGTGGGAAACCCCTGCAATAGAGTATCCAAGAAGTCTTGGCCTGAGTATCAATATCCGAAAAATTTCGCGTTGTCACTGAATAATCTAATGCTACTGTACGATGAAGCTCAATGAAAAGTTCTGAGTTCGGTGAGAGATTCAACAGTCATTTGTCATAATGCAATAACAGCCCACATAAGCCTTTGATAGTTTGTTGAACGATGTCGGCTATCAAAAATCATTGTGTCATTCTGCTGTCCCGGGTCTGATCTCCGCAGGCGGAATAGTGGGGCTGTGGAATAAATCTCCGAAAATGTACATCTTCGGTCAGGCATGTAACTTAAAAATAATGGATGCCCGAATCACAAAATATTTGCGGGGATCCGGGTTTGAACCCGGACCCCCGCGATGCCAGTCTGTCACTATGACCACTCTACCACCACAGCGACAAACTAGGGCCCTTGCTGTCATCTGTTGAATAAAATCAAAACTATCTGTTATAATTCCCAAAATAAAATAGTTGTTGGTATTAAACCGATGTGCAGAATGAAAATGAACAACAAGTTGTATAAAACTTGTTTTTTAATATGCGTACGGTGTACATTTTATATGCTAAAATACCGGTTGCTATGTTTTTTTTTTTTGGTTTTTTGTACTAATTAAAAAACATAATCCAGCAACAAACATTTATTAAAACATATTTACCGGTATTTTGGCGCATAAAATTCATACTGGTGTGCAGCATAAAAACAAATAATATATGGTATAATAACGCATTTTGTTCGCTTTCACGCTACATACCGATTAAACCACCCCCCCCCCAAAAAAACCCAAAAAGTAACTTCACTCAAAAAAATCTAACATATACCTAATTTAGTTTTCATTTGATAGGTGCGGCTACTTCTAAACCACACATGCGACTCGTCCATATTCCTTTGCGGAACCTCTAACGAATTGGTACATGTTGGAATGTGCGTGTACGTGTTGTGAAACCTGGCACAAAGTTTGTTTCTGTGTAATGCTTGTTATGTGTAGTGCTGCCATCTGCCAACAGTTTTTCTAACTATGAGTGAAGTGTAATGATTGAATAATTAATAATGATTTATCGTTGTAGGCCTGTTGCTCTCTGTGGCGAGACTTTTCAATGGGGAGATCGGCTCGCATTTGCGCCTCGAAGTTGGGAACCACAGGAAACCAACTTCAGCGGACCACCACTGAGGTGACGGTGGGGTGATGGGTGCGGCTGCAGGGGGGGGGGGGTCCTATATTTTGTGATAGATATTTTTAACCGATATTTTTGTGTAAAAGCAGAAATATGGCATAAATATTTTCTGCAACTTCAGAAGAAGTCGCAGAATATTTATCCTTTTCAGACACTTCATATATATATATATATATATATATATATATACTATTTGATAGGGTTATATAACCCTATTAAATATATAATTTTTTGGGAAAAAAACTAAATTCAGTGTCATCGCCAAGTTTGAGTTTTTTTTTTCACTGTGAAACGTTAGTCATTTCAACCCATCATATTGCGATCACGATGCGGTAATCTCATTTTTTTCACAATTTCACAGAAAAAAATATTTTATATAAAAATAGGTTTTTTTTTCTCAAATTTCTCCTTTTTACTCTCGTCACATGGAGCTAATTCAATACCGCTACTATACAAGGTGAACGTGAAATGTTCTGCCAAACGAAAGGAATGGTAGACGAGTCCAAGTGAAACATGAAACCCCCTACCGATCCTGTCCTATCTGGAACCGTTTTCAAGTTACGCAAACTAAGAAAAAAGCAGAAAAAATCCTATAGGGTGACGCTATTTTCATTGAATGTATCTGGATTTACTGGCGAGCATAAAAACTTGTCTATTGCACCAGCTTTTGGAAGAGCCTACAATAAACCATGTCGGTGTTCTGGTTCAAGAGAAATTTATCTTTTTGTTTGCAATGCATCACTGAAATCTGCGTTTGTCTAAATATATATTCGGCAAAAAGATTCGGAATTGGCGGTTACAGATTTTGTGGAGACAATTTGATTTTGCAGAAAAAAGTCCAAGAAGATGACACCACTCCATCAGGAGGCCTGGATTTAATGGCGAGCTACCAGCACTGAGAGATTGGGGAAGTAGTAAATCGAATTGTCTCCAAAATCTGCAAGGTGTTTACTTCAACAAACGCCGATTCCAGTGATGCACCTCAAACAAAAGGCTAAATTTCTCTCAAATTCGAATATGGTTTATTGTAGGCTCTTTCGAAAGCTGGTGCAGTGGACAAGTTTTTGGTTAATTTGGCCGATTGTAGCTAGAAGTGTGTTTGCAAAATAGGCGATTAAAAATTTTGGTGACAATTCGATCTTGAACTTTACCAATCTTTCAGCGCTTGTAGCTCGTCATTAAATCCAGATACATTCGATGGAAATGGTGTCACATTTAAGAATTTTTTCTGCGCTTTCGAAATATGTATTTAGTTTGCATGATGCGGCCGTATGCACGGTCTTTCAGAAATTTCACACATTTTGGTTTTTTTAGACCACACGTTTTTCTATTATCTCCCATAACCCAGAAACGGTTCGAAATAAGACAGGGTGTTTCATGTTCCGTTTGGGTTCGTCTATTGCCTAGTTTCGTTTGACAGAACAGTCGTTTAACATCTGTCACGTTCACCCTGTATATAGCCATGTATCACACGTTGGCGATGGAAAAATGGATTTGGCGCTCGCAACACCGTCTTACATCGGCACATCGAACTTTTGACAGGGATGTCCAGGCACTTCGCAAATGGGCCGGTCTAAGCTCAAATCATTTCTGGAAAACACCCAGGTAGAGAAGATATGTATAATGCTTTTGCTAACAATTATTTTTTTTTTTACCTAAAAAGAAAAAAAGACTAACCGAGGAGAAAAAGGTGAAATCGTAAAAATGTATGAGAACTCTTATGAGAGATGATGTTGAAAATGTGGACACCCGGTAACCCTACGTATATTGTTTATAATTTTTGTTAATTGCATTTTTAATTGGGTTGCTGTATTTTTGAAATAAATGACATCCATATTTTTATGGGCATCTTTTTCTAATTGCAATTTACTATCTAGTGAGTTGTGCCGGAAGTGTAAGTGCGTGTACCTAACAGTCTGAGTGCGTATCTAGTGTTGTGTACGATTTTTCAGTGCTGCCATCTATATCTCAGAAGTGAAGTGAGTGATGTGTAGTGACTGTATATTTGTACTGTTTCCTCTATGACCACTCGACCACCACAGCGGCGTTCCGCAGAGTATGCCACGAGACTAAGGGTAATTTATTTGGGTAACAATTTCATATTCTTCACACCTCCTCTTCCTCTCCCTTACCCCTGATCATGGCCCACCACTGTCTCAAGGAAGATGATGGTCAAAGACCTGAGTCATGGAAAAGTGCGTGTGTTATGAACCCAACGTGAACATTGTTTTTGTGTAATTCTTGTGATAGTGCTGCCATCTATTTTGTGAACTATGAAAGAAATGTATTGATTGAATGTTTTGTATCATTGTATAGTCTTCTGTTAATCTCTGTAGCGAAATTTTTAATAAGGTGATCGCTCGCAATCGCGCCTTGAAGTTTGTAACCACAATCCCGTGCACACCCCTGACAACGATACTCGACATATTGATAAATACCTCTACAATTGCATTTTTTCTTGCTTATCAGAGTATCGTTATATCGAGATTTCCTGCATTTCGTATTAAATTCATCGAAAAAATATATATTTTAAATTCTACGCGGAAAATGCACAAAACTTCCCGATATCACACCGCATATTGTTCATTTCCATGCGGAATACCGGTTTAGAACCGATGTTCAATTTTATTTGAAGATTCAAAAGAAATAGTTTTGTTTTTATTTGATAGGTGGCAGCAGCACTTCCGTCGCAACGCTGTTTCTCGCCTATGTGACAGATCAATTTTCTCCTTGGAACCATCAGACCAAAATAAGTTAAAATATGATGTTTCTGAAGACAAAATTGAGCTTTTATGAGATGTACTCCATTGTTTTTTTATTTTTAATGGTCCTCACTTTCACATCGATTCAAATAATTTAATAATTTTCACAGGTGAAGTGACCACAGTTATTTTCACGATCCAAAAAATATTTCAAATGTAAACAAACAAACTCATGCTCGCTAAACATTATACTCGAAAAAGTAACTACGTTTTGTGCACGAAACGTCACTGGTTTGTGTGGAACCGAGTAATAAAATCATCCTTGGTCTAGAATCATCCAATGATGAACACTTGTAGAGCTATTTTTAGGATAGGAAGGAGAGTGGCTCCCTCTAATCTCACAATTCGCAGCTCAGCCACGAGAAGGTATCTGTGCAGGTAAGTATCAAACATGGACGACATCGGAGCGAAAATAATTAGATTGCCTATGCTTTCGTGGATGAAAGTTATTCGATGCACTGAAAGCACATTTTGTATTGGTTTAGGATGAAATATCATAAAGCTACATCAATCATCCCTGCGCGGATGTTGTCATCCTAAGTTGAATATTTTATTCGTGATTTGAATGATTTTCTATCAGAAATTATTCGGTAGAGGGGGGTAATATTTGTCCGAAATTATTTTATTCAATATTACGTGCTAAAATATGCCGGTCTTCATGCTTTCACTTTCATGAATCATTCTTTTGGTCACTCACATGCTTGCACAGGCTATAAGTCACTCTCCACTCACATACTCTCTGTAATTCTTCTGATCACTCAGTAACGTAGTCCCTTGTTCTCCAAATACCTTGCATTCTTTTGGTCACTCACATGCTTATGCACTCTATACGTCATTCTACTGTAATAATCACACACTCTAGGTCAGGGTTGGAGAAATCCCACGTATTTTTCAATTTGTCAAGCCCTGGTCTAGGTTACTGAATGGCCTAATACAGATCACTTCCATGCCTGCACACATTTTTGTTCACTCACATGCTTGCAAACTTTCGAGGTCACTCCCCTACCTAATCTGTCTCCAGGCAAAGATGGTTTTACCACCTGTGTGCTACATGAATTCTGCAACCACTCATTCCCCAATTTTGCTGCCTTGGGTTACAGCCGCTGAGCGCCCCCCACCCCCTGTGAATAAGCCACTGCCTACTGGATGAAGTTCATTGACGATGGCAGCTTCTGATAGTGATGATCAAGCAAACATTTTGATATGTGATATGGAAAAGTCACTGATGAATAGCAATGTTTCTCAACCGCTGGGCCCATACATCAGTCAAACTGGGCTGTGAGTGATTTGTCCTATGTATGACCAAGCCTTTTATATACAAATATAAGGATGGTCATCCACTGGAAGCTACCACGAGCGAAAACAAGTAGTGTGTATTTGCAAAAAACTGCTATAGCTGTCTTGCATCTACATGCAATTTGCTTTTGCTCGTAGCACTTTTCGTGGACACCCAGCCTAATCCAAGAGAGGGGCAATCACGCCTCTCAAGAGCTGAACAATAGGAAGAAAAAATTGTGGTCTCTATTTTACAGAGCAATCAAATGAGCCTATGCAATAAATCGCCTCTAAACACATTTCTCTAGGTCTGCTCCTGGCTTGTCATGGTTTGGTGCAGCATGACCTTAATGATCCACGAGTGAATGGAAACCAAACTCTTTGGTTTAAAAACAATTTTGGTGTTTATTGGCGCATATGCACCTTCGGATTGGAGTTCTGGTTTTTATTTGTGTGTGAGAGGACCATCAAGGTTATGCTGCGCCAGACAGACACACGATATAATGTCTTGTTCATAATGTTGTATGTTCTTGTGCCATAACCTAGGCTCTGAGGCCATTTGAGCCCCTCCAATAAATTTTGTAAGAGGGCTGAGTTCCCCCCAACGATTTCTGAAAAGACAATGCAATACACTTTCCTTCTCCTGCATATATGCTTGAGTCCCATATATGGGGTGATTTGGAAAAGATGGGAAAAACTTTAAGAGGTGATAGTACACACTAATACAAACAATTGTCATCAAAGAATGTCTGGTCTAACATGAAACTCAAATGCTCTAGCATGTTTTGAAATGGCTGCTCTGCAAATGTTAAAACAGCATTCTGAGCACAGAGGTGAAACTATACACCTCTGGTCTTGTAAATTTTGCGTTACCCATGTTGCACCATAAGGAGGCCTGCAGCATTACAACTCCTTATACCCCTCAGTGGCTGATAGCACATATCGCACAAATGTTTTCTTTTTGGTGAAGTGCTGCTGATCATACTCTATCTAAAAGCACCCTTTACCGCCATTGCGATTTGACCGCAAATTCCTATGATTCGAAATACCCATTTATTTGTCTTATATCACCCTGTATTCATTTTTATTCCAACCTCTTGGAAGTTAAAAGCTTCACATATATAACTCTGCAACAACCCCTACAATCAGCTCAGATAATTATTATTTAAACGCATTACCAGCAAATTACGTGAAGGAAATAATGGTACCTTGACAGAAATAAGATATGTGAATATATTATGAAATAGTATTAGTACAGCGAAAAGTTTGAAAATCCCAATTTTATACCTTGCTAGTTATTTTGAATTGAGTTTTAGTGATATTAGAATCATTTGTTTCAGTTCTGCGATCAAGACAGACATCTTAATGAATGAAAGTTCTGATGTGAATAATCCAAAGAAGTGCCTCGAAGATTTGCAAAGTTCACCCGAGCGTTTTCCAGTTCAAGAGATGCCTTCAGCTTCCCCTGATGATCAGACACCTGTAAAAATGACTGCTATGAGGAATCCATTCTGGAGCATAGACAATGACGTCACAGATGAAGAATCTTCTGATAAGGTTCCTCACTTCATTGATGATATCAGACCGGTAGCACCAGTGTCTTTCAACCTGGCAGCATATGTGAACGAATCACCAACGTTGAAAAAGCTGGTGGAATTGGGTGTCGATCTTTCTAAAATAAATGAAAAACCTATCCACACAAAATTAATAATGCGTCTAGAATTCGAAAGGGACATGAAATCACATATTCAATTCTTGCATGACCATGGGGTTGAGGCGGACTCTCTGGGGACTTTCATAACCAAGAATCCTCTCATATTCCAGGAAAACTTGGACAACATGCAAATTAGAATAAACTATTTACAGAGCAAGAAATTCAGCGAGAGTGCGATAGCCAGGATCATCACGAAATATCCAAATTTCCTATCAATGGACACAAAAAGTGTTGATCAGCGTTTGGGTTACTTGCAGAAAACGTTCTCACTGAATGGTGATGAAGTCAGATTTCTCTTGACCAAGTTTCCTCAAATAATTGGTTTCGAACACAAGAAGTTTCAGGTAATTATATACTTAATTATATATTGTTTACCATATACGTATACTTGTTTTGAGCGTAGTTTATCTACGAGTTATTGTTAGTTTGACTTATCATAAATTATGATTTCAGAGTGGAGAAAAAGTTGTAATAAAATAACAGCGCTATTTAAGAATATGGTATCAGTAAAACATGTCAAACTATATACTGCAGAAATTCGGACGGATATATCCACCCATTACATTCATTTAGCAAAATTCAGCATTTATCAGTGGAATCTAGCATTTAGCCAGGCCCGTCATTTAGGGGAGGCAGGGGTCATTAGTGTATTTTCGAAAGCCAGGGGGGGGGGGATCTGGCTTTTAGTAATAGAATCTAGTGATTCCATTTGTTTGCTTGCAAAAAGTGAATGACTTTCTCATGAAAGGACAAAAAATATAGAGTCAGTATATATATAAAGAAATCACTGCATTTTTATACGAGTAACGTGTATACATGATTCTCGTATAAATGAAAGGAATTATAAAGTGTATACAAGATATTATTTTCTATCAAGAAATGCCAATCACTGCCTCTACTTTTTTGGCCTTTCATGAGAAAGTCATTCACATTTTGCAAGCATACAAATGGATTCACTAGATTCTACTACTAAAAGCCAGATTCCATTGCTAAACTATGTTGCTAAATTCTAGATTTTATTGCTCAATTCTGTTGCTAAATGCTTTTTTTTTTAATTTCTCTCATCCCTGAAAACTTTGACTTTAAAGAAGAAAACTTTCAGTTAAGGAACATTTTTAACACAGAAATACAGAAGTTCTGGGGCTGACTGAAAACTTTTGACTTGAACAAACATCTGAGTTCGACTGCAATCGTGAATTGACCATAAACTGTTAATCATGTGTCACATATTTGTGTTTCTAGGCTCGAATACGGAAATCAAAGCAGAAGCAAGCACATTAATGTTGCTGTGCATTGGTGGTTGAATGAAAGATGACAAGAGCTGCTGAAAAGAAATACACTGCATATTTTATAGCTTCAGGTGCTGCTGTGTGGGCATCTTGATGAACACTACTTGCGAAGATTAAGTTTCGAACCCCGTTTGTGGCCGGCTGAAGTTGGTTTTCTACGAGCTGGTCTTCCATTCGAAAAATGGCTCCTCTCTACGGAGAGTTGGCTGACCTTTGATACGATACTCACATAACACAAAAATTCCGGTATCTTCCAATTTTGATTCAAAATATGGAAGACAGATGGCAGTACTACTAGAACATGAAACACCCATAACTCTGACAACATAAAATGTTAGAGCTACACACATATGTACTACAACAACACGTTCCAGCATATATCAATTAGAAATTATGTAGAGGAATGCTCCTTTCATGAGATGCATGTACATTATAAGTTTTAATAGTAGCCTCCATCGTTTAAGTGAAGGAATGATGGAAGGATGTTAACCCATTAACGCCGGTTGGTAAGAAAATTAGCCATTATAAATTTTAAGTTTTTTCTTTGCCAATAAATGGTGGAAGTGGTTCCACTCATTATTTTTTGTTTTTAAAAAAATCAGTCGTCGTTAATGGGTTAAGAACCTGGCATGTTCAGCATGGGCAGAGATACGGGGGCGGGCAGCGTCAAAGATGGAGTCGACTGATCTAATGTGTATATATGAATTGACATCATCATCATCGTGTGCCCCCCCCCCCAGACTTCCAAGTCTATCTCTGCCTATGATGTTCAGGTGACTGAAATAAAGCAGATCAAGTTTGACAAGATACTGTATATCAGAATTGCTGCTATAAGGGTAAGTGGAAATGTGCCACAGGTCACTAAATTATATGTGCCACAGTTCACTGAAGTAGTCTGGTAATGTGCCATTGGTCAATTGAAAGATCTGGAAATGTGCGCCATCAATTTAATGATCTGGAATAAGCTGTGGGTCAAATTTGGTAAATATGTGCTACAAACCACTTAAGTAATCTCAGTGTCCCAGGTGACTTGAATGATCTGTAAATGTGTCGTGGGTCACTCAATGAATCTGGTTATTTGCTGCTTAGTTTGTTTTTACAAAATTAAGTTTGAGGTCGTGGGCCCATGGGTTGAGCATGTATGTGAATGCATGAACATTCTCAATACAGTTTTTCCTGCTTTTAATTTTTCGCTGTCTCTTGCGTGCATTTTTAAAATATTACTTTAATATCTTTCTGCAAAGCAAAAACTGTTTATGGTCAAAGAACAAATGGGATTTTCGCCGAAGGAAATGAAACAGTTGCTGCTGATGAAGCCAAAGCTGTATTTCATTGGTGAGTAATTATTTGAATTATAAAACAAATTGGCTGAACATCCCGATAGTTAATTAAATATCACACATACCCTTCAATTCCATGCTTTCTGGACATGGCACCCATCCTCCTACAATATTTGGTTGTCGTCAAAGGCCTTAATTGTAAGACTTGGTGACAGCACTTTTCGCTGTACTATTTCATAATGGATTTAAATATCCTTTCAATGTTTGTCACAGACTAGTTTGAGAAGGATCTGAAGCAGACTATGGGCAAAATGATTCCTCGGTTCTGCCAAGATTTTCTTGAATGTCAAATTTTTCCAGCAGGACTTGACAAATCCCAGTTACCAAGTCGACTAAAAAATTGTAAATGGTGACGAAAATCTTCTGTGTTTATTAATTTCTTGTTCATCTTCTTTATTCAAAGGGCTGAAAAACCTCAAAGAAAGGTTTGACATCGTACACAATATGATGGGACTGAGTCACGATGATATCTTGAAATACCCAGGTCTGCTGCTCAAAAGAGGATTTCTCCTGGAACAAAGACATAAGTACTTACTTCACCTAGGTCGAGCTCAATACAATCCAGAAAAACCTGGTTATATTTCCATCAAAGATATCGCCACAACAACCGATAATGCTTTTTGCAAGAAATGTGCTAAAACTTCTGTAGCAGCTTACAACGAATTTTTGAAAACTCTATGAAAGCAATGTGTTTAGTATTAAAAAAAACTTTTTATTTATAAAATTCCTTCAACATATATTTTTTTTTCTCCCACTGGATATGAAAAATTCATCATTGCAAGAGGTTTTTTCTTTAAAATTTGTCATTAAGCCTCGCAATCATGATGTTTTGCTCTCTCTCATTTCTAAATTTGTGGACTACATAACAAAACGTTCAACTCTGGCATAGATGAAAATTCTTTTCAGCTATTTTTCATATAGGAATTTTTCCAATGTCATATCCGGAGTATAAACTTCTTCATTGATTTCATTTCTGAAAATCTCACGATGAGGCAAAACATTTGTTATAAATCAGTAAGAACAAGTACAATACACACCAGCAATGCTGTTAAAAACGAAGTTGGGCAAATATTATAACGATAGATAAACCTATACAGCTAACATAGAACCTTATTTTAGCTATTGAAGAAACATGTTTAAACCCTAAATGAAGTTCATTATTCTTTAAAAAAAAACCTTCTTTGACCTGTCATTACGGTTTGCCTGTGTTAATGTTTTAATATCTCCACAATACAATCTGCTGTAAAAATGTTTAAGCACATACAAAAGAATACTATAGGCCAGTAGGGTTCTCAAACTGCACTGCAGAGCAGCAGCCCCAACATAGGTATTTTGAAGAGATTCTTTGTTAACACTAGAACGATGGATGCGATCATTTTAACCCTGTTCATATGGGAAATAGAAAAAGCGGGTGCTTTTTCTATTTCCCATATGAACGGGGTCCCCATACAAGAACCCACTTTGAGAATTTTCACCAATGACGGCTTTCCAAAGTCATCAAGCGGGTGCTAGAACTCCCAATGCTACCACAATATTTGCATATGTGAATGGGCTTTTGAGCGCAAAGCTACTTTGACATTGAATTACAACTGAATGGTTCATCTCAGGTTATTGAAATTTCATGATTTTTCTTTTGCTGATGCATTTCAACTGCTAGAATATAAACTTTTTATGTTTCTTAACTTAGAGACAAAACAAAGTTCTACCTAGAAGAATGGTAGTGGCTATTTTGACCGTTATAGATGCATTGCACTAA
The DNA here is from genome assembly GCF_987345545.1 of Pholcus phalangioides. NCBI lineage: Eukaryota > Metazoa > Arthropoda > Arachnida > Araneae > Pholcidae > Pholcus > Pholcus phalangioides. The sequence continues at coordinate 31,038,777 of NW_028301596.1, read as the reverse complement.
TACGGCTAATGAAACTTACAGAAATGGAAATTTTTCTTATGAAAACATAAGTGAAAAAAGATGCTTCAACATTTTTGCTTTTGTCCAGTACCCATTTTGTATCATTCAAAGGTATATACTTTTGAACAATCTCGTTATTGAACGTTATTAGATTGATTTAACATTTTTATGGATCTTGTTGCTCGTTATTGCATTGTATTTGCTCAAGCAGTCATAGAAAGATAGGCATCTTCATTTCTCACGATTTTCACCCATGGCCCTTCAAGGGTGAGGCTGTCAGAGACTCCAATTGGGGATTTGTTCAAGGAAGATTTTCATCAATCATTTTTTTGTTTCTTCACTATGGGGGGGGGGGGGGGGGAGATTGTGTAAAGCCATGAAATTACCCAATATCGCACTTTTGACTGAGGGAACAAGTAATGCATATATCCTCACTTCCAAGCTAATGTTCTTTTGAAAATCACTGGGTTCAACTGTTTAAAATCCTCAACATGTGATGGACAATTATTATGTTGGAAGACATTTTTCATTCACTCAGTTCATGGTGAAAAAAAACACAAATTATGAATTTCATTACACTTCAAGTGTTGATGTTTTGTACAAAATGAATTCGTTCAGTGCACAATGTGGTCAGCATCAAAAAATTGTCTTACACTTTTTGTTCAGTTTTGCAGCTATTCATGATTTTTCATTCTGCACATGCAATGTCTTCGTAAATTTCTTGACGATATTACACTTCAAACCTTGCCAGTGGACTACCAAGAGAAAATTGAGCAACAAATCACAAGAGCTGAAAGAATCGCAATCAAATCCCCTATAGACAGGGTTGTCAAATTTGCTGCCCGGATAGATACCCATTTCTCCCCCCCCCCAGGGCTGGGTTTTTTGGGGGGGGGGATTGTTTTTTTAGGTTAAAATGTGTTGCTTTCAGGTTAAAATTTCATTTCAAGGTTAGCTTATGTATTCCAAAAATTGCTGCATAGTGCAGTGTTTAGAATATGTATATTTTGAAATATTTTTAGGAACAAATGTGATAATAAATAATTTCTTGGAATCGCAATCACACTTTTTTATAATTCCACCTTTGTTTATGTAAGCATTTAGGTGCAAGATTCACATATTAAAATATTACAAGAAACCGCAAACAGAAATGTAACCATGAACTTAGATATGTTATATATGTATTATACCTCATGTGTAATATGTGAAAAATATTTTAGTTTTTGCATTACTACATCAAGTTTTATACAGGTACATCAGACTTTAATAACTGAAATATCAAGAGAAAAAAATAGCATTATCTCATAACGAAAAGAAAATAAGACTGAGATTCTTGAATTGAACATTGGTAACGAACACCTTCAATTGAAAAAGAAAAAAAAGTATAGTTTTTCTCCAAAAATAAGACCTAACCAGAAAATATGCCTTAGCTTGATTTTTCAAGATGCTCATAAGCCCCCGTTCCCCCGAAAATTAGCCGGTTAAAATTGTCAGCCAGATGAAGGCATTTTGTTGCTATACATGACAGATTGCCTTGTATAAAGTGATATTAATATACAATAATGTTACTGACATTTGTATTTAATGATAATTCAAGTTATTCTGTAGTTTTAAGTTCCCAAAAATCACTAATTTAGACAAGTGGGAAAGCACCTGCAGAGTAATGAATCCCTCAGAATGACTATTATCTCCTCCTCTTAAACAGATCATTTTTTAATTATTACTGCTCTTTTAAAAATATTTCAGAATTTAATTTAATGAAGCAGGGATATTCAACAGTGAGGAATTCAAGAAAAAGAGAAGCACATAACTTTACCTTCTGAAAGTTTAGGTTCGATTAAAAAAAGAAAAACTCGATGGTTCTGGTTACATAGCTTAAAGGTTTTATTTTTGATGGATCAGGACACTTTTGAATACATTTTCTGCAGGGTTTGAAAAATTTGAAGAAAAAAGCATTCAGGCACCACCACACACATCCTGATTTCTCAGAATTTTCATTATCCGAATTCATTCATTTTACCATAAACATTTCTATTGCTGCAGTTCTACATACAACTCAAGGTTCAGATATAATTATGTAGAAGTGGGTGTGTTTATGTGTGAAAAATTATTCCCTTGTTGTATGGTCAATTTTATTAATCAAATACATAGTTTAACGTGACCAAAAATGTATATTTAGACATAATGTAAGATGTACACATAAATAATGTACATACATGTTTAAGGTACATATTTTGAGGTTGTGGAAAAAAAGAAATTCAATTTTCCTCAAAAAAAACCCGCCCAGGCTGTAAGTAAACAATTATTCCCTTATTATAATTATTGTAGGTCAATTTTATGTAATCAAATACATTGTTTAATGTGCACAAAAATGTATATTTAGACATAATGTAAGATGTACATACATGTTTAAATTAGATATGTTGAGGTTGTAGAGAAATAGGAAATTTTCTCCACTTTGCCCAAAAAAAAACCCACCTGGGCTGGGTTTTTTAAAATAAAAACACCGGGATTTTACAACCCTGCCTATAGAGGTATTAATACACAAAATTAGTGCTTTCCATACAAGCCATTTTGTCCCAAAGTCTACAAACAATGGTGAATAAAAAAGTTTAATCACATAAATATGATAGAGGAATTCTGAATACATAGCAATTTTAAAAAAGTTTCAGTAATGAAAAATAATTTATATCAAGTTTTTCCCTACTGTGGTCATTCTGACCGCTTCCTTCATTCTAGTGTTAAACTGCTTCGCAGAGCTGCGAATAAGTGTTGATTAGGGAACGGGCGTCGTGAGTTGAGAAAATGAGAACCCCTGCCATAGGCACATTACCACCACCCAATCAAAAATATACATCAAACCTTTAAGCAGCAATGGCAAGATATCTCACCCCAATAAAAGCCTCTTATTTTAACATTGACAAGTCGAAATATTTAGTAATGTTCATAGATCAATGGAAAACTTTTTCAGGTACCCCTCAGTTTGCACCTGCTGAAAATCAGAACGCCTACATGACATTCAAAAAATTAAAAAATAATGTGATCATCATGTATATGATCAAGAGATCTTTACAATGTGTCCAGGGAATTTGTGTTAGTTAATGCGAGCCGATCTCCCCGTTAAAAAGTCTCGCCACAGAGAGCAACAGTCCTACAACGATAAATCATTCAATCATAGTTAGAAAAACTGGTGGCAGATGGCAGCACTACACATAACAAGCATTACAGAGAAACCAAAAACTTCACGTCAGATTTCACTACACGTACACTCCCGCACCGATTCGTTGGGGGTTCCGCGGTGTAGCAGTAGTAGGTAGGGCCTCCAAAAAATGGCTCGGGGATCCATGATGTTCTTAAGTCAGCCACCTCGTTGGGCAATTTGCCTCTTGTGGCGTTGTATTTGTAGACATCCATCCCCAAACTTGGATTTGAATTTAGACCTGCACAATCAGAAACAGTTCACACATTTTGAAGGAAAGTTTAGATTTCTAACTGCCACTTAAACGTTTAAAACAATTTAGAAACAAGTTCAGAAATTTTATCACATTCTATTTAGGCAGAAGACTGACTAGCTTATAATGTACTGCTGCAGCACATTTTAGTAACAAATAGAAGAGTTTCCATGTCAATGAGAAAAGAAATAGACTTGTCTATCAAGAAAATTGTCATGGATGGCACTAAGATTGACGTTGCAGGGCTCTCACTCAAAAAATTAGACAGGGTGGGTGGGTGGGTTCATCCCCCCTCAGACAACATAATCATAGCGTTAAAAAAAATTAAACTAAATTTTCATACATTATTTCAGTACCCTATAAGATTGACTGGAGCCAATGCGAAATGACTTGGTAGCAAAAATAATTTTGGACCAAAATGTGTACTAGCACATCTTTTCCATCGCTCCTCATGATATACCTGTACTTTTCTTTTTCGGGGTATTCAAAAGTCTTTCAATTCTGGATGCACAGTGCAAAACTTACAAGGTCCAATGTAAATAAAAAATAAGTCAAGGTGAATCGAATGATTTTACTGTGCTGTCCATCTTTTTTAAAGGGATTTCTTTGCATTTTTTTTACTGTTCAATACCAGCAAGACTGTTTTTGAGAAAATAAAGCACATTTGTGTTTCTAGTTCTTTGCATAGCGTTATGAACATTGATTCTGCCTCCGCATGTCCTAAAAATACAAGCATCTGAGTAGAATATTCAGCTGCTGTTTGGTATTCCACCCTTTTCCAAATATTTGTGCAAATCTAAACACAAATTATTTTAGAAAATTATATTAACTGGAATGTTTCCCACAAATTAAAAATTTGCTATTTTATTTTGTGTAGTGTATACCACTTTCTGTGAAAGACATTATGCCACTGAATTTCTAGGATAAGGAAAACTGAAAATAGAATCATACTGCAATAAGGTGAAAGTGAGCATGAATTGTAGACAAGTTCTACACTGAAGAAAGTGCTAACTGAAAGATTTACGATGACATGAACGTATTCAGCTACTGATAGAGGCAAAAAAAAAAAATCTATAGGGGAAAAAAATAAGAAAATAAGTCAAATTTTATGTGTTATTAGGGTTGAGAGCATAGGTGCCAATTCAGACTAAAAAAATCTGTAGTTTATCACGTGACGACATACTTCACATCAGTCACATAAATTAATGGGGAAAACCTGTGGATTTCTTTTTTGGGGATTGCAACGGGTGACCATATATAAATCCCATCCCCAAAGCAGAATGTTTTACATTGTTCTGCAACAAGACTTCGGCCGACTGTAAATGTTTTGCGGTAAAAAATTCACACAGTAAGCTTTTTTACCAGATTGTTCTGCAACATATGTCACACATTTCAGCATATTCTGCTTTGGGTATACAGGGGTGGGAAGTGACCAAGTCCATTTCGGAGCATCTTTGGAGCAGCAAAATTCAGGATTCGGAGCAGTTTTGGAGCAGCAAATTCGGGATTTGGAGCAGATATTTATAAATTGGAACAGTGAAATTAACAAGAATATTTTCGTTAACCCTCAACCCTTTTCAAAATAAAACTGCATTGTCTTTTGTTATCAAACATCTTTTCGTCAGCTTGATTTTTGTTTTTGGTGTTTAAGGCTTTTCACACCTTGTTTGAAAGAGCGGCTATCATAAAATTTTTTGCACCCGTCTATTTAAGATGATTTTTGCTTACTGTGGGCACTATTTGCTGCCTTGAACAGCAGCACTTCAAATGAGCTAAAAAATTTTATAAGTTTTTAATTTTTTTATACTTGGAAAGAAATTGTTGCAAAATGGGAGAGAATTTCGGAACAATCAACTCGATGTTTGGCGATTCAGCACTCATTATCTGGCGAGATTGGCGATCTGACACTCGCTATTTGGCGATATTGACGATTTAACGCTCGTTATTCGGCAAAATTAGCAATTTAACGCTCGTTATTCGGCAAAATTAGCGATTTAACGCTCGTTATTCGGCAAAATTAGCAATTTAACGTTCGTTATTCGGCAAAATTAGCGATTTAACGCTCGTTATTCGGCAAAGTTTCTAAACTAACATTCGTAATTTGGCGGATATGCGCTTTTTACTCCCGGAATGAAATTTTTTTTTCACGAAACATCGGGATTTAACACAATGACAATCGACTACAGTAATTTCTGCTGCTTCCAGTGACGACTTTTTTTCCTTAAACGGAAACACCCGAATTTGCACTTTAAAGCTGAAAGGCATTGCAAGCCATCTCCAGTTCCACGATCACGGACAATATCGGGGTTTCGCGATGGTTAAGCCCGATCAGGGGCCGATAGTTTAAGTATAGTGGAATAAAACACGCTTTTCTCTCTCGTAAAGAAACGTTTCGTGGCTAGCAGGAACAAAATTTTTTTGGCATCCTTTCCGAAATTCCGGACATACTGAAGCAAAATTCGCTATTTGGCGCAGAAAAATGCGAAAATACGCTATTGGAGCAGGATGGCGCAAGATATTAGTTTTGGCGCAGTGCGGCGCAGACTTCCCACCCCTGGGTATATAATCCCATTTTCACATTACACATTTTTTGGAGTCCCAATTTTTTGGCAATTGACAACTTTGGAATCACATTTGGTGACAATTACGAATTTTTCATACTTGAAATTTTGATTTCCCATATTTTTCCTGAGAAAACGTGGTCAGCACACAGTGGCCAAAACACAGCCTAGAAGAGTATTTTCTTTTAGGGATTTTCCATTCAAATGAAGCATAATTTGAGGACTTTCAGGGATCTTTCCATCAAGATACGAAAAATCAATGATTTCTGACAGGAAGATTTTAACAAGGCTGAAAAATCGGAAGCATTGGCACCTATGGTTAAGTATAAATAATGGTTGATGTTTTCTCAATTAGATTTAAAATTGTAACAAGTGTTGGAAAAAAAGAATTGATTCTGTAAGTAATATTAAATACATTATATTTAATTGTATCATGGCAATAAAGATCTTTCAATTACCAGTTTAATGACACAGAACATAAAAGAGACAAATATTTTAGATAAATTTGTTATATAAAGGTGAAAATCAAAGGCACTAATCACTGAATAGACTATATTTTGACTGTTTAAGAAGGTTTCTGTCTTGTACAGTGTCTTACACAGGTTTCATTCACTGTATTTATTTAAATGATAAATTGCATAATTAAAATTCAATATCATTTGAAATTTCCAATAATTTTATTTATAATTCTGATGGAATTTTAAAAAAATTGATATTCGGCCTAAAAACATTAGCAGAATATTCAGTATTATGCCAAATCACTATTCGTCCCATCTTTACACAAGTCATAAAACCTACAATAGGCGTACGTATTCACCTGCTGTTATGAAAAACAGTTGTTTCACCTATACACAAGATGTGTGTACCATAATTTTAAATGATGAACGTTACCATACCAGAGGTGCTGCTGACGCACTATAGTGTGTCAAATGCCTGGAATTTCGGAAAAGAATGCATAAAAATTTGATTCTCTTGTTCTATGGGAGATATAAACTATAACTTTTTCATCTGATATTTTTGAAAAAACTTACTGAAAACTGCATCTTCAAACTGCACTTATTCATAAAACCATATGCTTTCTAATAGTGTTATTGCAGTTTCATACTCTACCTGAAGAAAAATGCAGTGTTTTTCAGGTTGAGCCTTGGGCACCAGCCAAACTTTGTAACACACACAACTTTTACTCAAGAGAAAAACCTAGATAGTTTTTCCCTCTACTTTTCTGGAACCTTAGTTCACCAAAGCAGAATATACAAAAATCTGCAATGTGCATCGCAGAACAATCTGGAAGAATTTTAAGAAAAGCATAGAAAACATTATTGGAACTTTTACTGCAGAACATTTTTGATAAGCAGAGGGCTTACAATGCATAATATTCTGCTTTGGAGACAGCTCCTTTCCATATTATAAAGCTGATGTTAAAGAAATTAGAACATTTTGAATCGTTGTAAGACTAATTCAGCAATCATTAAGTTTTAGGTACAATTCTAATTTTCTAGTGGCCATGGCAAGCTGAGATTTGTTTCAAGACTATTAACAGAGGTCGCTTAAGACCTACCTGCCCCCTTAATTCAATTTGTTCATATTCTTTTAATCTTAAAAACCCCAACAAATGAAGATGCTCCAAGCTCACTAAGATAAATCATAAGTATAAACACCAGAAAACTTGTTTATTCCTCCTGGCAAATAGATACATACAAATGTTCATTCAAATCATTTTCCTGAGGATGACGTTGATCTTCTCTTCACGATTACCAAAGTCACCACCTTCAACGTAATGGATGGTCTTCTTCCTCCATCCTCCCTTAGGGTTATTCAATTTGAAATGCCACAAGAACCTAGTAGCCTTTGAAAACATCGGACCACAAGTATATATTTCATGAACCAAATCTTCCATGCAAATGATGTTGTGCCTTCCTGAATATGAAAACAAACAAAACCAATGAGAAAACAATCATGAACAGTTATCGATAAGCAATTTATATTTTAAAAAAGAAAACGATAAAAAGATACATACTAAGACTACCACAAAAGATCATTTGGGAATCCTAAAGCAGTGGTTCTCAACCTTTGGAAGCCCGCAGCCTGGTTTCATTCATTTTTATAAGTGGAAGGCCCGGTCAAACACATGATTAACAGAACATGAATGGGGGGAAAGGGAACGGCAGATCAGTTGCGCCCCAATACCGGGCCGCGGCCCGGCGGTTGAGAAACACTGTCCTAAAGCGTACCCGCCCCCCACCAGAATTAGATGTTGAACACGATTTCATTCATCACTGGGGCCGAGAATAACTCATTTATACACAGGAACTTTAATATATAAGTGTGAAAAACTATGTTGAATCAAGGTTGTTTTCTCAGATTTTTATGACCTAAAAATTTTGAAAATATGCAAGCATTTATGACCTAAAACGTGAAAATATGACCTTAAAACTCAAAAATACAATCTCATAATTTCCCCATTATTTCATCTCTTCTTGCTCATTATATTAAATTAAAAAAATTCACCAATTTATATATTTTTAATTAGACTCTCACCAGATCTGAATAAAAATCACGCCTACCTTATGTACAACTATGTTCTAGAATTGCACTGAATTACAATGCATTTTCAAATGTTCAAGAAAAACTGTCATTGTTTAGTTTCTTCAGGAGTCTGTCCAGCAGAAATTTAGGTCAGTTTTCTGGACCCTTCACAAAATTCTGAATCTGGAAAACAGACCCTTCACAAAATACAAATTGATGAAACCGTAATTTGAGACATTTTTTTTTTGTCATTAATTAACGAGCTTATTTTGCTTCCCACAAAATTACCCTTTTCACAAAAATAAGGGAAATTTTAACAAAAAAGACGAGCCTACAAAAAAAAGTCAGAATCGACCCCATTCTAATAAGAAATATTTGAGAAAACTACTTTGCAAAGGCTTTTTTAAAAAAAAAATTGATGAAAGTTACCAGACACAGCAATATTTGTAAAAGGTTTGCCATTTCTGCAATCTTATTGATTGTTTCACAAGCTAAATTGAAATGTTGCTGTACATTAAATTGGTTTTGTGCCACAACTTTAAATATATTCAAAAAAATATGTAATAAAACAATACAGCAGTACCATCGATCTTTCTTCTTTCACACAGAGCATAACTCTGGTCTAGTCATTGGACGATTTACTATCATTTTACCCGCTTTCAGAAATTGAGCCAAAAGTGTATGTACGTCCTTTTCCCAACTGATGCCTGATATATCTAACTGTCTGCGTGCATATCTAACATTGTGTAAGGTTAACTGGTGGGAGGGCCGCAACTGGGGGATGCAGGGGGTGTGGTGGCTAGAGCGCTGAAGCAGGAAGGATGACAAGAGTATCCATTAATAACAGCTGTCTCTTTTAGGAATGGTGGCGTTGAACTTAAATGTTTAGTAGTCACTTATTTGGTTACTAATCGTTTTTTTTTTTAATTTATTCCCAAACATATTTTTTTAGATATGGAATTCAATATCAATAGTAAAATTCTTAAGATGGAAATATTTATTCTTGCAGCCCCCAAAGAGAATATTCTCCAAAAAATTAAGTGATAATTTTTCTTTTCTGAGAACAGTTCCGTACCTCTGAGAATAAAGGTGCTTAACTTGAATTTTTTATAATTATATACACTTTAGCTTGTAGAAAAAAAATCAAATGAAATATAACTTTCTTTTTACCAACGTAACCAATTTACTATTGTTTTTTTAAAACACTTATTCCTAAAAAGGTAGCATTTTATTAGCATTTTTAGACATTCATCGACAAGTTAAATTTTTGAAAGTATTTTAGCCCTGCCAGAGAATATTACATCTCTACATACACGGGAAGAATGCAGCTCTGAATAGTATAGCTGCCCACCTCGTGGATTACGTAAATTTTTGCACAGATCCAAACCCCTTTAAAAAAAACCAAAATTTTTAATACATAAACCAAACCCTGTAAGATCAAATTATAGTCAAATGTTCAAAAAAAAAAAAAAACCACCACCACCACATTTTTTTTAAAAAGGTTAGCCAAATTGACAAGAACTATAGTCCGTTTCAGGTTAACTTTGCAGTGAAGAGGAAGCTACGAGGGAACCTCATCACTCGTTGCTATGGCAACAAAAGCCTTTTAACCAATGTATCGATGCGTGGCCTGGGTAAGATATGGACGATTTCTAGGACACCGCGAAAATGTCGTTGTGGTTGCTATAGATTTTTGGATAATGGTAACCAATATTTTTTTCTAATTTAAAAATTTCAAACGAAGAAACATCGGTTCAAAACGATATTTTTCCTTTTTTTTCACAAAATCATTAAAAAAATTGAAATATTCTGTATAAATTATCATCATAAAACTCTGATTTATGAGAACTTTATTTTGCGGCAGAGGAGTACACTCTCTACCTTTCTCTCCACTGCAAAGTTAACCTGAAACGAACTATAGTTGTAATTATCGAGAAAAAAAAGAAGACATCTAACCAATCACTGCTCTAAGCAGGTTAAATTGTTATAACTAAATTACAGCAATGAAAAGAATTGTCACAAGAACCAAAAACTCAATGTATGGGCACTAAGCGCATGAGTCGCCTTGCCCAGTCAATAGTCAAGAAGTCGAATGGAGTGTAATTTTGTTGGCTCTCATTGTCTTTTCACCAAAATATTCTGGTTTGATTAAGCCCCAAAACAGAATATTAAGCACTGTTCTGCGGTGAGCCCTCAGCTAATTGGAAATATTCTGCTGTAAAAATCCCCATTCATGCAATGGTGTATTTTGCACTTTTTCTTAAAATTCTTCCAAATTGTTTTGCAATAGTGGTAATTGCTCTTCTGTGACGTACATCACAGATTTTGGCACATTCTGCTTTGGGGCGATTAAGTACAATGACTATCAACAGCAGCAATACTAGGTGTCGCCAAAACATTGCACAACTATATAGCATTTTGAATGCTATATATAGTGTGTGTGTGTTGCCAATGCCATAAAATGACATTTTGGACAAAAAAGGATAACAGTACAGATTTTTTTGCAATTGCGTTGGAAATTCTAAAAATTAAAGAATCCTGGAGAGTTGGCAGTAATGGAATAGGGTTGGCCTTTGTATTGGTGCCAAATCAATAAAATATTTAATTTTCAAACAGAGCTTGAAACTTAATACACACATTAAGAATAACATATTTCTGCTCATAAAATCAAAGCGCTTTTTACCTAAACTCTTCTCAATAATTGAGTTATCAGTTAGAGGTACTCTCTTGTGGTTTATTCTTGCAAATCCCCTTTTGTAAACAAGTTCCTTCACAGTTTTCAAATTAGGATATCTGCAAATAAAATCAAGATCAATAAATTGGCATAAAATATATAACTTCACCAATATTAAATGTTTCATTAATAGAGCTATTCATTATATTGCAGAAGATTGTTTAGCATACAGTGTTCCAAGCAAACTCTGCTTGATCATTTCCCTGACCGAAGCTTTAGAAAAAATAAGTGGCGTGGATATTAGATACCCTTCTCAAAGTTGCCAAATGTGACACCTCGGAAACATTTATTTTCCCTGTGCTCGCCTGTTCCAACTGCATTATATTGACGCCCTTGTCTGCTAGAGCTTTGAACCTGCTTAGCGAAATATTAATACTGCGAGTGGTGAAAACAGTCAATATTTTCAGGTCCTGGACCCCCTTTATTGGCCCAAGGGGCAAAACCATTTGCACCCAAGTTCAACCTACAGATGTAGTTACTAATAAAGTAGTCAGAAACATGGTTTTTCTTTGCGTATATATGTAATATATAGATGCAAAAATAAACCGAAGAGCCAAAAAAACTGGTACAGGCATGCGTATGCAAATAAAGAGATATGGAACCAATCAGAGTACGGCGCTGCGGTCGGCAACGAATATATAACACAACAAGTGTCTGGCATAGTTGTTAGATCGGCTACTGCTGCCACAATGACAGGTTATCGAGATTTAAGTGAGTTTGAACGTGGTGTTATAGTCGGCGCACAGAGATGGGACATAGCATCTCCGAGGTAGCAATGAAATTTGGATTTTCACGTACGACCATTTCACGAGTGTACCGTGAATATCGGGAATCCAGTAAAAAATTAAATCTACGACATCGCTGCGGCTGGAAAAAGATCATGCAAGAACGGGACCAACGACGACTGACGAGAATCATTAAACGTGACAGATGTGCAACCCTTCCGCAAATTGCTGCAGATTTCAATGCCGGGCCATCAACAAGAGTCAGCTTGCGAACCATTCAACGAAACATCATCGATATGGGCTTTCGGAGCCGAAGGCCCACTCGTGTACCCTTGATGACTGCACTCAAAGCTTTACGCCTCGCCTGGGCCAGACAACACCGACATTGGACTGGAAACATGTTGCCTGGTCTGACGAGTCTCGGTTCCAATTGCTTCGAGCTGATGGACGTGTATGGGTATGGAGACAACCTCATGAATCCATGGACCCTACATGTCCTATGTTAAAGATTGGACAAAACATTTTCTGCACTAATGCATTGTTGAACTACATGTCTCATTTCACTTCCATCGCGCAGTGTTGCTGTTGGTGTATATTCTGGTGTTTCAGCACCATTTTTTTCTTTCAATTCTTGGTGTAAATAGCTTCTGTTGAGCTGAGGCTTAGTAAACTGAATTGTTAGTTCAAACCCAGCGGAATTTATTTTTCCGGTGATTTTAATTTCTGTAGCATTGGTGTACCGTCTATTCAATTTTGTGTGGATTTCAATAACAAGAAATTTGGATTATTCCATGTGTATGAGCACAGGATTATTGCAATTTCTAATGTAGATTATTCTTGTGTGGTTTAGGAAGGACCAGGATTTAAGCTATGGTAGAATTTTCTGCAAAATGCCAAGAAAATTATAGAACGCGAATGAAGTAGTAGCCACTTTTGTAAAAATGAGTACAGGAGGTACGAAACGAATAGACATACAACCATCAATCATTACATTAGCATTTTGCTTTATTACGAAAGGAATTTTTTATTCAGCTCAAACCCTGGGAAGGACTATGAAAAAAGAAAAACAGGTGAGCGGTGAAAAAGCTTTTTATTTCTCTCTGTTATACCTCAGGTTCCTACATTCCCTATGGATGTAGCCCAAGGTCTTGGTGCCTATAAGGATAATCAAGGGGGCACCAGACTGTTGAAGGCCCCCCCCCCAAAAAAATCAAATTTTTATGTATTTTAAAAAAATAGTACAGATCATTGTGAACCTTAATTTCATTCATGGCTACGAGCAGAAAAAAATGTTTCACGTAAATATTAAAAGTCCTCAGTTTAAAGGGACTGAGGCCCCCCATGTTTACCTTAAAAAGGGCATGCTTAGTTACTTTTGCAAAAGCCTTTTAGTTTCGCCCCCCCCCCCCCTTCAGATGTTCACAATAGCACATTTTTCCTTTTTATTTTTTGTTTGAAGTAAAAAAACTAATCAAATAGTTTCTCTTTTCGCTTGTTTATATCAGTACTGGTGCACATGTTTGACTTAGTACTTGTCCTTTCTCGTAGTTATTTTTTATACCTTTTCAGTTATTATTTTCGTAATTAATATATAATTTGTAATATACATAAATCTGAAGGTGTCGAGCTAATTTTAAACACTGAGATTTTCTACAAAATGTGAAGAGCGCTTCCTAAACTGTTTCAAATTATTCTAAAAGAACAGCATTTCATCTATGTTTATGAAACAAAAAAGCAAACACTTACACAGAAACAAAATTTTCTGTACATGTTCATCTCGAGCATCAAGAAATTACAGTCCCACAGTCATTGCAGTAGTAGATATGGCACTTTTTTCATGACAGAAAAATATGAATTTGAAGATTATGAAAGCAAAAAATTTATCAAGTTGGTGGTGTGTGTTTTATCATGGGTTACTTTATGCAACTCAGCATGCATGTGTGAATATTTTAAGCTGAGAGTTAAAACAAGAATTCAAGGGAGGGGAGGCCATTAATCAGTAATATAAAGGTTTCAAATAACAGTTTCAATTTATTATGCATCATTTTCCTGTGCTAAGTGCTGTGTCCACGTTTGAAGTGTTGTTTTCTTGTCAAGGACTGTCTCAGAACAGGCCAATTATGAAACTTTGAACACCTTTTAATGATAGTAATTGTGAAGAAAATGTTTTTGAACAACCCACAAAAGCCCAGTTCACATGTGCAATAAAACATCCCGGGAAGTTCCCGGTAACGGGGACTTTTGCTAAAAACCATTCACGACGTTTAGTTTATGCCGGTAATCCCCCTATTCTTTCCAGACGTCGTCACTGGTTACGTGGGTTGAACGGAAGTGATTGATTCAAGATGGCTGATGAAGGAGATTAAAGTACTTTTAAGGATTTAAAGGATTATGCGAGAGAAGGTCGGTGTCGACCACCAATCCACCCCAAGAAAGATGGGCTTTTTTTGATGAACTTCTCTCCCACCTTTTTCTTCCCTAAGAAGGGGGAAAAAAAGTTGTCATGCCAGTAATTATCACCAAATCGACCCCCAATCTTGCACATGTGAACGGAGCTAAAATGTTTTGAATAATTAGCATTATTCAAGAACTCTACTAGAAATACCTTCAGATATGTTTCCGAGTACCAAAATAAGAAAAAATGAAACATTTTCATAAGAATTTGTTTCTCAATCTTCACACATTTTTCCCAAAATGTGTCTATTGACCCTTGCACACATGATTTCTCAAGAACTAATTTTCAAATTACTATGAAATTTGGTAGGAATGTGCTCCTTTGCTAGATGCATAGAATCAACCTCAATGGTATTGATACACTAAAATTTAAAAATGTGAAAAAATTCATAAAAATTGAATTTTTTAAAAAACTTTCAATTAACATATCTTCAAATGGCTGCTTCATTCTATTAAACAGTTAATTCTAAACACAAAAAATTTTTTGTTTGTTAAAAAATATACATAAATAAAGATGAAATCATGCGTGTAGCAAGGGTATGTTGAAAATTGACAATTATTTTCTCAATTTCATTTAAATTTACAAAAAAATCCACAATACTTTTTCAAATTCAAAGAAAGTACACTAAAGAATAGAAGACCCTTTAAAATATATTAAAAAATTTAAAGAAAATTGTGCTATTTATAATTTTTCATGGCATTTTGAACAAATGTTACTTTTTCCCCAATTTTCTCATGTCCAACATTCCTGTGCCCCCTTAAAATCCATTTTCACCACAGAACTTCCCCTTGACTTCTTCCCAGCATTTAAAAATTTCCCTGACAATTTTCAATTCCCCTGACTTTACAGGTTGCTAGGAGTCCTGACAAACATCACTCAATCCAAATGATAGAAATAAAAAATGCACAGACATTATTCAAGTGGAAGTGGACAGACGACTACGATACAAAGTCTTGTCTAACAACCACGTGAAAAGGCCAAATCATGAAAGTTAAAACCAAAGAATGCCTATTTAAATTTAAGACTTATTGTCAATTCAAGCAAATTTCATACTTCCACTTGACATTAGATTAATCCATAACCACCTTTAAGAAAACAAAATTTTAGAATTTTAATGAATTTAGAATTTTAAATTTACTTCACATAAGGTATTGAAATGGTATAATTGATTTCAATAACTATTCAATACATACCCCCATGCAATATATGGTTCAGCAAGTCGCAGCATGCTGATGGTTGCTTTGTTTAGTCTCACAAACACAGCATTGTTGATCTGTCTCAATCTAAGTAACTGCAGGACTTTGCGTGGCTTCGGACTAACACCATTGATACTGTGAATAGAAAAAAACATTCATAAGCAAAAATGAAACAGATGAACTGAATCACACTAACCCTCAACTGGCACACAAGATAAAGAGTGAATGATTTTTTTTATAAAAAAATTTCCTCTCCACACATTCCCACCACAAGAATTACACGTGACAAGCATTAGCTTTGGGTTTGACAAATTGCAAAAAATATCTGGACACCAAACACTTTTCTATACAAAAAAATGTTTCTACTAAGTTTTCTAAGATAAATTCCAAAAATTTTGTTTTGCCTTTAGATTCAATTTAATTACTACACATACAAAATATTAGGCACTAATACCAATTTTGTGGCCAACATGGCACCTGGATTTGCTAAGCCCTCACAGTAGATTAAATTTAGATGGTAGAAATGATCAGATGCATCAATGAAATGAGTTTAAATATATTTTGCCCACTTCACCTAAAAATTATTAGGGAGCTTTGAAGAAACATTGAATAAATAACTACACACTACTTCTTTAAAATGCAATGTATTTCATAATAAAGAATCATCATACCCTCTTATTCGCACAACAATAGCAACTTTAGGCTCTGCAGGCACGTAAAAGTTATTTTTGTTTCTCGCCATTCTCTTCATACGAATTTCATCTCTTTCCACGCGCCTGTACTCTTTGACGTAAGACTCTGCTCTCTTGAATATATCAAGTCTCTTCGACCGGTTCGCCTATGAAAATTGCAGAAAGAAATGTTACAAATTTCTCACATATTTATACATCTTGTTCAATATCTTAAGTATTTAGACCATAACATTAATTTTTCACACACTTTTTTCTGCTTCAGAATATTTTGCACTCTTTTAGCCTTCAACTCTGCTCGGTATTTCCTTTTCTTCAATAAAGTTTCTGGCACTTCTGGCACACGCTTGGCAGGTGGTCTGTTGCAACAAAAGAAAAATATTTTTTATAAAATATATATATATTTTAAAAATTATATGAAAAAGACATACACACAAATCTGCTTGATCATCCGGTTCATTCAGAACCCCAAACCATATTAAATTTTCTTCAAGTAAAACAGCAAACTACAGGTAGGGTGTACACTGACATCCCATTCAATGTCTCATTAGTTGTGAGGAATCTTGCAACACTTTTAAATTTAATACACATAATTGCAAAAATTTTAACATGGAAAATTTTATGTTCGTTTCAAAAACTTTCACATTGCAAGGCACAAATGTATGTTTGAGCTGTAAAGAGCGTTTGAGCTTTCCAAACACAATGTGAGGCATGGTGTCGCTACAAAGGATGGTGGCAGCTGTTTCGAATTGCGAATGTTACAATGTGGTTTGACACACAGTCAGCCCTCCGCATTCGCCGCCACGCTCAGGTTCCTTGTTGTTCAGCTGGGTTTTGTCGTTGTTCCAGAATATTCTATTTGAGTGGGATGCAGTTTAGACCCCTTCAGAAAGTCGCCAACTGTGGCACCTCGGAAACGTTCATTTACTTTCAGCCTCAACTGGATTATACTGTCTTCTCGGTCTGCTAGGGCTTTGTTCCTGCTTAGTGAAATAATATTGCCATGTTTGTGGTGCAAACAGAGTTGATAATTACAGGCCGAGGGCAGGGGCACCCTTTAATGGCCGGAGGAGCGAAGCAACACCCGAGCGTAGCGAGGCGGCCTACAGGTGCAGCCACTGATTTGCATAATCGCATGCACCTGTTAGCAATTGGACGGAGCGTTTTCTGAGCTAATGCATTGCTGAACTACGTGTCATTTCACTTCCATCGCACGTTGTTGCAGGATGTTCTGCTCGCAGTCCCGTTTCAGCACTGATTATTTAAATTCTTGGCGGTGTTAATGGTTTCTGTTGGGCCGAGGCCTAGTAACTTCAACCACTTCGGAGTTTAATAATTCTAGTGATTTTAATTTTGTATTGTGATGTATTTTTAAAATTCGATAGTATCAGTTTACCACCCGTTCAAAATTCCGTTGGATTATTTCCATTTATTAAGCGCATTTTGGATTATTTACGTGTTTGTGTCATAAGGATAATTTCACGTGCATGTGCCCCAAAAATTATTTCTGTTTCTAATGGATTATTGCTGTGCCGTTCAGGATTGGGGGGGGGGGGACAGGTGAGAGGTAAAAAAAAAACCCCTTTTTTATTTCCCTTTCTCAAGGTTACATTAGACTCTGCACTGCTTGGCGCCAAAGCAGTGCCAAGAAGGGTGCTTATACTGCTTTTTCACATTCTATTCACGATAAAAAATACAGCTAGATGGTGCTGGTTGGTTTCCCTTGTTCCTAGCACATCTTTTAAAAGTTCCAACTGCCATTTTGTCGTAACTGATTCTCTCTCTCTTTTCTTCAAATTATGTCACCCCACAGCAGCGGCATTTCGAAAACCGTTGGTAGACGAGATCTCATTTTAATGATTGAGAGCTTGATTTACACAATGCAGTGTGTGGATCGGATTGATTATTGGATATACCATGCCGAAAAAAAATCGCCAGCATAAAAAACAAGTAAAACCAACATCAGATTTTTCTGTCATCTCTCAGGTTGTACCTTTAATATTTTCCTTTATTTATAAACAGTGTCCATATATTATTTATACCCTGATAGATTTATTATTTAAACAAGGGTCCAGGTTTTATTTATACCCGGATTGATTTATTATTTAAACAAGGGGGTACGGCTTATTATATTTAATAATTATTATGCACTTGCTGGTTTCTGTTGTTTTTATGCTGGTGATTTTTTTCGGCACCCGTAATATGTGTCTGATGGCCTTGGCGACTTTCGATTAGATCATCAGACACATGACACACACACTGCAGCTTGCGCTGAAAATTGCAACGCTGCCCCCTTATACCGAAGCTGTTCCCTTTCTCATAAGAGCTGCTACGGCCCTCCTCGTAATACTTGAATGACGCCTCTTGAAACAAATCATTCATGTGTTTTGATTTGTGGTTGTTGCCAAAAAAATTTTCCAAAGGGACAAAAACATGAATACGGAAGCCATGAATATGGGGGGCAACTGTAATTTCTTATTTAATACAATCATGAATATAAGAATAATTACAAATTATGAACATATTATTTTGTCCCGTGTATCGCAACACCAGCATTGTATGAGGTATTCAGCAATAGAGTAGAAAGTTTTTCTTCTTTCCCTATGCACAAGACTGTACCAGTACTACCAACTGTTATCAGGTAAAACAACTTGATTACGCGATGTCTGCAAAGATTTTTTTTCTCTCATCCACATACAAATCTGTATAATATGTATAATCTCATTTCTTTTCGTAAAAAGACAAATTTAAAATCTCACCCCTTGACCATCACCATTCTAAATTATGTCTCTAAACAAAACTTGTGATACCGCTGCCGAAGCAAGAAATCAACGTGCATAGCTGCAACTCTGAGTGTTTCAACTACAAATACTGTCTCATGTCTGATATAATATACATTGTCGAGTAAAGCAAGAATAGCTAGGAGCAATGCTAATGAACAGTGATGGTAGATGGCCGTGTAAGACCAGAGGTTCTCCAACTGTGGCGACCTTGGTAAAGGTTTATCAGAGGTTCTTTGTTAAACTACTCTGGGGCGTCACAGATAAGCAGGAAAAGGGGCACTGCAGATGGGAAAAAGGTTGAGAACCCTGGTGTAGGCAATTGTTAACGGTTCCACAATTTCACGAGCCTAAAGGATGAGAAACACTGGTTGGAAGCAACAAACAGTGGTCACGTCTCAATTGCTAGAAAAAGCTGTTAAATACAACTGAACGAAATCACTATCAAGTTGATGTCACTGTCTTTGGAATTGCCCAATTTAGATCCCTTTTGCATAAGGGCAAGTCCTTTATAAGAGAAAAATATCCGTGATAATTTTTAAAGATATATTATATCAGGACTTGAAAATTCATCCCTAAGATTACCTTGAAAGCGGTAAGCATTTCTCATGTATCCAACCTGTTAAGATCGGCATGTAAACACAGAAAAATCAACCAACTATAAATATAATTTAGGAAGTTTATTACATCATTTTAACAAGCAATCAATTTTTCCTTTCTACTAGTGAAATGCAATTTATCAATCATTTTTCAAATCTTTAAAAGACTGCGAAAAATAAATATTATAGATTGAACACCAACAATTTGACTGTTTATCAACATAACATTTTTCGATCCAATAGAGAAAATAATGGATGAAGTTTATATTATGATTAATTAATTTGTGATTTATTAATTTATTTCGGGTCTTAAATCAATCATTTGAACGATTAATAAAGATTTTTACTCACTGTGTATCCATTTTCTCCATTTTTTTCGCACTCACACGCGAACTAGTCCTGCCAGCTTAGAAAAGTTTGAGTTTAGGATTTTACTTCGGCTGATGAGAGCAAAAGCACTTTTTCCCAGAGGGTTTCCCTAAATCTGTAGGGAATTTTTTAAATTTCCATTGGGAATTAATGTGAAATTGATTTTAAACTTTGAATGAATAATAAATCAATATAATATTTTGATTTTAAAAAGTGATATGCTATTTTTGATCGAACATTAATTTTTTTCATAATTTTTTCTCATGAAATAGAAGTGTTTTTCATTTGACCATACATTCTGTATTTTGCAGTACATCCCGTCTTTCATGCAATTCTAATCATCTTAACATTCTCTCATCCAAAACATTTTGCAAACTAAAGTTTTCATTTTTTTCACTGGTTTTTACTGTAATTTTGAATGTCAAAGTAAATTATATTTATTTGCATTCAAAAAACATTAGCAGGGTTAGGAAAACCTCTTTCTCGTTTAGAATTAATTTTTGAAAAAGAAATTTTGTAATGATGATTAATTAATCTTAAGATCTGAATATATCTTTAAATATCACTTTCATTTCGTAATTTCTCTCCTTTAATTCTGGATTTCGGATTGAGAAAAATCTACAGGGAAATTCACTATTTTCTTTGTTTTCTCTCCCAGTTGTAGCCGTCCGAAAGCTTGTTTGTTTACTATTTTTCGAAATGTGGCTGTCATTTGATAATGACTGATCTTTTTCGACCCGCATTCGCGAATGGATGTCGAAGAAAAATACTTGCTCAAGTTTGCTTTAACGTCCAGGATCGTCCTCATAATTATTCAAGTTTGTAAAATTATCTAAGATGCATGATAATTGAATTTTAATTTGTTCTGATTGTCAGGGGCGGCGCTGGGAAAAAAATTGTGCGGGACCTATTTTGGGCGCCCCCGGCTAAGATTCCGTTAGCGGTGTTGTACCAAATTTGGCTATTATTTTTTTGTCTCGGGCTCTTTCAAGATTTTTCACTGGCGACAATAATGTTTTTTAAAGTCAACGGGTTATCCTCATCTATTTTAGCGACATTTTTATTTCTTATTGATCCTGAAGCGCTGCACTTAATCATGCATCCCTTCGGTTGTGAATTTTTCAACTTTTTCTTTTTATTTCTTATTCGCGCCTGTGTGGTTCCCAACTTCAAGGCGCGGAATGCGAGCCGATCTCCCCGTTAAAGTCTCGCCACAGAGAGCAACAGACCTACAAACAGTTCAAATGTAATTCAATCATAACACATCACTCACTGAAATATAGATGGCAGCACTGTAAAGTCAAACACAACACTACATATGCACTCAGACTGTTGGGTACCACACACAGCTACACTTCCGACACAACTCACTAGGTAGTAACATAACATAATTTATTTGTCCCCAGTCAATTTCAATGATACTATACAAATTAGAGTTTACAATTAAATTACATATTTTACAATATTTGAAAGAAAATGCAAAGAGAAAGAAAAAAATGTTTGAAAGGACACGGTAGAAAATAGTTAATTCATAATATGGTGAAGAAAGCTGGGACAGGAAAGAGAGCAATAGCTAAAAGGTAGTAAAATGGTCTCGACCCTATGACATCTTTGCTCTTGCAATGCACGTAAATCTTCTTATTTCTTTTGACCTGAAAGAAAGATAGAAAGAACGAAGTATATCGGTATAAAGGTGCAAATATATTTATTTATTAAATTAAAAAATGAATTATGGCAACCCAAGGCTGATATAAGAGAATTTCATTCTACGCGGTTTTTTTTCACTTTAATTCAATGGCAAATTTTTAATAATACAGAGAAAAAGCTAGACAAAAATAACAATTAAAATAAATAGCATCTACACTTGATGTTAACGAT
This sequence comes from Pholcus phalangioides, assembly GCF_987345545.1. Classification (NCBI taxonomy): domain Eukaryota; kingdom Metazoa; phylum Arthropoda; class Arachnida; order Araneae; family Pholcidae; genus Pholcus; species Pholcus phalangioides. The sequence goes on along the minus strand of NW_028301596.1, from coordinate 31,016,813 downwards.
CCATATAACCAAATCGAATTATTGTTTCACTTAAATTTACCTGTCGAAATTATTTATTATTTGATATAGAAAATTTGATATCAGGATAAATTAATTTTTCATTGCGTAATATTTGTTTAAATTTCATTTATTGTCTTCCCATTCATTAATTTGTTAATGTGACATTGCTATTGCAGTACTTTGCTAATCACGGTTAATGAAAAAGAAGGAAAGTTGCTTTCACCAACAAAGGAGTTTATCTGAGTTTCTGTGAAAAGTTCATAATTGTTTGTATAATTAGTAAATCGCCCATAGATGGTGATAGACCTGAGTTGTGCTCGGTTTGAAAGAAAAAGAAAGAGAGCCGTCTTGATATTTTCTTTTGGGGTAACCATGCTTACAGAATCTTTGAACACCCCCTTCCCCTGTCATATCTTTTCTGGTCAACAAAGGTTTTTTTTTTTTCAGTTCAGATTTAGCACATCTGAAGTGTTTGTTTTCTGTAGTTCGTGGAGGTTCGAATGCAAACTGGTTTTCCCTTTAAAAGTCTCACCACAAAGGCGTAACAGGTATTCAGTGATACAAATATTTAATCACTACACTTCACTCACAATTTGACGAAAAGATTACAGCACTAAAATATCACACGCAACAGTAGATACTCAGAGTGTTAGGTAAAAATGTCCATCTCTGCCATAAATTGCCCACGGTGAAAGACTGCAGTTGTGCTTGGTTTAAAAGAAAAGAAGAGACTGGTTCGCAAGAGCTGCTAATGCTCATTGGTGTTCATAAACCTTTGTGATATGTAATATTATTCAGCCTGAAAATTATCTTTCTGGCCATGAGGTACGTTTCCTTGTGGTTAAGTAATAAATTACTATATAGGCCTACAATAGACTCTCGTTAATTGACACATATCAGAGAGAATTCCTGGCAAGACTAAGACCAGGGGGTTCTTAACCTTTTGTGGTCCACATACCCTTTGTGACAATAAGACAAAAGACGGATAATCTCATTTTGCCATTAAGCTGAAAAGCACTGCCCTCTTTGTCTGGTTCTTCAGACCTCTTTACAGATCAATATTCGGCAGATAACAATGGTTCGTTCCCGGGTTTTGGCACCATATGCCGCTGTGGTGGTGGAGTAATTATAGTGACGATTCGCCTAGCAAGGTCCTGGGTGACCCCACTGTCACGACAGTGGTGATTGGCCAAAGTTTGTTTTCTGTAGTTCCCAATTTCAAGGTTCAAATGTGCGCCAATCTTCACTTTAAAATGTCTCGCCACAGAGAGCAACAGACCTACTACAAATGGTACAAATGTAATTCAATCATTACTTCACTCACTTCACTTTTGAACTATAGATTGCAGCTCTGAAAAGTCAGACACAACACTAGATACTCACTCAGAATGTGTACTAGTAAAAAAAAACCTGGCCACAGGGGTTGCTTAAGCGAGCGTGTAAGGGGGTGCAATGCACCCAGGCTGCTAGTTGGAAAGACTGCTGGTGAAAAAATTTGATCCAAAAATGAAAGAAAGTATGATGGCTCATCAATAAGAGCTGTAATAGCAGTAGGTACAAGTTATCTGCCATAATTGAGAACAGTACCAAAAACATGAAACAGTTTCTTTAAGAGCGAGACGTATGGTCAAGTAAATTTTGTAGGATAAACAATGTTTTTGACTTTGAACGGATAGAAAATCAGGTTCATCCTGAAAATCAAATCATCCCAGAGGTCGCTCAAGCCTAAAACCTTTTCAACCTCCTGCCAGGGTCGCCTTTAGAGGCAGCTCTTAAGGCTTTGCACCCAGGCAGCAGGTGATCTTAAGCTGCTCCCCCTCCCCCTGCTACTGTTACCAGAGAAAAATGAACAAATGGGAAAGTATAACAGTTAAAGAACATTTGTTAGCATATTTAATCGTTTGAACCCATAAAATAATGGTCATAGTGCTTTGATAAGCTTAAGCGATGTGGTAAGATGTTTTCTGGTGAAGTGGTGGTCATGATGAAACGTTTCCTTTATTTTTGCCTTCAGACTTGCTTATATGGGAACAGGACCCCTTTCCGTCTGTTTACACAACATTGTATTAAAATTATGAATTTTTTTCGGAAAAAATGAAAAATGTGGATAATTTTTTTTAACTAATGACTGAAACAATGAAAAACCATCAGTGGTAAATACTGTGCCAACCCCCCCCCCCCCCAGTGAAGATGCTATAAATTGAGCAAATTTAAAAAGAACTCCAATCGTTACTCTGATAACTGTCTGTATCAGAATGAGTTACTATCATTAATTGACGATTTCCTTGATGTTGAATATTTATAATTATAAATTCAATAACCTTGCAAACAAAATTAATTTGTATTTTTCCTTTTTGATACAGATTCTATTCAACCTGTGCATTCCCGACCATGATGCTGGAGTTTTCCAATCGGTTCATACGGGGCCAAGAACATTTTTAGACCTCATCGCATTATATTCCCTCGAAGGGTTCTCCCGTTGGGATGCTCAATATTTCCTTCACGTCTCACTGCATGGGTACACCTATGAGAATACCCTAGCATTTTTTCCATTGTTTCCAATAGTCATATGCAAGCCAATAGCATCTTTACTGCTTTTCTTCTCAGCCGGACTAATTAGTGATTATTACTGCACACTTTTTGTAGGAGTACTTATCAATACAATTTTCTTTGTATTATCCACACTACTGCTGTACAGGCTTTCTCGTATTGTTTTGAGTTCTAAAGAATATGCTTTCGTCTCAGCTCTGTTATTCACTATCAATCCAGCTTCAGTATTTTTTACATCATGCTATTCAGAAACTACATTTTCATTTCTAACTTTTCTTGGACTTTGGTGTTTGGAAAAGCAAAAATTAATCTTTGCTGCACTTGCTTTTGGTTTGAGTGCTTCAGCCCGCTCTAATGGAACTATAGCAGTTGGATTTGTACTTTATGAAAGAATCAAGAGTCTTTGTTTTAATTCAGTGGAGAAACAAAATCGTTCATTTCTTGTGATTTTAAACAAATTGATTACCATTGGTGGGTACATATTACTTTGTTTATTACCTTTCATTTTATGTCAGACATATGCCTTCCTTTTGTATTGTACAGACTTCGTAAATCAGCATACTTCACACATAAATGTCAAAGATCACGCTATAAGTCATGGATATAAGCTTCCGTCTAGTCAGTTCAGTCCATGGTGCTATTGGGCTGTCCCATTGTCATATAAGTACGTTCAGGAACATTACTGGGATGTTGGATTTCTTAGGTATTACCACTTGAAACAACTTCCAAACTTTCTGTTAGCAATGCCAATTCTCAACATCATGTTCATAAGCTGTATGAAGTATTTCATTTCTAATAAACCTTCTATTTTATGTCTAAGCATTTTTTATACAAATGACAGCACAACCTCAAAGACAGATATTTATAGAAACAACAGATGTTTTGTGTATTTTTCCCATGCCTTCTTCTTGTCATTTTTTTGTGTCTTCTTCATTCATGTACAGGTGAGTTGTAAAAGAAATTCATTTTTATTTATTTTTTTTAGAACTTTCAGGGTGTAACAAATATATTCTGAACTAAAAGTTGCTCAATCATATTTTTTTCACTAATACGATATATTAAACTCACTCATGAGACAACCATGATTTTTATGGGCAGTATATTTATATTTTATCATAATTATTGGTTATTTATTGGGTTGCTGTATTTTTGATATGTTTTAGATATGTATTCGACATCCATATTTTTTTGTGGGAATCTTTTTTCAGCTACCTCATTGTGCATTTTATCTGTTGTGGCCTTTGTATTTGTATATTCAATTTATAAGTTATAAGTACAGTAAAACCCTTCTTAATGGCCACTCCTGTGTTAAGGCAAAATATAAATATCCCAGTAAAAAAACCTATTTAAATAATGTAGAACCTTCGCTTAACAGTCACCCTCAGCTATGGACATGCTTACGTCATTAGACTAAAACCCCTGTGCGGACACCAATCATTGCAATTTTGGTTCAAATTATGGTCACTAGGTGACAGCACAAGCTCTAATGTTTCCTCCACTTTCAGTGAAAGTGTAGCTCGAAGTTTTTGTTAATGTTTGGCAACTCTGATGTCAGTTTGCTGGATGTACTTGTATACTTTACATGATTCCACGCTGTTTAATATGGCTTTTACCAGTATAAATCCTCACTTTCTATCACTAAGAAAAGACATTCCAAAGAGAAAAAAATTGAGGTCATGTAATACAGTGAAAAACATAAATGCGCACTCATGTTCCTGCAAATGAATGCAATGTCAGGAAGACACAGACATGATCCATTTTGAAGCAAAAAAAATATTGGCGAGGTGAATAGCTAAAAAACAAAAAGCAAGCTAGGGAAAATAAATCTCCTAAGACCGAGAAGAACTTGCCATAGACGCAGTTGTGTACAATTGGTTTGTTTCAACCAAACAAAAAAAGCAAGAATTTACCTGTTTCCAACCTTATTCTACAAAAAAAAGGTTGAGAAGCTGCAGAAAAACTCGGTCTCATCGACTTCAAAGCTTCAAATGGTTGATTAGATCATTTTTGTTTGCATTAGTAAATTGTATTTTGAAAATTTATCAGTGAATCTGAAAAAACTGCCAAATATTATCGAGTGATTATTAGCTAATGATATATGCTGGTTTGAGAGAAGGAGTTAGAATACTCAGCAAAACCAATCAAACTTTAATTTTCCAAAAGTAAATTCATTATGTAAACTCTGTGTAGTATTTCTTTTGTAATTGTAGTTTTGTATCTGTGCAAAAATAATGAAATTTCATGATGTAAATGCCTCTTATATTGTCAGAATGTCATTCATTTGCAAACAAATAACCATTTCAAACATAGTTAATACTGTATTTTACAGTTTCAACAGGAAACCCCCTTATTTAAAGTCAAATTTTTTTGTCCCGCAAGTGTCAGCAGAGGGGTTTTACAGTATAAATTGTAAGTTCTTGAGTTGTAAATATTGTACTTTAGTATAGTACAGTCAACCCTTGGTTTATGAATGGCTCAGTTTGCCAGCAATGCGATTTATGAGCAATGAAAAATTATTTGGTTTACAAACTAGTCTTCGTGTATGAACACACAAAAAGGACTGAATCTCGAGGGGAAGGATGTTGTTATTGTTGAATATGTTATGCTTGTTTCGTGTGATACTGGTGCTGCCATCTGTATTCCACATTTAGAAATTAAATTGGCAAATAACTGAATTTCCATGTTATATAAATATGATGTTGAAGGTTTGCCTGCTCTTACAATCAAACAAATTTGCAATTGCATTTCAACAATGATTGTTGAAAAATGAATTATACATTTACTGACGGTATCTTAAGGCATCACTTTATATAAATGTGAACATCACAGAGATATGACAAACAGGGTCATGTTCCACCAAAAAGGGAGAAGTTTCAATATCTCTATCACATGGGAGGATCGATCATGCATAATTTTTTTTTGCATTGTAAATTAACTAAAATATTGGCTGAATGGAATGCAAGACATTAACAGTATTAGCTTGGAGAGAGCCCATTTTAAAAATTCTGGCATAGGGCTCCCTAGTGGCTTTGGCAAACGGGAGGAGTCCTGCTGATGTAGTTTAAAGTGATCAGTGAAATTATCCGAGTCACTGGTAGATAAATGCTTATCTGTTTTTTTTTATTACTTTATGTTATGAAGTATTTATTATTTTTGGTAGTTATACTGTTGGCAGCCATTTCGTGAGAGAGCCACACACAAGTGCAACAAGAAATAACAATTTAGTGGTTCATATGATGCTTTCAGGCAAAATTTTAAAATAAAATTATTGTTGTTGTCATTATTTTATTATTAGCATTGCTACTTTTCCATCCTTTGCAAAATGCCATCTATTTTCAAGAAGAATAGTTTTTTTTTTTTTTTTTTTTCTGATCTTGCCTAGCTGATCTTGCCCTCAACACCGAGAATAATAATAACAAGGGAGTAAAATACTCTTTCTTTTTTTTTTTTTGTTATTTATACTGTACAGAAGTTTGTTCATGGTTCAATGGGTTAAAATGCTTATTATAAGTTTAGCATAATGTATCATTCGTACAAATATTTTTGTTCCGAAAATTCCCAAATTCTTTCTCCTTCAGAGAATATTTTTTTTGTGAATTTTGATACTCTAAAATTTCAATGCCTTTTGCAATTTTGGTACGAAACATATGGACTACCACCAAAGCCGTTATACTATAACAAAAGGCCGTTAAAATAACTTCCGCTTAAAGTAACCTATGTCTGGTAGTATATTGCCGCTTTTTAAAATGCAAATTGTTTTTTAGTAAACATACTTTTTGTGCTTTTGGGTGGTCAGCCTGGTCATTTTTGTCGCGCTAGTGTTCGTGATTTACGATTATGGGTTGGAAAAGCAGGGAAACAAAATAAATAAATGGTTATTTTCCCCTCTCTCTGTCTTTTTGATTTTCCTCTCTTTGGTTATATTTGTATACGACATGCTAAATGCAACGAGATTGTCATACAAGAAAATAAATTTTCATATAAAACAAAAAATGATATGCTGGGGCTCAAGTCAGCTTATCGTATCTCACAGATTTTCTGTGTATTCATTTACATATTCTCAAAAACAATCGATTAACAAGTTTTAAATTTGAACCGCATTTGTTCTGCTTTCGAGAACTCCTTCCCCGCATGTGCAAATTTTCGTGGGTTTTTTTGCAACTGGTTGAATTATTTATTTTGAACCTTATTTATTTTTATTGAACCTTATTTTGTCAAGTCTTGCCTGAAACACGTTACAAAACATTTTAGGAAAATAACTTCCATAGAGTAACTTCCGTGGGTAGAGTAAACATTCAAATGTCATTTCCCTCGTTATTTTTTTTTTCCAAAGACATTGCACATTCGTCCTTCTAACATGAGGAGGGGGGACGATATCGGTCATTCCCGCCTGCAGATGTAGAGTGAAATATTTTCAGTGCTGCAAAAAATATAAGATGAAAAGTCTTCGAGAGCATTGAGATTCATAACCGTCGTTTAATGCTTGGAATTACTTATAGATTGCTTGAATAGTAAGGATGATCAACTTTTACGAGAGTGCGGGCCACTTCATTGGTTTGAGAAAGTGTCGCGAGTCACTTAAGCTCTCTGAAACAGTGTCGCGGGCCACTCGAGTTATCTATAAATATGTCGCGTCGTGTTCCTTAAGTAATCTGGAAATGTGCCATGGGTCACTTAAGTGATCTGTAAATGCGCCGCTTAGTTAATTTTTAATAATCAGATATGAGGTCGAGGGCCACATTTGGACCGCGGGTCATGGGTTGAGCGTGTATGGTTTATATCTTACTTAATATCCACATTTTTTTACCATTCCGGAATCAGCGAGGATTTTTAACCTCGGGCACAAGGCCACATTTTTTTTCAAGGCGCACACAAGGTGCATTTCAGTGAAGCTTGAGGGTCATTTTAACATATGTTATTGAAGACACCCGCTCCCCACGATCTGCAGATTACCGTCTGTCAATGCATTCATTACGATTTCTTGCGGAATTCCCCAATCGAAAAACGCTGATTTATATCGTTAGCGCCATTGTTTTTGTAACACAAAAATTTGTGTACAATTCATAAAGGTTCTAAAACTGCTATAATTATTATTACAATTATTTTTTATTTGCAATTTATTAAGTAATTAGTGAAAACAATTGACGACCTCAATGCTTCTAGAGCTGGTGAGTTACAAAGAAGGTTCTTGTTCACAGAGCCCCGGCTCTACATTGTAGAGGAACTAGACAAAAGTAGGCATTAGGAGCTCCCAAGGTCAAATCTATATTGCCATGCGGGAATACAGGCGTAGCTTGTTTATGAAGTTGTCACACATTACTTATCATATTTAATAAGTAGCATTATGCAAACGAGGGGGGGGGGAAACAGCATAATGAAGGTTTGATTAATTTGTGTTATAATCTGATGGAATGAAGTGAAATATATTATGCAATACAGTGTATTCCATCAGCTAGTCAGTTTCTCTCGTGTACGAACTTGATTTGTATCTGTCTCTGAGGATGATATATTTTACTTTTTTTTTTTTTTTTTTAATTAGGATTTTTTTAGGGTGTTGATTATTTTTAATAGGATTTTGTCTGGATGATATGCTTTTCCATCCAGAAAAATATATTTGTGAAGAGCATGGAATTTTTTCTTCTTCTTAGGTTTCAACAAGGCTGTTGGCATCATCTAGTCCTGTTTTGTATTGGGTCGCAGCTGATCTCCTCCTGAAGAACGTTGAGCGAGAAAGAGTTTTGCTGGAATTGAAGAACGATGGAGGTTGTCCTCTGAGGGCGATGCGTTTTTTCAAGGAATGTGTCGGGAAGTCCAATGTCTTCGGTAAACTGTGTTATTGTTTTTTCCTGTCTTATTTCGTAGTGGGAACATTTTTACACGTGAACTATCTACCGTGGACGTAACTGCTTACGAATTTTGTAATTAAGCTTCATTTCCATTGAATTTCTGTTTTCAATGATTCGTTTCCGAGTTTGTAGTTTTTTTGTTTTTTTTTGTGAAGTAGTAAAATTATATTTCATTTTGTCATTACTTAAGTATATATGAAATTCGTTTGTAAAACTTGATTTGCTACGTAAAGTGTCAAAAAAATGATTGTGATGAAATCGGCACTCATTATAAAATCTTCAACTTAAGAACTTGATTCGATCTTTGATGGCTCAGTCGCGTTTCGACTCTATTGTATGCCTTTGTACAGGCCTTTTTTTTAAATATAAAATCCGTGTCGTATCAAATTTAATTATACACTGTTTTACAATGCACTTTTCAACATCTCGTCACGTTCCATTTCCGGTCTTGTATCCACACTTCGAACGTGTGCTGATTATTTAAAAAAGTATATATTCACAATATTAATGATAAAAATAAGTGTATAATGCAGTCGAATTCGGTAAATGCTACAAGCAAAAAAATATATCATTTGCTGGTATTAGCCTTAATTCGTAAAAAATCGCATATATTTGTTGTTTTAAAAAAAAATTTCCGTGCTACATTTCAATTCACTGATTTCCAGTAGCTCTTCGTTTCCCTACCAAATGGTAATTTTCTCCAATACTTTCAACAACAACAAATGGTGATTTTGCCAACTATGGCAACGTTTTCGGTGATAATTGCTGATTTTCCGTATTTTGCCGTTTATAAGATTTCAATTTTGCGTATTTTTTTTCTTCATTGAAATATGGGTCAATCACCTAGTCGAGATGACAGTTTTTTTATAAATTTTTGTTTACTGCAATTTGTAGCAGCCCTTTATTTCGTCTCCCTTCAGGAATTTTAACAATAATCAGCAAATTTGTCGAAAATTGAATTTTTTTGGCTACAATTAGCGATATTCCGTATTTAGGATCGCCATTTTCCGTATTTTTCTCGATGAGATATGGTTACCTTAAGTATGAAGATCTAATTTTTTTTATTTGAATCCATACCACTAATATCAATTTAACAATTTTTCAATTAAATTATCAAGTTTTCCAGGCATATCACCTCTGCTATCGTCGAGGACCAGAGTTGGTCCGCGGACCACAGTTTGAGAAACGCTGCCATAGACAATGACTAATAGCCGAAGAAATTGAGTTTTTTCCCCATCTAGGGCCAAAATTAAAGCACCATCTTTCTCTTTTATATCCCTCCTCTACCTTTCATCAGAGTTTGAAAATTATCAATAATGCTCTATCTCGCATTCACCTATTTTCCAGAAGGCTAGGTACCGTTTCATCCTTTCCCGATTCATCCTCAAGTCAAAATAGTGCTGTTTCATCCCCGGTTTGTTAAAAAGTGTCTCATTCTGATCTTTTCTTTTCTTTCTGTTCTACCAGAGGCCTTTAAAAATTTTCTAGTCAAGAGCGCTGGCTGTATTTTACATACGTATGCCTGAAATTGGTATGATTTTAATCCTTGAATATGAATACAGAGCGTTGATCCAGTGCTCACGAGCGTGAAATCGGACGCGAGCATCGAGCTCGAGCACTCTGGGTATTTCAAAGAGCACGGCGATTCTGCAAGCAACAGGTTGAAGATGCATGTTCTACCCCCGCCCCCCAAGCCAAAAAAAATAAAAGACTTCATGACTTCGAGTTTAGACATTTTTGCAGCAAAATCTGGTCCGAAATTGCTTGTCGATGCCAATTCGCGAGGTGTAGTGCTCTTTAGAATACTTGGAGCGCCCTCGATGCGCCTGATTCTATACCCTCGAGATCGATATCCGTCTTAAACGTTTGTCATTCATGTTGGTCATAGTTTAAGCATATAGATGCATAGATCATACATGCTCAACCTATGACTCAGGGGCCAAATGTATCGGAGCCATCTAATGTATCCCATGACCTCAAACCTAATTTTGTAAATAATTAACTAAGGGGCACATTTACAAATCATTTAAGTGACCTACGGTACAGTTCCAGATCACTCTAGCCTCCCACGCCACATTCCACATGAGTTGAGTTATCTGTAATAGTGCTGTGAGATCACTTGAGTGACCCGCGGCACGTTTTCAAATCAATAAAAGTGACCCACACTCTCCTATAGGTGACGTTTATCATTCTTGGTGTAGGTGCTCCTCTTCTAATGATGGGGGCATGCACCAGTGCTCTTGACTCAAAAAATATTAAAGTCCACTCCTTACTCCATTTTTAAAATGTCAAAATACGAACGAGAAGGGGGTTGGACGAAACTGAACTATCTCAACAAGAGGATGAATCGGGACATCACCTTTCCGGCAGAAGGGACGCATAAAAATCTCTCGTATTAATCGAACAATTCTTGTATCGTAATGAAAATTTCTAACACAATTAAAGAAGGAACTAGAGAGATAACTATAAGGTTCTAGAAACGTTCGCACTGTACTTTATTAAGCAAGCTCGACTGCATGACAAATAAATACGTTCGAGACAATTTCGAGGAGACAAAAAGAAAAAACAACTCACTCGGGAATTTCTAAACCCTTTATTATACCTTTTTCTCTGTACACCACATACTGGTTTTCACTTCTTTTTTTTCAGTCGTTTTTTTTCATTTTTTGTTATACTTTGTACTCTATTTTAGTAATAACCCATTTGGTCCACGTGTAAAGATTCAAGCATTTGTTTTTTTATTCTCATCTGTTCTATGCATTTACATTAGAACGAGGAACCTACAAAATATTTCACTCCAGCGAAATGCATACACCCAAAAGAATGAAATAAAAATTAAAAAAAGTAACCCGGGGCTTCAACTGAGAATTTCCATCGTAACAATGAATAAAATAGTACTTTTTTTTATATTTTTTTTAAAAAAGAAAACTATCTGTGGTCGTATCGTTATCTCAAATTCATTTTACAAATATTTTCCGGATAATGTTTTACGTGTTTTATAGAAATTGTTATAAAAAACTAATTCCACGCATAATATAAAATTTACCCGAGCAGCTTCCGAAATCAATTTTCTTTTATTAGTGTTTGCGTGTGTAGAAAAAGAAAAATCCGAACACAATTTCTTTTCTTTTTTTTCCCCAGCTCATTTGGCTGCTCGATAAGAACGGAAATTTACAAAAATTTTAGAGAAAATGTTTGCTTTTGTTCCCTTATCCTTGTTCGTGATAGAAAAAAATTTCTTCGGGTTATATATGTATAATTTCTATTGTAGATTGTGTTTTGTTGAACTGAATTTTCATTTGCATCTAATTTTACCCATATATTGAGCGGTTTAAAAATTAATATTTCCATATTATAGTTACAAGTTCTCATGAGATTTAACTATTCGGAATCAAGTATGCAAAATATGGTAATAAAACCAGTAAGAGGGAAGTACCACTAAAGATTAGTACTAAAAACCACGTAAAAGTTTTGTATTACAAAGACTCGGATATGTAGGTGGCCAATCGACTGAGTTTGTGTACGACTCTGCACCTTGTTCCATTATATTAAACTGGTTGTTCTCATTACAGCAGTACCTGTTAGTCACCTTGATCCGCATGACGTTTCATGAAATAGAAATTTTTTGATAATCCTATGTGCAGCTGCGGGATGCATGCTGTATATTCCAGTTTTCAATGCTTCTGAATTCTATTTTTGGACATTTTTTTTAGCCCAGTGATTATTTGTTTACGATGAACGCCTTTCATATTTTTATTACGATTTCAATCAAAATCATCCTTTTTCAAAAGTCTAGTGGTTTCAACGGAGAAATTTCAGATTTCTTATGGATCAACTCGCTTACCGCTTCATAAATGCTCCAGTGATAAAAAAGGCTATTTTTGGTTCTCAAGAAGAAAAGTTACACGCTTTTTTCTCATAAAAACTTGTGACGGGATCAGTTACATCATTTACGTGACAAAGAGAGGAAATAGGAAAAAAAAATCTAGAGTTTTCTATTGAGAATGTTCAGAGCGTAAATATTTCTAGGACGTACATGCTATTGGTCAGACTTCGCTCGTAAGATATTTTTAACACCCACTTACCAAAAAGGTGTTTTTGTAACATTCTACCCTTAATATTCAGTACGTAGTACATAAATGGCGACTGAAGACAAACAAGTGTTTCGTTCAGACTCATTTTCTGAATCCCTGACGAATTTGCGCACAGTAGAACTCCGCTAATCTGAGCTGTTTAAATCAGCGAAAAAATTAAAATTATCGGGTATACCTCAATGATCAGTTAGAAAATGTTTAAGGCACTAAAAAAAAAAAGGGCTCGCCATCCATCTTTGACCTAATAACAGGGTTGCCGCTCCGAGTATCTCGGAAATTGTTAAAGCGCGTATCTACATAATCTCTCTCACCCTCTTTACACGCACAACCCGGTTCCGACCGCAACCTTCCTATACAAAATTAGAAACGAAACGCAAGCTCCTTCCCCAAATCCATCGTCGGCGAAGCCTAAGTAAGGCGTTCATCCAGTGCGCGTTGCTTGGCTCGCGGCGAAATATTCTGCGGCAGCCGTACCCATAGATGAAAAATCCCAGCACACCGCTCAAAGACAACGCGTAGTGTGCGCACCCTTATAAAAAAGGATAGAGTACAGCGATTGGCTATAACGATGATACTGACATCACACTTTTGCTCAAAGAGGCGCATAGCTCAAAGATTGTTAGCCTGATGCATCAGGTATCTCTAAGAAGCCGTTAATTCTCAAAAGCCACAGTGATACGATTGGCTGGTGATGATGCAACGAAAAGGAATGGGTTGCCGGCTTGGCGCCAACATATTACCTGGCTACGTTTAACGACGTATTAATTTTACAGAGGACTCAGAACTGCGATTGGTGTAGTGGCGAACGTAAGAGGCTCTAGCATCGAAGGTTGTGAGTTCGAATCCCATTCAGATCAGCTGTTGTGTTTTTCCATCTTCATTTCTTGATCTCTTAAACTAATTTTAATTGTTCTGATCTTTTTAGTAAAAATTGAAACTTCGGAACATTTTTTCCGGCCGCGGTATATTATATTGCGTGTGTATACTATATATCTTCCATTCCTTTCAAAGAGAAGGTCGATCTGTACTACTTTCCTAGAAATATTTGCAATTGGCATTCAAAAAGGGGGGGGGAGAATTCGAGAGATTTTGAAGTATATTCCCACACAATTTTTTTTCCTAATAATTTCTGTCATTTCTCAACCTTTCGCGGTCCTTGCTGTGCGAACTGGTCCCCTCACAAATCTTCTAGATGTTTTATAATTCATGCGCGTGTAATTAGGGTTTATAATTTTCGGGGGGGAGGGCCATATAGACTATTATCTTAATCAGTTCCGAGCGCTCTATCTACTTTCCTCAAAGCCTTTAATTCCGCGTATCAGTTTCCATGAAATAAAAACATCGCCACGATTGTACTCTTGATGTGTATTTTACATATTCTATATATACACGTGCTTATTTTTAACGATGTGATATGTGTTGAGACCAATGATTGTCGAATACCAAAGAAACTTCAAAAATTATTTTTGAGAAATCCACTATAAATTAATTTTTTTTTTCAAGTGGAACAGTAATGTAGCACCTATAGGTGGGTTCGATTTGAATTCGACACACATTTTAAATGCAATGTACATAATTCTTGTCTCACAAACGATACAAGTTCGTATATTTGAATCGAGAGTTTAGGCATTTGAAATCAAGACGACTCTTATGAAGGAAGAACAAGTGTCACAATTGAAAATGAATTCGCTTGATACAGTATTTCTGAACCTTCTATGATCAATGGGCTTAGGTCAGGGTACCCATACACTACCTACCAATAATTGATCGGACACCAGGGGATTTTTGCTTGTATGTGATCTTAAACTACTACTGAACTTGCATCTCACATATAAACATTCCTCTGAGGAATTTCTATCAATTTTATGTGGCCCTAACGCATTTCCGATGGTGGAGAGTGAGGAGCGCTGCCGTCTGTCTGCTCTCTGTGGAGACCGATTCGCATCTCAGAATAACCACGGTACCGAAACTACCAAGTGCTTATATATACAGGGTGTCCCATAAATTCGTAGCAAGTTTAAAAATTCATTAAAATTGAATTAGATATTTTAGTTCAACTTTTTGTCGATAGAGGGTGCTGCACGAAAGGAAATATGTAAAAAATACAGGGTATACGATTAAAAACATTTCTAAATTTTTGTTTCTAGTGCTTAAGCCAGGGCCACAATCGTGTTAAGGTTGGTCATAGGCTAGTAGTGTGGCGATTGGCAATGATAGTCAGATGCTGGAGACCGGTTGATTGACTTCCAAGTCGAGTTCGTCTGACCACACATTAGTTGAAGAACGCCAGCAGTCACAACCATTGGCGGATCTAGAGCTCGCTTTTGGGAGGAGAGGTTTAACAAGTTGTGAATAGGGCGACTATACCTCCCCGTGTATTTTGTTCCATATTTTTCCGAGAGAAAGTCCAGACTTTTTTTGAAAAAATCCTGTTTTTTCTCGTTTGTCAGTCGAAATTTTCTTGATTTTGTTTAATCGAAAACGTTGATACAAATAATTTTCAATAGATTGATCGAAAATAATATCAGAAGTTCCAAAAATTTCATGAATTACAGCATTTTCCCCACAGATCCCGAGGGATCACAACAGTTTTCTCTAAGCAAATATGACGAGAAGCATTGTTTCAATATGGGCCACTTCTTTATACCAGGGAGTCAAATTCATTGGAAGCAAAAAATATTCGCGAATGACTAGTGTGGCCCTGGACTTTACATATAAGGTTTACGGTGCGATTTAGACACACACACACCGGTGGATAAAGCATTGTGTGCTCCCTACCCCCTCTCACCCCGCAGTAGGATATCTATATAGTGAAATTTACAAGTGAGAAATTACTGGAATCACCCCGAGCTAAAGCCGTGTCATTCCCACCCCTTATGTGAATCTGAATTGGATGCCACGGATGAAATTTTCCTCAGCCGCGAATCGTCGGCTGAAGCTTTATGAAAGTTTCGGACCCAGAATTGAAGGTTCACAGATCCGATCGCTATAGTTTCTTCAATGCAGTGTCCTCTATCGACAAAAATGTGAACTCTTGTTTCAAAATAAATTTTCCTCCATCGTGAGGATAACTTCTTCGCAACCCACATTCAAATTCCTTCAATTCTGAATTTTTAAATTACAATATTTACGAATTGATGAGATACCCTATACTTGGGCATCCGAATAATTATTGGTAGAAAGCGTTCATTAAATATACTTAGGGACTTGCTCTTTTCTATAAAACGTGCAACTCTTTTAACCATTAAATATGAACTCGTGTGAAATAGGATTGGTGACGCAAATGAGCGCTACCAACCAGATTTTACTTATATTGTAATCAAACGGGGGAAAAATTCATAAGCTGCAATCGATGTGTCGAATAGAGCTTTTTAAGCTGCTATCGAAATTCGCATCTGAATTTTTTTAAAAATTAATCTTGGGTTAGAATCTCCTGAAAATAATCGTTTTCAGCGATGCTTAAAAATTACTTTTCCCATTGTGATATATTGAGTGTCAATTTTATACAAAAAGGGCATTACATAAATACTTCTCTTTATAGTTTGAAGCCCCGACGAAAAGCGATCTAAATTCTATGCAAATAAAAAGGAAAAAGGTGGAGGGACATTTTTTTTTCCCCATCCACATCTGTTCAAAAAACAGCTACTGGAAAGCACGAAACTTCAGTCTAATTCTACAAACACATCCGTATCAATTTTTTTCAACTAGAGGAAAAACTAAACACATTCATACAAGTATAATATTATGTATACGTACTTTTCACCGCAAATAACACAGGCAGTTAGCAGTTACTAAATTTAAAAATAAAAAACAATGACAAACAGCTGCCCTGTGTGAGCATTTCTTTACATTTCCTCGTATACATCTCTAACGAGAAATGCTTAATAAATATATAGATGTATTTTATATATATATATAAATTTTTTTCTTCATTTCTAAAAATATACAACTCAAAAACAAGCGACTATCATTTCCAAAATGCTATGCCATATTCTCCTTCAAGTAAGAAGTGGTCTTGACGTTATATGTTTAACACCTGGGCAATACTTATTCATTGATGAAACTCCAAGAAAAGAAAAATAATCTTTTAAATGTTAATATAGAGCCATTTCGTGTTAAATTACTGTGTAAATGAAAACTTATGATGCCCGAAATATTAAAAATTCATCATAAAGAATGGAAGCATTCCGATAATGGAAAAACTCAATTTATATTGTCGTGAGCTAACTTTTTTTTGTGAGCCACTATTTTTGGGAAGCAGGGATAGTTAACATAATACGACTATACAGAGTGTCCAACCTTATCGTTGCCCAACTACTATTTCCTGAACCGTTGGTTTTAGAAAAAATGTTTCCAATGATGTTGCCAGTCATCTTAGTTTTTTTCATTTAATGAAAAAGTTACCAAATTTAAATTTTTATAGTCTCCCTTTAATTTCCAATGAGAAAGTTGTTGCCCTGTCTCTCCTGAAGCCAACAAAAAGTGCAACATCAGCAGAGATTTGAATTCAAAAAGTCAGAGAAAGAGGGAATAAAAACAAACCAGCAGACAACCCTCTTTTCCCCTCATTTATGCTATTCTTTCCGTTTTTTGAATTTAAATGTCTCTGCGAATATTGTCCTCAGAAATATGGAAATTTTTTCGTTGGCCTCAAGAGAGACGGGGAAAAACATTCTAATTGGAAGTTAAAGGGCGGGAAAGGGACATATAAAAATTTAAAAACAAATTTCATTCAAATGAAATGTTTAAATTAAAGATATTTGAAGCATTTTTTCTAATTGAAAGTTGTCGAAAACCAACGGTTCAAGAAATAGCCATTGGACAACGATAAGAATGGACACCCTGTATAATTACTACATGTGCCTTCATTCTGCAAACAATCCTGCTTTAATGTTCAGGAATCAGAAATGGTTTCCCCGCGGGCACGCTGAGGGAGCGTAGACGCCATTGTGCTTTATCAAACACGTGTTCACACAGCGATGCCACCTGACATACAGTATTTGGGAATGACCACATTTTCCTGGGAAAAAGGGGGAACCGCAACTTGTCGCAAAACATAATGCCAAACGTAAGCAAAGTTGAAAATTGTTGCCAAAATTGATGCCGAAGATATGCAAAGTTGCCGCTAAAAAAGATGCGTAAGAGAAGGTAGCCAGTTATTGCTAAAAATCACCGAAAAATCGTGAAATTGGAGGACTACAGCAAACCGCTGGGGATTAAAATGAGTTCTAGGGAAAAAAAACGTTTACCATAACATGCGAGATGAATATTCATATATATAAAATGCATTATAATTATTACTAAGTTGGGGAAATAATTTTAATACTTTATTTCAGTAAAGAATAAAAATTGAAGTGAAAAAACTGGCTATTTTCATAAAAATCTGGGCGGCCAAAATTACGGGGTCACCCTAGACATACTGAGCGCATACTATCACTGCTTTGGACAATGCACGTGCTACCATTTGTTGGTTCGCTAATTTTTTTTTACCTTTACTCAATTACACTAGCACAAAGTGAGCTGGCACACGCCATTGCATGCAGCTAAAATGGACAAAAACACGCGTTTAAAATCATTCAGCGTTACGAAATTTTAAAAACGAGCATGAAGTTATAGTAAGGAGCGAGAGGGCATAGCATTTTGAAAACAAAAAATTCCCTTATCGACGAATCACACGCATCTCTAAACACATTCACACACACAACATGCAGATATATCACTAATAATAAAAGCGCTCAGTCGTAAAGACTGCGTGGAATGAGTCTTGAAGCACCATTGAATATATATATATTATTTAAATATATATTTGTTTTTATGAAGACAATCTTGTCTCGATGAGTTGACTACTCGATCAGTGTAGGCGTCGAAAAGTCCGATTCACTAACAATCTTCGGGGAGATCCGTGCGAGACTGAAGGTGAAAGTCATGCAAAGACATTTGACGTGGCGTGGAGCAGCTTTCCATTCTTTTGTTTTCAATGTCGAAGATACCGTATATAGGAAAACCCACGTGTCTTAGAGCGACCAAATCTCATCTTCCTCCATTATCAAACTAGAATAGGTTTTGGTTTTCTTCGGGGGAAAGAAAAAAAAAAAAAATGGGGATGAAGGATAAAATTAAAGAAAAGAAAACACTCAATACTGTCTTTGGTCACTCGATTTCTTGTTGGAAAAAGCTGTTGCAATTTGCTGCCGATTATTTTGATGTATCTTCTTGTCACGGGGAGTCGAGAAAAGAGTGGAGGAGAAGATAATGAAATGTTATGATGGAAAGTGACAGAAAAAAAAGGGGGCTTCCTTTTTACACGAAGCCCCAAACTTCCAAATGCTTGACCACGAAATCTCCCGTCTCGTTGAGGATTTCGTTATCGAACGTGAGACATTTCTGGCTCCTTCCGTGGTTGAGGTCTCCATCGATCCAGATACCGAAGTGTCCACTGAAATACAGAAGCAAATGTAAATTAGTGTGCAATCAACCAAGATCAAAAACTTTTTCTTTCAAACCGAACATGGCCCAGGCTCTATCGGCTTTAGCCAATTTTAGCCTCGTCAAGGGGCGAGACCGTGTCAGAAAATATTATTAAAAAATTAAAATGTACACAATTTACATATATACAAATATAACACAAAAATGAAAAAAAAAAAAATCAAAAGCATATACAGACATAAATAATCACTACAAAATTGAATTTTCAGAAAATACTACTGCGGAAAAAACGTTCTACGTCAGAAAAAATCTTGAAAATATTTTATATATATAAATCACACATTTTAGAAGTTTTTTTGGCTGTATGCACAACTCGATGGCGCAAGTAAATGTAAAGTAAGTAATGCAAGTAAGCTGCACCAGAAGATTGGTCAAAATGCATTTATACAAACTACGATTTTGTTTTTTTGTTTAGTGTTTCCGGAAGTTGGGGACACGTGCAAGTCCTTCAAGGATGAGAAAACCCTTCTAAAACTCTTCCTGAACAGGAGGTTCTATTTTGTTATGGGGAGATATATATTCCATTATGATGAAAATATTCCGGTGTGTACCGTGATATAAAGCGTCCATGAAGGAGAGCGGACTCATCGTCTATCTTTGAACAAACAAGTTTGCCACTCCAATAAGGAAAGGATCTAAGGTGACGTCTTCAAAAAGTTTTGAAAAAAAATTGCTATTGATTTTTCTCACTTGAATATGCACGAAAATGAATCCAGTGGAACTATTATGGGTCACTCAAAAAAAGTAATATTTTGAACGCCAATAGAGGCCAAGAATGAATTTAAACATCCCGCAACCCTAGTCTTAGCGTGACGTCACTCCAGCATATGATCAGGTACAGCACAAACGAAGAGAAAAGAAAAACGAGGGCTAGAGTGTTTGACAAAGTGAAAAGATGTGTTTCTTTTTAGATATCGCCGAGAAGAGATGAGCAACCAACTATTGAAATTTTTAATAATTTTTTGCGGCTATAATTGCACTCCGCCTCTAATTTTTGTTTTTATGCGTTTCTGAGAGATATAAATGTACTTAATTTTGTCATAATGTTTTGAGGATGACACCTTGGGACCCTTCTCTTGCGATGTCTCGGGAATCATTGAGAGAAAAAAAAATTAGGATAGGGAAGAGCGATTGGCTTTTGGAGAATATACTGACGTCACCTTTGCTCATAGAGGGTAGGCGGGTGGACAAGTCCGTCCGATATTTCAAGGACGTTACTGCAAATCAGTTTTTGCCGCAAATTTGTTTCTACTGTGCTCTCAGTTTCGTTCTTCATTAAGCCGCCAACTTTAAAAGACTAGATCTTTTGGAAAAACCCATCAAGTCTCTTTAAACTGCATAGTTTCTGGCTGTTTTAAGACTAAAACACAGTACAAACGAGTATAACACAATATAGTGTGTTCACTTAAGGTTGGCGGTGGGACAGATCAGTTTGAAAACTTGCATGATCCATGGAGCGGCAAAATTCCCTTTGATATTCCTGAGTTTATATCTTCAAAACTACAAAAAGGCTTTTTATAGAGAGCAAAATTTTCAGAAAGACCAATTTACAAATAAAATAAAAAAAAAACACGTATTTGCTATACAAAACTTTGACTGCGAAGTTCACTCTAGATAGACATTCATAGCTCCAAAAAAAATCTAATAGTAACTACTTGTGATCAGTTTGATCAATCAGACTGAAAATTGTGACAGGAATTCTTGCGCTAGTCACACACAATCTGTGATCATAACATTTAAACCTTAAATGTCGATACCTTATCAATCGAGGGAGGATAATTCATAATCACGATTCAAAAACTAAATTTACTCAGATTTTATCCACATATTGTTTAAAAACAATGATCGGCACAAAAGGTACTTACTCTCCTGCACCAATAGCTATCGAATCGGGATCACCTTTAACGAAGTACATGTTCTCTCCGGTCCATTTGTAGACCTAAGAGCACATTAAAAATTCACATCAGATATTAGGTGCTTGAAATATGATATGCTTTTCTAAAATAATATCATGTATGAAGTACGTATAGGCACTTACACGATCTGAATCAAAATTAGTGAAATTGATTGCTATCAGGACGGAAATACGGGGTGTCCGGTTCCTATACTTCATACGTACAACATGTCCCATAAATTCGTAAATTGTTTAAAAAAATTACAAATTTCTTCGAATTTATAAAAATGGAAGGTATTGATGAGGCCTATTTGAATGCGGTTTGCGAAAAAGTTATTCTCGCGAAATTTTTTTTTTGGTGTGAAAAAAAATTAGTGTATAAATTTGAGCTAAAAGTCCGGTGAGAGTGATGGAACCTGAACCTTTCCTTAATTTCTTGTGTGTCCGAAACATTCGTAAAACTTCAGCCGATGATTCATGGCTGAGGTACAAGAACTTCACCAACAGTGCTTTGTCCACCAATGTCACGATCACAATGAAAACCTCATGTAAACGGTAGTAACAGGAAAATTCAGAAATTAGCTGTTAATCGTAAACCCTGCGTCTTATAAAATTACGATTTGCATATTTCCAGTGATTTGCTTTCGTGCAGCATACTCTATCGACAAAAATTTTAAATTTTTTTCCTGTACAAAAAGTTTTAATTCGGGAAAATAACTTTCGCACAAGTAGCATTCAAATTTTCCAATTTTTCAACCATTTACCAATTTATGGGATATATGAAGTTATATACCTAATATATACTGCCGATAATACTTATCAAACAATGAATTCGTTCCTTACTCGAATTTCCGGCCGAGTTTCCTAAGCGAAAAGCATCTCGAACTCCCCACACCTAAATTTGAAAATCTTTGACCCTATTCTCCGAAAGTTGAATCAAAGCTGGATTTTCCCCTTGTGATCATCCAAATCGAGAAATATTTCTAGCCCTCATGTCCAGCTAATCCTATGAGGGAAAAGGTCTGACGATTTTCCCTAGCGATATTTTTGGGAGATATTTCGTGGAGAAAGAACAGACGCAATACGTAATTTGATAGCATCAGAATTAGATAACATCGATATCATTCAATTATATCGATATCATTCAGTATATCGAGAGAAACTGAGTTTTCTTCTGCCGATCCTGACTGCCAAGACAGGAACGGGACTAGAAGATCGACAAACCTCGGCGATCTTCTAAAAGGTATATCCACACTCAGCAACAAGTTGCGCAACATTTTTGGAACACGTCTATCAACTTAGTCCTATCCTCTCCAAGGCAGTAGCGAAGGGGGAACTTGAGGGTTCTGGCCCCCCCCCCACCCCGAAAATGACAAAAAGTGAGAAATGACTGACTGAAGGGGGAAAGATGACTAAATCATTGTTCTATCACTTTGGTTCCCTGCTCTCTTCTCCAAGGTTAGATATATCTAATTTCTTCTTATTAAAATATATTTATAATAAATATTAATAAATTATTAAATTTTGTGCAATTCTTAAAATTTTAAAAACTAAATATGCACAGGGAGTCTTATCAAAGTTGTATGTTCAAAGCTTTCAACTGCCTTACCTATCCATCAGAAAATTATGACTTCAGGAACGTCTTAATGAAGAGTTAAGATACACATACACAGTGCATCCCGCTTTTAACGAGCGATTTTTCTGGTCCCAAATGTTACTAATACTCATTAAGATTTTCCGTTTAAAGCGTTCTCCCATTTGAAACGTTTTTAAAAAACGTTATAAGCGGGATTGGCTATTTCGAAGTCTTCCTTATGAAGAAAATCTCCGCGTAACCCAGGGTTTTTTAACCGCTGTGCCGTGGTACATTGGTGTGCCATGAGAGGACCGTAGTTGCACCACAACTAATAAATTTTTAAAAGAATTGGACTCAGAGTCCAAACATTTCAAAAGCTTATAATTTTGTTTCAAGAACATTTTTGTCTTTTTATCACGATTTAGTAAGGAATTCATCTGGGTTAGTAATTAAATAATTAAAACTGTTCTTTCTTTTTTAACTCCCAATTCATGTATGCCGCGAAAAGTTCAACTGTAAGGGCAAGAAAAGTTCAAAAACACTGGAAGAGAAACTTCACCACACCAACTCCAGCCACGTCGCTACACTGCAATTTACTGCTTATCCACGGCTCCCCATAGCAGTGTAATAAAGGATCTCTTCAAAAACAAAAAACAACCTTTGTCAGAGCCACCACTCTGCGGCACCCCTGACAAAGATTGGTGGCGCGTAGTTTGAGAACCCCCGCTTCATTCCAAGGATGGCCAATTTTATATAGCCGTGTCCCACTTAAGGCTACTTTCAATGCGCGTGCCACTAACAATTTTAACACCTACGCCATGTGACCTGTTTTAACAGAACATAATTACTTATCTTTCAGTTTAATTAAACCGTATTCTCTGGTTTCCGTGAAAATGATTTTTAGTAACTTTTACAAAAAATTTTTTAAATCGTAAATTCGATTATCTCAACGCAAATCGTGTATCCGTGTCGATAAAAGTTAATATTGCGTGTACCACGTGGGGCAAACGTTGTACCGAAACTTAGAGACAGAGTGCTGGCCACCTTCCCAATAAACTTTGTAAGAGGCTAAGCTACCTTGGAAATTCATGGATCTACAATGCACGTCTCCCTCATGCGGACTCACTGGAATTTGGCATACACGAGTCGTCCAGAAACCCTGCTCCTCACCCTAAAATGTTTCCTCGGCGTTGCCACGTTTACTGTGGTGTTTTCAAGGTGAAACAAAAATACAGTGAATAAGAAATTAATAATTTATTGTTAAGAAGGCCTACCATACCGAAATATGGGTTTAGTGGCCCTCAAGACTTTTTTCACTCATAAGAAAAAAAGATCGAAAATTGGAGCCAATTTAAAATTGCCAATTCCCATACCATGACATGCCATTTGTATCACGCGCATCGCGGGTTGACTACCCCTGCTTTAGACAGCTGAAAAACATCTAATTTAATTGCAGACATTCGGTATTAGTGAGTTTCGATTGGCAAAGTTAGCATGTATACTGTATTTTAAAATAAAATTTGATCATAATTTGATAAATATTTGTCGCAAACCAGACTCCTGCTATATTTATCCCGTTGCCGAGATCTCTTCCAGCCCAGCTACGTGGCCGAGTTACTCAACTGCGTGGATAAAATTGGGAGTCTACTTTATAGTGCAGTTCCCAACCTGTGGTTCACGGCAACTCCAGAAAATTAAATTCAGTAAATTAATTAAAAAAAAAGTCAATCTGGCTCCTCTACACTACATTGATTCCAACACCCCCCCCCCTTCTGAGAAAATCCTGTGTACGACTGGCTGGAACAATACGCTACTACTACTACACCACACATGTACCTCGTCCATATTCCTCTGCGGAACCTCTAGCGAATTGGTACATGCGGGAATGTGTGTGTACGTGTAGTGAAACCTGACGAAGTTTGTTTCTGTGTAATGCTTGTTATGTGTAGTGCTGTCATCTACCACCAGTTTTTCTAACTATGAGTGAAGTGTAATGATTGAATAATTAATCGTTGTAGGCCTGTTGCTCTCTGTGGCGAGACTTTTCAATGGGGAGATCGGCTCGCATTTGCGCCTCAAAGTTGGGAACCACAGGAAACCAACTTCAGCCGACCACCACTATGGTGACGGTGGGGTTCGAACCCGGATCCTCGCGATGCGAGTCCGTCATTATGACGACTCTACCAACACAGCGGCTGGAACAATACGCTGAAATCTTTTGCGGGTCTGCAGCAATTTTTTACGGGCAGTTCTATAGTACGTTTCTATACGATAAAAAATAAAAATATAGCAAATCATTCATCTTGGGCCCTCACCTGAAGCCCTATCACCCTCCATCCCATGCCAAGTCTACTCCTCGGAATACTTGTAGCAAGATTTTGCATCCGAGATGGATTACAAAAAAACCGGTTATTTTGTTGCTCAACACCAAATTGTTGCTCAACATGTTGCAGAACACATCCACACTCATATACAAAGTTGAGCAACACGTTGTTCTCCAACTTGTTGCCGAGTGTGGACATACCTTAAAGGTCTCCGATAACCGTCGAGCAATATTCGGTAACAATATCATCAATATTCAGATAAGCACGTGCCTTACCTTGAATTCTGGATAGAAAGTATAGAGGAAAGATTCTCCGTTTCCGTAAAAGTGATCACTCTGCCTGAGCGGTGACGATATCAGGGACCCAAAGACCTAAGAGAAAATTCTATCAAATCAGTCTTAAAATGGGAGGAAAAAAATATCAGTCATTTAAACATTTAAAGCTACGTGACTGTAAAATAAGTCAATAAGTATAATAATATACGTAACTTTGAAAACACCCAATTACTACAAGCGTGTTCCTATCAAATTTGATGAAAAGCGCTATTGATGACAGCCTGATCTCGGTTGGTATAAAAAAAAAAAAAAAAAGTCTTCCAATCTCCAACCCTTATACACACAAAAAACCCGCAGGGGTGGGGGGTTTAGATTATGGGAGGGTTGTGTTTTCGCAATTGCGTCAAAGATGAACATCAAAATGGAAATTTAACAGTTTCCTCTTGGTAGATTAGTTTCACTCTTGAACTGGCCAGAATGAGCAAATTTTCCAACATGTCCACATACACCTGCCGTGGCAGTCTGTCCGAAAAAGGCAAACGCTTCCTCGATGCTCGACAACATACATCTCATTCCATTCCCATATCTCTAACATTGCTGCCAAAAAACCCATGAAACCATTACTCATTTGTAGACGGTATGAACGTATATTTGTGCGGTATATTACGTTTGTACGCAACCGTCTAGACGTAGCTGTTTGGATGAAGGACATTTGGACCCGTACCGTTTGGGCGCGAGCAGTCTGATTGAAGGTTCGGTCGGTAGTGAATAGCTGAATGGCCACATGACTGAAGTTGATGTGTGGTAAAGTAGTCCGATTGGAGGAAGCGAGGAGCATACAAAACAATCGACGAAGACGATTATGAATACTTCAGATAATGAAAATGTGGTTCAGGTGTCTTGCGTTAAGTCAGAAAAAAGTCTAAGCATTTTTTAGTGAATCAATACAAATCAAATGTGATTGGACGCCGTCACGAGATGGGTTCAAACGGCATGGGTCCAAACGTCTACCGTCCAAATGGCCGTGTCCAAACGTTCCGTTTCGATATTTGAACTAATAATCCTTGCACACAGTTATCAAGTTTCATAAAACGTGGAATTCACTGTAAACTGGAACAAACGCCTACATGAAACCCATCAGTTTTCAGAGATAAAGAGAGAACTTGAACAAGAATCTGTTTTACTCACGCATCCTTGGATATCAGCTATAGTGAGTAGCACCGGCGTATCGAACGACGACATCTTTCTGTAAAGAGTCTTCAAGTTGAAACCGTGGAGAGAAGTCGAAAAGATTAGCGTCCATGGATAGCCGATCGCTCTCGCTGGCAGCAACGAATAAAGCTGAGGAAGAAAAAAAAAAAAAAAAAAAGATATATATTTTTATCATCTCGAAAGATTAAGGCCATCGCAAAACTTTTAATGGGTTTCAATATCTGACGTAAAACGGAGGGAGGGATCCGTATACTTGAACGCGAGGTTCAGCTTACGAACACTTAAAAGTGTCTCGGAGATCCATTTAAGACAACGTCAGAGCGTATATATAGACGTAAATGCCATCAAATCCCTCAGCCATTCTCCCAGAACCTTTTAAAATGATTCTTTGGCGATGTTCGTCTTTTTACGAGCTTAATTCCTTTTGGAGTCAGGTGGATTCTCGAGACTTTACCGTCGTTTTGACGACCGCAAACTTGTTACATGGATATTGATGCAAGTGCATTTTACGAGCCTGGCACATATAGATGCTCCAGCAGATGATACCCTCCACTCCTCCAAAGAAGCACCACCTTCGAGCCTTTGCTGTTGGAAGGTCGGAATTTGTTTCGATTATTATATAAACAGTATCTGGATCACAGCTTGTAAAACCATGTCTATCCAAGTATGACAAGTTTAACACTTCAAGCACCTAACTCATTCGGCTTGCGACTTCGGGCCAATAATTTACAATACGGACGACAAACTACTGAGTCTGATATATCTCTGACAGTCAAATGTCAAACTGATAATGATATCAAAAAATGTTTGAAACATTTTGTCCGAGTATCTATCCCATACATGCTCAACACGTGGCTCGGGGGCCAAATTTAGCTCTCGGAATCATTTGATATGAGCGTGGCCCGCGACCTCAAACATAATTTTGTAAAACTTAGGTAAGTGGCCCTCGGATCTCTCAAGTGGTCTACATGGCATTTACAGATCACTCAAGTGACTCGCGGCACATATATTTAAATATCACTAAAATAACCTGCTGCAAATCTACAGATCACTTGAGCGACATATTTCCAGGTCGCTTAAATGACCCACGGCACTGTTTCCGGTCTCTCAATTTGGGGTCCCGCAACACGTTTTCTAACAAATTCTGCTAAAATTGAGCACCCTTGATCCAGAGCCATCGAAATGAAAACATTGAGGGGCTGAAAGTTGACCCAGATATACGGGACTCAAGCCCTTATGCAGGAGGGTGCGTTGCATTGTATATTCATTATTGGGGTAAAATTAATTTTGGCCTCAAACAGCTCGCCCCTAGGTTCCGATGTATGTATACTTGATCTATATAACAAGGGGGTCCTTTCCGTCGCACACACACCTGCGGTCCTCATCAAAAGAATACCCTTATTACCACTGATCCATTGTCGAAAGTTTGGATTCCTTAGATTTCACCTGCTTTTTTTATATGGATAACTTTTTTTGACGTTCCATTATAGCTTTGAAAAAAAATCGATAGATGTCGCAAAATGAATTTTTTTAGAAGATCATATATAAAAAACTTACTTCCTTCACGTGATCCTCTTGAAAGATCTCCGAGGCTGACAAAAGCTCAGGCAGGGGAAGCTCGTAATCGACGAATGACAACTTTTCCGAATCTGTCATCGACAAAACCTTTATTGGACAGATGAAAATAAGACTACATTTTAATTAGTCTGTGCATTTACTCATTGTAAAAATTTCAAAAATGCGCGCAACTGTATCGAAGTTTCGAGCTTTGTTCTGCAGTGAACCAACAAATGACAGCATGTGAATGAATCGTCGACATTTATGTATGCCAGTTTGCGTCAGTGTTTGGACAACAGCAGTCATGCTGGTGGGTTCCATAGTACTTAAATGTTTTCTGCTTGTAAAGAGAAGCAGATTTTTGGATTTGCCACAGCTGTAGGCCATGTAAATTTTGCCACCCTCTAACCATACTAGTCGCATATTCTTGACCACTTGTTCCTCAAATTTATCGCATTAGGCTACCGCTCAGTTAGAGGCAGGGACATTATGCGGTGGGTCTAAAGGTGCCTACTTACTACTATGACGCGAAACCACAACGTACAGATTATTGGTAGCATTCGTGTAAATGTTATCAATAATCTCGGTTACATATGCTCGAAAGTGGCATGCTTTCGAGCAACTTAGCATTTGTATCACAGGCCTTATATAGGAGAATTCGATTTCTGAATTCTGCGGGTATCAGACCGGTGCCACAAAATAAAGCCCGGACCACACTAGTGTCAAGCCTGGTGAAAGAGTCATTCACAAATATTTGCTTCCAATATTCGCCTTCCCCGATACAAAGGAGAGTAATAGGCTGGCTACTCACTGGCCCAATATTCCTTAGTGTTCTGGAAGCAAATATTCGCTACGTGTACTGATCGTTGGCGTTCTTCGATCACTTTATGACCAGACGGATTGGAAGATCGGAAAGAAAGGCGGCACCTTTGACTTGGAAGGTACTGGTCGTTCTGTTCAACGAGCCTTCCAATACCTTCCAGGCTCCAACATTTGATTATTGCCAAAAAGGTGGAGCGGCCACACTTCTTGCCCATGACCAACCTTGGAAGGTATTGGGCAATAAATGATACGAGTGTGGTCGTCTTAACTAAGCACCCACTGCAACCCCCCTCCCCGGCTTAAACTCCACTGCTCGGCCATTTACGAGCCCATTTTGGTCACTCACATGCTTGCACAATGTTTTGATCTCCCATACTTTCGCACACTCTAAGTCACTCTTGTGGTTGCTTCAGGCCTACACGCTCTATGTCACCACTTCTTGACCTGGCACCTCCTCCTATACGTTAATAAAGTTTGCACAATGTTTTGATCTTTCATATCCTTGTGCACTCTCTAAGCTAATCTCGTAGAAACTCAAATGCTTGCAAACTCTAGGTCACTCACTCACGTGCCTTTCACTTTCTAGGCAGAGTTGTTGCTATCATTTCGCCACTCCCCCCCCCCCCATTATAATTTTCTTAACCGCTCATTCCCCAAATTTGCCGCCCGTTTATCTC